>NC_069725.1:13585446-13922946 GCF_027358585.1 Pangasianodon hypophthalmus
AAAGTATGATATAGGCAGAAAAGTACTATTTTGGTCAAAACCCCTTTTTTTGTCTTTTGGGCTGTTTACCAGAATTCAGCCACAGTAACAAATCTGACAAGTTTTTCCAGATCTCCAGACAAATATATAAAACTATTACTTTAACCCAAGAGAGGTGCATAGGTGAGATACCTGCTGGGCATCCTGTGTACTGTTGCATCTCTGATGGTGCCATCAGGCCAGTTGCAAGGTCCTCAGCCAAGAGTTACACCTTATCAATGTTTCACTCTGTTAATCCCAGAACATCTGGTTGTGGAGCAGTGGCCAGGACATCTCCCTGCCACCCCGCAGCTGTTCCTAGGATGCTTTCTTCTGCCACATTTTATTTCTCCTTCTAATCTCCCCTTTTCTTGTTCCTTAGCCAGCTTCAGCGCCTTCATCATCTTTGCCCCAGAAATTCCTATGCCACTTAAGAAATTTTGTGTAGACAACATTTATTTACAAAAAGCCTCAGCATCCTTGTGTCTTTCACATAATTTTATAATGACCATCAATCATTTTCCAGCATAGACAAGATGATTTCCCTTACATGTTCAGTAGAGCAATGCCAACTGGGTTATACAGTGTCACAAGATTCCTGCTCCTTATGAATGAATGTGGTCAGAGTTCTATGCCTTTCTGCAGGAATGATTTAGTTGTTCCGGGCAGCTCTCATCAGAGCTTCAGCACCTTCGGGCAGTTCTTGTAAATGTTTATGGTACCCCAGACCTTATTCTTTCTACTGCTGTCTTGACCTTGCTCACTGTCATTGTTCTTTCCAGGGCTGCATAGCTGATTCTTCCCTTTCCCCACTCTTCTTCTCCTCCAAAAGTTACCAGGAATACTTGAATGAGTTTCTGAAGAGCTTTCCCTCTCCCTCTCCTTTTTCCTTCTGCACTTGCAGATCCTCTCTGCCCTCCTCAGGGCTGAAAGCCTATTCCTGATTTTTTCCCAGAGTACCTTCAGGGCTTCCTTTTCTTGCTCTTCTGCCTTCCTCCAGGGCCTCCTCAGTATCCATGTCTCCTTCACATGCTCTAGGATTTCTTTTGGGCAGTCTCTTGTGGCATTTGTCATGGAGGATTTCACAAAGAGGTTCAGCTTGGCAGGTCACCTGCGGATTCAGCCTCCTCCAGGTTTTCCTTTCATTGACTATGGATCCAGTGACAGTACCAGTGGTCCTTCCAAACACACTGTGCATTCCCTTGATGAATCCAAAGGTCCCCATGAGTTGATTTTTGTCCATTTGCTTTTGCATTTCCAAAGGATCCATTGGTCATTAGTTATTGATATTAGAATTGATAACATGTTGTTGGTGCTGTCTGGCCGTAGTTGCCGTCTCTGAGAGGGGAGGGGGAGTTGGGGGGAATTTGGGGTTGGGGGTTGGGGGTAAGGCATTCTGATCTCTGAGCACAAGCAATATGCACTGATAGTGGTAGGCTGTTAAATAAGGCCAGATTGGACAATCTGCCCCGATGTTTAATCCAAGTCGGCACCCATGTATCTGGCCCATCTTCCATCAGGCCTCTACTGGGCTATTTCCTTTCATCGTGTTGGACAACATGCAAAACATGTAAATAAATAATGTAATAATTGAGAATGAACATTGTGTTTGATTCATTTATTCTTATTCAGTAACTGGCTTATCCTGGTCAGGGTCTTGGTGGGTCTGTGAACACTGTGCATAAGGTGGGAATTCACCCGGGATGAAGTGCCAGTCCATTGTAGGGCACCATGCACACACACATTCACACACTCATTCAAACCTAGGGCAATTTAGTGTACTCACTTCACTTATTAGCATGTTTTTGGGAGGAGAGAGGAAACCAGAGAACTCAAAGGGTACCCATGTGGAACTGGGAACAAGATGTGAATCTACACCCTTATAAAGATTAGTTCAAACAATTGCTATTAGGTGATTATGTAATAATAATTACATATTATATTATACTATGCAGTAATGATGTATAGTCTTTTAGACTAAATGATCTATAGTCTTATAGACTAATTGCGTGCATGGCAAAGTTGTTAAGATTGATGACAAAAACTGCAACTGATCTTTTAAACACAGACTACTATACATCAACGAATACCCATAATTACCTTGGGGTTACCGTGCATTATACTGAGGAAAATTGGAAAGCATCTTCACAAAACTTGACTATAATGAAAATAGAAGTTGCACAATGCTGCACTGTGTGCTAGATGTTTCATAGCTGTAGCACAACAGTGGAACACTGAAATGAAACTTAGCACTTTGATAATGTAAGGGACATGACTGCAGCTACAAAACAGCTATATTTTGCACACTTGCTCTGCATTTCTCTAACTCTCCAACACAGGGTCTCTACAGAACAGTGTTTGACAAATGCCTGAGCCAAATGCTGAAAAAATACTGGGCACCTCCAACACAGTCCCCCAAACTACAGAACAAGCATAAGAATTAGTTACATACAGTGAGTAAAAAAATATAGGGTCAAATTTGAGCAAATAAAAAAACATAATTAAATACACAGAAATAATGCAATTAATTACAACAAATTATGTAATCATTTCTGATTTAAATGCATGAATTTGTGAGGCAGCAGTGACAGTAGAGCTGTATAGTATGTGTGCAGATCAATACAGAAGAGATTTTGCTCACTGCAGTGAATGGCTTACATGTAGGCACTGGGACATAGAGGGTTTAACAGCACTGCAGTCAAACTTTACAGTGCTGCTTTTATTTAATGTGTTGTGTTAGACTGAAGCATTTAACCTCAAAAGCTGAAACATTTCCTCTCAGGATAGTAACTGAAGCCAGCTACTTACATCAGAAGAGTATCTTGAAACCATAACAGGCAAAGGAAACCTTTTCATTTTCCTAATCTGCTTTTGATTGTATAAGAAGTCAGTTTTACTTTCAGGCACTGAAATACTAAGATACTATGGATGTAATGCAAATACATAATTCGGATTGAACCGACAATGCGTTCTCAGTCGATACAAATACTGATATGAATAAGGGTTTTTTTGTTGTTATTGTTTTTTAAAGAAAGGTTACCAAGGTTGAGACTGGGGTTGTGTATTGTGACTGGGATCCCATGGACAAAAAAGACCAAATGGTCACGCGAACAGGATGATTTAACTTTCATGATATGAAGTTCAAATAAAGGGCATGCAGTGGTTCTTAGTAATTGCCTGGTCCAGGTCACAGTGGTTTAATTTAGGCTCCTAGGTTTTTTATATTTTGGGAAATAGATTCCAACTACATTTGTTAGAAATTAGAAATAATATTTACAAACTAACTTAATAATAACCCAGGAAGCAGGATTAAGAAAACAGACCCTCGCACATCTCTTGGGTAATATGACGTGCGAAGGTGTTGGCGAATACAGAATATAGAACTACTGTGGTAATATTAGTATATGAGAAATATCAAAATTATGAGAAAGTCTTTCATTATTATTATATTCTATACAGATTTTAATAATTTTTTTTCTTCAAATGGCATTATTATTATTATTATTATTATTATTATTCACAGTGCTGTGGCTGTTAGGATAACCATTTAGCTTTAATAGATCGGCTGATTGGTGCTGATTTGGTTTCTTGCACCTTAGTGTCCTGATAAATTAACTTATAAATAAATGTGGAGGGGAGGGTGAATTTTAAAGCCATTGCCATTGAGACTAGCAAAAAACAAACAATTTAGTTTAATTGGAGCATTATTATTTTTATACTGAGACACAATTTTGAGAAATTTCAATAAAACATTTTTTTTTCTTCAAATTGCAGAAATGGGCTTTAATAATTTACTACCTGCCTTTCGGCTCTATTAATTGGTGCAAGCAATTGCCACTCCCAGAGTGACTGTCAGGTTGCAGTACACACCAGAGGAGTTAAATGAATCTATTTGCATAGGCATGTACTTTTCACATTTTAGGTAGAAACACGGCAAATTGCATATTTATAAAGGCAGAAGCAAGATGTGCTGCTTGGCTCATTTGAAAGATGCAATTCCCAGGAGACCCTGTTACTAAATCAGATTGGATTTTTTTTTTAAGATTTGATCAAGTTTGCACATGCACACCCAAACCATCAGGTCCTTAGTGTTTAAAGTAACATTGTGTGGATGACAAGCTCACACTGGCTCTGTTCTTTCACGACTATCCCTAACACTTTTTCTCATTTATGTCCATCAGTCATTTTAGGAGACTCTGATTGGCTGTAATGATTGTATGCAACTGAACATCTGGATAGTTATTACTGTTATTATCATGATGACAGTCATTTATTGTCACTACATACATTTTACCTATGTAGAGCAGAAATTATAATCTCTTTTATGTTTCTGTCTTTCTTATTTCTTCCTGCACTTCATTTTGCACTGTTTGCAACTACGGGCTGTCAGCTGTTAAAGCCTTTTTGTCACAGAACAGAGCAGTCATTTTGTTTGTATGTTTATAGTAATTGCCATCTGTGTGTGCATTTTGCCACTTGGACCAGTGGATGAAGCATAGAATCCACCCGGTGCAGGGTTTTGTTTTTCTCTACCCTTTTTTTAATCTTCTTTTCACAATGTTTTCACATTTATTCCTTGTTTCTGTTCTTGTCACCTTTTAGTAATATGCCAGGTTCTCACTGTAGCACCTCCTGTGAAAAATCACTGTTATCATCAGAAAGTGAGAGAGAGAGAGAGAGAGAGAGAGAGAGAGAGGAGGATGACTATAGGGGAGGAACATCAGATTGTTATGGCATTTTTCATTTTGCAACTGAATTGAAGTGTCCAACCTATACAGAGAGTAATAAATAGGTCATACCAAAGCGGTGGGGGTTAAATGAAAAAATCTCCCTGAGTGTGTAAGATTTCTTTAAAACTCATCTGTATGTATAATCATATTTTCATGATTATATTCAGACTTATCTGGCCAGAGTTCTGATTGTTCTCTACATAGCATTTTCTTACTTCTTTGATTGTCTTAGTTAAGGTAGTTTTATTTTTTTCCCCATTGTGTCAGGCTCATTTAGTGATAATAAGCTAATAACAGTGTAGAGAAGCACAAAGTACTTGTTAATTCATTAACTGTGAGACAGTTTTGCACACTGAGAATAAGGCACAGACATGCATGAGGAAAGTTTCACTCTGTCACTAATTCTTAAAAAAGATCTTTAACTGTGACCAAGGAAATATATTAAAAAAAAAAAAGAAACAAAATATTTGTAAGGAAAACCTTATATGTTATTGTATTATAAAAGTATTATTAATTTTTTACCTTGGTTATAAGGGGGTTTCTAAAAGTTATACAGGTTGGGCAGTGTGGTCTGGGGTCTGGGTTGTGAAAAAATATAGTTACACTAACATCAGCAGATAAATGGTTTGAAATTAAAAATAGTGTACAAATCAGATGCTACTGGCTTACAGAGCTAAGGAGTTTCACCCAACTGTATCCTCAATCATCATTATTCACACAGTGTTGTGGACAACCGTTTAGCTTTAATAGATTGCCTTATTGGTGCTGGTTTGGTTTCTTGCACCTTAGTGTCCTGATAAATTGACTTAAAAATAAATGTGGAGAGGAGGGTGTATTTTAAAACCATTGCCAAGAGAGTAGCAAAAAACAAACAATTTATTTCTATTGGAGCGCAGCTTGCTGTGGAAGTTTTACAGGCCATACAGTGTATAGTGAAGAGTCTACATTTCACACACACACACTCAAACACACACACACACACACACACACACACTGCAATTTCTCCCGTAGTGAACACTCTGAAAAAAACCAAAAGTACAGGCTAGTGCACTTCACCCTGTCATTGGGAGATTGCGAGTTTGAAACTGCCATCTGTGGCCGAGAGTCCAGGAGGCAAAACTAGCCATGCTGTCTGGGTGGGAGGGATGATATTACTCTCTCTCTCTCCTGTCAATCAAGCGACTGTAGCAAATCATGGGCATCTGTGAGCTCATGTGTGCAGAAGAGGGCAGTTATTACTTTCCTCCAAGTGTATTCTGTGATGAGCAGCAGTTCAAAAAGATGTGGTTCCTAGTTTCATGTGTCTTGTGGAGTAAGCACGTGCTAGCTTTCACCCTCCCCGGTTGGTAGCTAGTGTGTGGGAGATAACCAGATTGGGAGAAAAAAAGGTTTCAAAATGTTTACAACAACCAGGAAGCAACACTACAAGCAGGAAAACCAAAATTAGCACAATGAAACAACTAAAGCTAAAAAGAAAGTAGAATACTAGGAACAACAGTGAAACTAAACTAAATACATTGAAACGTGAAACTAAGAATCAAGCTGGATGAATTTCTTTTAACTACACAATAACCATAAATAATAATAATAATTAAAAAAAAAAACTATCATAAGAACTTGGATGTATCTCTGATTAGGCATAGGTATTAGCATAGCAAAGAGCTAGCATGAGCCAGGATGACAGGGGGAATTATCAAAGACATAGATTAGACACACAGGCTAGACTAAGCAAGGCAAGAGAAAAGGCATAACAAGAATAAACAGATGAAACATACAAACCAGGACATGGCAAAGGGAAAGAGCAAGGCTTCATAATGAGAGTCTGTTGTCAGAGGGTTTATATACATTCCTTTATATTCTCATCATTGTAGACAGCTGTTTGTATTTAGGGTGCAGATCTATAATACAGCGTCCCATATCCACTTTTCATGCCCTTAGTGTAGCTCATTATTTATTTCTGTGTTTTAAAAGGATCACATGCCTCTTTTGTGCTCACTGAATGCATATTGTACATTGTGGCAGCTTAGTTGAAGATATTTTGGAAAATATGACAGTTCAGTCTATATGGCATCTCTGTCAGAGTCACTACTACAGGACTTCGCCTTCAAGTGCCATTCAAGTACCAGCTCACAACATCTACAACCTGACTAGAAAGAGAGACAGACAGAGACAGAGAAATGGAAGAGGCGTTGCTTCTGTGGCTGCAGTGTATATCTGCTCTCTGCGGTAATGAATTTCCTGCTCAGGTTTCACCCAAACTCACCAATCCTCCCATTTCTATCCCCCAGCCTGATTCCCACTGATAAAGTCTAGATGGGTTTAAAGGTGCAATCAGTTATTTGACCTTAATAAAGTGGTGTGAGAGGAAGAGGTTGTCCAAATCTTGATTTGCAGACTGAATTCTCACTCTCACTGCAAGAAACACCACATCACCTTACAATTAGGAAAGAACTGGATTAAACTTCCAGGACCTGTTGGCAGGCCCAGACTTACATTTCTCATTCTCATAATACACCTGAGTATATTTTCATTATTTGCAACAAAATACCAGTTCAACAGTTCAGTTGGTTCAATAAATCATGTTCACTACAGAATCTTTTTCTTATTTTGGGTAAATGTGAGGCAGTTGCTTAACAGTGGTGGGACATGTTTAAGAACCTTAATGGATTTGTCTATAGATTTCCACTGTAGTTTCAGGTGAAACTTGTTCTGGGACAAAGACTCCATTCAAGTTAATTGGTGCTCAATAGGGGATGCGTAGACTAGTCAACTATTCACTAGTCGCTACTGTAGGGATGTCAACTAGTCGAGGCATTGGGAAAAAACAGTGAGATAAAAAGTAAAGAAATGTAGGTATACAGTAAAGAAAGCAGGGATGTTGTACTTTGTTAGTATGAAAATATTCAAACTAGCTGAAGCCTGTTCTATAGTGGAATGGACATTGTGTAAGACTACACTGGGAAAAGTATACATTATGAAAGTACATTATCAATTTCATATAACTTTTATAGTTAAGTATAGAGCTATGCGTGGGATTTAAGGAACTCTGCCTGCTATTCACAATTTTTGTTGTCTTTTAAAGCAAAAACTATTTTTAAAATTGCACTATGGCATAGTGAATTCTGTTGACCAGCACACTGTGAAAGAAGGCATTCCATGCTGTGAGTTATATGTCACTTTTCAGTCCCACTCATGCCAGCTGACTGAGGCAGATCCAGAGTTTTTTAAGATGCTACTGAGGCCTGAAGTTAGACGTGATGGGTCATCTTTCAGGTCATTATCAACCTGGAGGAAATGCCCAGACACTGCTGCACACATCACATTCTCCATCCAAGGACGGCTGCTCACTGAGCTGTAAGGTTCAGTTGCTGAGCTTCTGTGTGGCATGCTCTCGGTTCCAGATTCATCTATTTCAGCTGAGCTGTGAGTGCATTTTAAGAACTGGTATGTCCTTAAATAGTGCAATATGATACACAGATTTATTATTTTGTATTATTTTATTATTTATTGCATTGATTTATTAGTTTTTATTATTAGTAGTGTAACCTAAAAAAGCATTGATGGTGGAAATGTAACTTGTAGCCTGTGCATGGCTAAAATAGTGAATAGTAAATCAAGTTTTCTTTAACTAAGTAAACAGCAACTATTCAACTGCATATTTAAATTACTACTAGTGGTCAACTTGTGAGAAATAGGTGCTAAATGCTCAAATCCATCACTTGAAGCACGCTAGGACTGAACAGTACAGGACTCTTACAGGACTTGAATTCATTCATTTACTTCTCCAAATGATTGTTTATATGCATCCATATGTGTATGTTCATGTGTATGTGTTTAAGACATTGAAGTCTTTCATTCTTGTTTGAAATAGGCTTGGTGTCAGATTCCAGTGGTGCAACTTAACTCGCAATCAAAGTTAGGGTCCAGCAGTAATTCTCTCATTTACAGCCCTGCTGTGTGTTATTAAACACACAGATGAAGGAACTGTAATGGAAGCACAGAATATGACATTGAGAGAGGGGAAGTAGGGGTTACATTTGTTTCATCCTACATAGTGCACTGTTTTGATAGTTTGTCAATTTGTTGCCATAATGGAGAACATCCGGTGTGATCATGAAAGCCCACCATGCATTGCTTAGGGTTACTAATGTAAATAATGTACCCTAGATGGGACGGAATATCCATTATTTTTACAGTTTGTCTGGATTAGGGTGTAGGGCATCATTTTGGACAGGGACATTGATTCAGTTGTATGTCATGGAAACAAGAATAGACACATACACGCTTCATCCTAAACTTTAAAAATAGGTTGTTGTACTGGGAAATCAGCTCCATCTTAATGAGCGAGTACACTCTGAAGGGTGGCAGACACTTCCTCACTGAACATACACAAGTGAACATACAGTAGATATAACTGTTAGTAAAGATGCCTGTTGGCCCTGTTGTGTTCCAAAGTACAAGCTGCCGTCTACAGCATGACGTTATTGGTAAAGTCAAGCAGATTTCTGATAAAGACACCAGTGTGTTACAAATACAAAACAGAGCAGTAATTTACAGTAGTACACCATAATGATTAAAGAAATGATTTAATAAAATTGGGACTATACCTCTACGGACACATCACAGTTGGTGACAGTTGAATTCGAGTCCCTGTGCCACTACGGTGCACTACGGTCATCTCAGTAAATCAAATCTTTTTTCGAAAAAGATTCATTTACTGGCGCTTTCTGTAAATTATATCGTTACGCCAGTACGGCGAAAAGTGAGGCTCTTTTTTTGCGCCTTGTGAGTGACTCATTGAATCATTTACTCAACTGATTCATTAAAACACTGAGTTGTTCATGACTAAAACATGTCTTATCCTAAAATGAGCGTGCCTACATAGGCTCTGGCCTTCAAAGATTTCAGAAAGGGTGTTTAAGCAGCATGTTTTTCCCACTCAAAGCAGATCTACCATTTTTAAAAGAATTTTTTTCAACTACATAACCTGCAGAAATAAGAAGTTGTCCTGCAGGATAGATTAAATACTTGGGAACTTTACTTTATTACTGCAGGAGGTGCGCAGCAGTCCTGCAGGAATTATAAAATCCTGCAGGATTTTTTCCTTGTACAGCAAGTATGCTGGACATTCCTGCATGTTTCTATTGCACTGAAGGCTCCAGTCTAAAACCTATAGGAATATCCTGCACAGGTTGTGAATGTGTCCTACAGGATTTCATCATTCCTGCAGGATACCAGCAAACATGCTGCAGAAAAATGAAAATCCTGCAGGATTCCTGTAGGGTTTTTTTTTTTTTTTTGTAAGTGTGTATACAGTAGGAGAAAATATCTTACCTCCAGGTAACAATTTACAAATATGGGAACATAGGGCTATGTACAGTATGTGTGAATTGTGTGGCAAGAGTAGGACCAGTGCAAAGCTGCAGTGCCAGTAAAGACATGAGTGCAGTACAATACAATTAGTACACTGTACACTAACTACATAAAACAACTGGAGCATCACATGTTTGAACGAATAGCGGAAATTCTGGGTGGTGCTAAATAAAGAGTAGATGCTACATAAGAAACCCTTACATCTGCTAAGTGTATAGACCACATGATACAGCACTATAAATCAGCAGGCATACCTTCATACATACAGAATACATACATAAATAATATATAGTGAATAGAAATTTTATGTGAATTTAATGCATTTAATCTCCCAATCGCATGCTATGAATTGCATACCTGAATAAATGTGTGTGGTGCCAGGGTATGGATGAGTGTGTTTTACTGTTTACGGTACAGTTTTATGACCAGTTGACGATTAATAAAATGAGTGCTAATAATTAAGGCTATGTGTATGTGTGTATTACGTAGGAGCAGGCACGGCTTCTGTAAATTGAGCCAATCACATTTAAATACACTTTGGACAAAACTGAGAACAACCTTTTACACTGTCAAAAATGCTGACACTTCTGCTGTCAGTAGAATGATACTATATTCAATTCAATTTTACTGATATAGTGCTTTTAACAATAGACATTGTCACGAAGCTGACAGTGTCTGGCTATAGAGTGTGTCCAAAAAGTGCTGCCTACCTTGACATGTAAAAAAGGTTCACATACAATGCTGTCTTCTGCAGTACCTTAATTAGTCCAGTCCGGTACCATGTACACTCTTGGGCCACTAGGAACACATGTACATTCGTGCAAGTATCCAGTCAGCCAATCATGTGGCAGCAGTTCAAAGCATAAAATCATGCAGATACAGGTCAAGAGCTACAGTTAACATTAACATCAAACAACAGAATGGGGGAAAGTGTGATCTCAGTAACTTTGACAGTGGCATGCTTGTTGGATCAGATTTCAGAAACTGATCTCCTGAGATTTTCAAGCACAACAGTCTCTAGAGTTTACACAGAATGGTGTGAAATACAAAAAAAAAAGCATATCAGATGCTCAACCTTGAGACGCAAAAGAAAAACATCAGCAAAAGACCACATCGGGTTCCACTCCTGTCAGCCAAGAATCTGAGACTACACTGGGCACAGGTTCTCCAGTTTAAGATAGGAAAAACATCATCTGATCTCTTCAACTGTACGGTTTCAGTGAACATTAACTGAAGCTCTTGACGTCTATCTGCATGATTTTATGCTTTGCGCTGCTGCCACGTGATTGGCTGATTGCATGAATATACAGGTGTTCCGTAATAAAGTGCACGGTGAGTACATCCCTGCGTCCCAATTCACCTTCTATCCGTCCTAAATAGTATCCGAGATTAGAACTAGTGTGTCCTAAATCATAGTATGTTGAAATTAGTATCTCAAAGGTACTCAGATGATGTACTGTCTCCGGTAGATTTTCAAAATGTGGATCCGCGGACACTTTTTCAGCTAATATTACCCACAACTCCTTGCACGAGGGAGGAGGAGTTTTGTGACGGTATGCATTTTAGAGAAGTGTAATTGAAATTATATTTTAATAAATTATATAGTATAAATAATATAAGGAATAATGAATTAAGAAAAGCTGAAATGCAACAAGGAGTTTGTTTACGGTGACAGTGTGCGTAAATAGGCAACAAGGTTCTCTTCCATTACATTAAGGTCCCAGTACTTGCATACACTTTTGCTACACACTCAAAAGTATGTACTTTTTCTTCACAAAAGAGTACTTTTAGTGCAAAGTATAAGTAGGCGAATTGGGCGCAACATATACTGTATGTATCCTATGTTGTCCCACATATCCCATAATCCTGTGTGTCATCTCAGGTACAGCGCCCTGTCGGAAAAACGAAGGGCAGTATGTGGACGAGTACTCTCTAGTTTAGGCTTTGGGAGTTAGCGACATTTAGCGTATGTTAGATCTTGCCAACACTGTAAAATATTGCTGCCTTTGAAGTGTGTCTCACACTGACATATGAGACAGCACAGGCAGCAAGACATCAAGGTGACCGTCTTCTCTTTTGGACAAAGCATATACTATACTGATATGCATTCCTAGGTTTCCTTCCACTTTAGTGAACTATTTCTTTTCATCTTTCTTCTTACAAAACCTAATAATATTACTGAGCATATGAATATACAGTATATTTCAGTCATAAAAGTATAGCATATACATGTATGTCTATGTAGAACATAACAAAATACACACAATGTGCAATTTAAGTGCATTCAATCTTGACACATTAATTGACAAGCTGCTGTAGGATAGCTTAGGGGACACACACACACATACAGACACACACATATATACTGTACACACACATACAGACCTTCAGCCGACTCATTAAATGTCTATTTAACATCATGCCTTTAGTGGCACATTGCCAGTTGTGTCTGGGACATTGCCTGTGTGTGTGGGTGTGTTTTGGACAAATGATTCAGCATTCTACAGGTAATGAGAGAAGTTATAGAAAGCTCAAGGTAAGGTTCAACAGGCCAGTAATGAGGTGTGTGTGCATGCATTTGTGTGTATAGCCACATGAATGTCTATGTAGAACAGAGTGTGAATGATGAAATTAGTTATTAAGAATATATCAGGATGGCACTGAATAGGCATTCAGGAGAGAGATAAAAGTAAAGAAGGGAGGTGAGTCAGGGACCTTGTGTGCCAGCAGTGCAGCCTCTTTGCAGGTTAAATAGTAGGAGCTGCTGTTCTGGTATGACATCTGAACTTAGGCTGCTAATAGCAAGTCCACCCTACACAGAAGCCAGGGTTGGATTGACTGGCAGCATGTAGCCTCTCACAAAAAAAAGCTTCAAAATCATCCTCACTGGGCACCATGAGTTTTTTTCCATTTTCTGTCCATAGGCCATCTGCCCAGTCTCATGCCTCACTGGTAAGCCTGGGGTAACTCAGTAAGCCTCTCGCTTCTGGCTGTGGTCCTAGTACATGCTGCAAATAAATGTGGTACTGGAGAAGGAAACCCTTGGGAGGATGAAAAACCGAGCAGGTATACTCGGAAAGACAGACAAGGGAGACTCCACTGAATTAAACTAAGTCATGCAAACCAGACCTTAATAACCATGTGCCATTGTTGCCATGTGACGTGTGGCACTTTACATGCCAAGGTGGTGTGACCTTGAGCAATGAAGTCTTCTGTAACAAAAAAGAGTGGAAGTTCTCACAGTATTTAAGAGCAATCTGAGAATCATGGTCAAAGTTCATAGCAGAGGTCGTATCAACAGTCAGGAAGCAAATTCAAAAGCAATAAATAAGCACAAGTCAAGACTAGGGGTTACTATAGAGAAATGACTGGTGACTATTGAACAAAACTTAAATTTGAAACACACAGAGATTAGTAATGCAATAACATCGGCTGCTGGAATGTGGACCAAATGAAGTTCCCTCATCAAAGGATTAAATGTGATATCAGTATATTTCCTGGTCATATTTAGTGTCATTTGATACATTCTTCATAGTGAAGATTGTGGTGATTTCAATAGTAACATATAATTTCAGGACAGTTTATATTCAGCTGTATGTGACACAGACACACACATGCAAATATCACTGGTTTTGATAGTTCTTATCTCACTCTCTAGGATGCAGAATTCCTCCCAAGAGGATGAACCTTTTCCTTTTATTTGTACTCCAATTCCACTCCTGTGTTATCTTACCCAGACAGGGGAATTACCCACAAACTATTGTTATATTTCATCCTGTTGTAAAATAGTACATGCTTGGTCCCCATTTGCTTATCTTGGTCAATTGTAATACAGGAACTTTAAAGTATGTTCTCGGGTAGAAAAAGATTCCAGGAGATTTCCGTCTCTGTCCTAATAATGCATACTGCATTAGAGAGACTCTACCATCCAAACTCAGTGGAGACACTGTTTTCATCTGTGTCTAATGCCATTCTACCTGCAATGTGCTTTGGATCATTGATCTTGTACGTTTTTTCTACATTCAGCTTATTGCTTGCATTTTTCTTTGTACTGCATAATGAACTTGTTTAATGGATTTATTCCATTAGCACACAGTTGTTCTTTTTTTTTTAGGAAATAATGAGTTAAAAGAATATCCAGAGAGTTGAATATCCAGAATTGAGAATTTGAGAATTGATAATTCAGTTACACTAAAATTACAAAATTGAAATCAGATATTTACTTAGTTAACACACACACATTTAACCTTCACCTGTTTCTATTTCCACCATTGGTTTTAGGATTACCAAAAGGTTTTTGTTCCCCTACAATATGGGAAAGACCCTAATAAACATGTCTTCTCTGTCTCAATGCTGTCATCTTTTACTACTCTTGGCTGTTTAAGACACTTCAGAAGCCCTCATATATACTCTGGGAATTAAAAGTACCCTTAAATTTAAGGAGCTTTTCTACATTACTTTTATTCTTGGGACTGAGAGATTCTTGCCAGATGAGAATTTATTGGCTTTGGCCTTCTGTGTTGGAACTCAGGAAGATATGGCATGCTCCTGCTCCTGATAATACGGTGAGAGAGAAAAATATAGAGGGAAAGTGAGAGATTTGTGATGGTAATCTTGACTACAGCAACTACTTTGATTAAAGGAAGGAAAGTGCAGCCATAAACTTTTCCCACCATGCATCAGCAGTGCCTGACTAATGGTCTTTAGTGATGTGCCTCATTCAACTACAGATTTACTGCACCCCTCATTACACACACACACACACACACACACACACACACACACACATGTATATATATAATGCTGTTTATGTGGCTATATTGTGTCTAAAGTGTGTGTGTGTGTGTGTGTGTGTGTGTGTGTGTGTGTGTGGGTTATCCCATCAGAACAATTAAATACATAATAAGAAAGCCACAGAAATTTTGTGATCTCATATTTTACAGTTTATTGAATCTATATAGTCCTGTATACACTTCTCCCAACACACACCAACTCTTTCTTGCACATAGACACACATACATGCACTCAAAGACACTCACACAAACACACACACACACATTCTGCTGCCTTGAATTATTAATGATCCATATTAAATAGTGTAAATGTTTGTTCTTTGTTGTTTCCTCTATTAATTATGACCACCATTCCTGGAGATGTGTCAGAGAGTAGCAACAGCTTCTATTATTACTCAATTACCCGTGTGTATTGTGAACAACATTACCTGCACTGTTACAGCAGGGGAGTTTAAATGGGCAATAAGTGTCATTTCTAATGACAACCGTGCTTAACCAATACCTGAAATGCAACTTTGCACTACTTCTATACTTAGGGTGTGTGCACTTTTCTTTCATATATTATTAGTATGAGCATTTACTACAATGTGTCTTCTGTGTATTTAATAATACATAGAAAATAAAGAGGAATTCTGTTGTCATAGCATTTAAGTAGGTCTCTTAACAATATGTCAGTTAGGTAGTGGAAGCCCCAAATTCATGGAATCAATTGTATGGTGACTGAAAGAGCTAAAAAGACTGTGGTTAGTTCAAAAATGTATTATGATAAATTATTCTACTTAATAATCATCTCTGGTTCACTATGCCCCCAAACTGGACTATACTAACCTGTCCTTATCTGAGACGATGGAAAGAGAGAGAGAGCTGTGTTTTTCAGTATTTTTCTTTAATAAGAAGTCTTCTATAGAGACTTCTTTCCTGTCTCTCACTGCCCTCTAACTGAAATGAATGGGTACATGGAGCCAGACAATGCCACACACCGCTTCATATCCTCCACTCTAATGGTGTGCAGGTGAATAATTGTGCTGATTGATGGCAATATTCACTGACGCTAACCCACAGAGCTCTATAAAGGAACAGATTTTGGCTCTGATTCTTTGTCAGAGAAATCCATTGTCTCTTTCCTTACCCTGTCTGGCTTGTCAATTACAGACTAATGCTCGGCTAGACATGCTATTTAAAGGAGTGTCAATTGTATTCTTTTGATCAAGAGACATTTTCAGGTGTTGTAAAAATGAGTTGACTGAAGAAGAACTGAACAAATTTAGAATACTCTCACATAACACATTAAGGTTATTGTCATCCTCAGACAATAAACTTTATAATACACATATGGCAGAGTATACGAGTTGTTTATATATTAAATGAAACATTAAATGGACTTTTTATATAGGATTTTATATAAACTCCCCATGTTTGTCTTACTGTCGTTGTGAGGACCTTCCACTGATATAATTATTAAGACATAATTATTAATGCAGCTAATTAATGCTGTTCTACACCTAAGGCAAACTGTGTGTGTGTGTGTGTGTGTGTGTGTGTGAGAGAGAGAGTGAGAGAGAGAGTGAGACAGAGAGATCTTGTGTCATGTAACTCAAATAAGTATAGTTGAAGGCAGGTGGAGAAGACGCTCAGTAGGAGAAAGTGGTTTCGACAGAGTTTGATTCATGGAGAGAGTATAAGTAGGTTTTAAATGGCCTCATGGCATCCAGTAGTATATCTTGAAACCTCACAGACATAATGTAGTTAACTCACTACTATGCTAGTGTTTACATACTACAGTATGGTAGTACCCAAGATGCTACAAAACTAGTCAAAAACAGTTAGTCACATTGTGATTTAGTACAAGTTTGGAAGCTGAAGAAGGATAACTTGCTGTATTAATAGTAATGCAATAATCATGGTGCCAATAACAATATTAATACCAATAACAGTGGTATTAGTATTTTTGTATCATGAACACAAAGTACTGCACAAACTAACCCTTAATAATGAAAGAGGGGTGTTTGGGGGGGGGGGGGGGGGGGGGGGGGTGGCTATATAGTTTGCAAAATTATTTAGAAATAATAAATATAAAACTTGTGATTGCATAAGTATTCTCCCCCACTGCTGTAAAACTCCTAAATTAATTCTGGTGCAGCCAGTTGCCATCAGCTGAATAGAGTCCACCTGTGTACGATTAAAGTAACATAAGATATCAGTATAAATACACCTGTCCCTATTCCTGGAAGGTCCCAGAGTCCCCAAGAATGGCAAAACTTTGCCCATCACCCTTAGATTTGGTCAGAGTTAAGCTTGCGAGATGGATGGTGTAAAATCCAGGGCAATCCTATAAGAAAACCTGTTCCAGTCTGCAACAGATTTGAAACTGGGGCAAAGGTTGACCTTCCAACAGGACAAGGACCCTAAGCATCCTGCAAAAGTTACACTGGAGCTGAAATAGTATCCAAAATAGTTCTGCCAGGTGGTTGAATACTTATGTTTGTTTTTTTAAATTAACCTTAATGTCACAGTAAAAATATTTTGCATGTTATATTGTGAAAATCAAATAGTAAAAATCCAAATTAAAGTCGTTTCAGTTACAGGCTGTAACAGTATACAATGTGGAAAAGCTCAAAGGGGTGAATAGTTTATACTCCATATGACTGCATGGAACATATACAGATTACATTACATACAGTTACATACAATCTTACCTTCAGAGGCTGATGGTGTTCCAGTATCGGCATTCAAGTGTGCTCAGTCTCCAGCTGTTTCTTCCAGGACCTGTTCACTTGTAGGCCATAATGATCACACACATGCACTTACGTGCTTGTTTCTTGGATGTTTGAAGGGCATGAGGAGAGGAATGAGCCAGGCATTGTAGTGGTGTGATATGTTGTATAAGAAAGAGGAATAGAAATAGAAAGATGGAAGATGAAATTGAGTTTACGTTTGATAGAGACTGAAAGTGAGCGAGCAGACAATAATTATGTCAACCTAAATAAAATTATCAACTTCACAGTAAAAACACTTATGATTCGCACTCTTTATATAGTTCTAGGTGTAGATTATTTCACTGCTGTCTGGAGTTATGGTCTCATAACGCCTGCTTTCAAAAATGGAAATAAATATTGTTTATTCACATTTAGGTATTAGGAGACCATAATGAGAGCTGATCATTATCAAGGCATTTGCATGAACAGTAATGTAGGGATGGTTAGGTAGCATTAATTATTCCAGATTTAATATAAATTTCCTTATCAGATCCAGTCTTGCTTTATAGTCAAATTGAATACATACAAAAGCATTGCATTTCAGATCAGATTTACACTGCACACACCCTTGTTAAATTACATTAGCTACAACAAAATAAAAAATGTCAAAATATTTACAATATTTTAGAAAATGATGTAATGGGTAAGAGAAAATTAGGCATTCCCCCAGTTCACATCACAAATAATTACAGTATGATGATTAGCTCATTTCTGTTCAGATAATCAGAGGGTGAAGCAAGGCTGCAACTGAAACCCAGAATTCTAATCAATTGACTATGACTACAAAAAATATTACAAGAGATCCAGGCAGAAACTTAAAAAAAAAAAATCAGGATAAAGGATACAATAGAGAAATAGGAAGTTTCAGTCAGTGAACTGTATTGTTGCTCTATGCTGTTTTATGAATGATTAAAAAAAAAAACATTCAGTACTAAGCTCTGCAATCACTGCTAGCATGAAATAAACCCAGTTGGTAAACTGTAGCTTCCAAAAAGAGACTGTGTTTTTATTACCAATTATTCACACTTAAAATATAAAATTTAAGATCACACATCCCCAATTTAGCCATGTTCCCACTGTTGGAAAAAAAAGCCCGTCCAATTAAGAGAAAATAAAACGGCTCTTTATCACGTGTTTTTCACAACGTGACAGTCTTTTTACACAGCCATTTACAAGTATAGCAACTCGAAAGTGTGGAATCATTGTTCTCAATAATATGAAATTCATTTTGTTGGAGAAACATATCCAGAATAATGTACCGTGCTGTAGATGATTCGTTTGATTCGGGTTGTAATGAAATGAATATTAACAATGTGAAAAGTGGTGATCAAATCATGATCTGGAGAAATTACGATTCATTCTATATGTAGATAGCCGTTAGAAAAAGACAAAGGCAATAATTTTTTTTTTAAATAATTTTGTTTAATACTTGGCTCAATATTAAGGAGAAACCATTTTGTAAAATAAGTACTGTGCATAATATAACAATTTAAAAAGTATAAACTCTAAAATACCAGCTATTAAAGCAGAAATAATCTAAAATAGTGATTTTGTTGTTGTGCTAATTAAGCACTTATTTCAGATTTGTTACCAATGTACAACCTCTCTACCACTATTTGGGACACTTTTGTGGTTACTGAAATGGATAAAATAGAGTATATTTTATTTGGTTGTTGGGAAAATATATTAATTAAACATTGAGTTTATGGTCTTCCTTAGAAAATGATCTTCTATATGACAAGAAGTTTCAGTTAGTTTAAGCATTATTTGTAAGAGAAATTGAGGGGATTGAAGGATGTGTGAAGGGCAAGAGGACAGGAATGAGCCAGGCCTTGAAGTCATGTGATATGTAGTATAAGAAAAAGGAATCAAAATAGAAAGATGGAAGATAAAACTGAGTTTGTGATTAATAGAGACTAAAAGCGAGAGAGCAGACAGTAATTATGTCAACCTAAATAAAATGATCAACCACACACACACACGCACGTGCACGCACGCACACACAGCTCTCAGATTCTTTCCACCTCTCTTGTGTCAAAAGTCATGAAATTAAAATTAGCACCATCCAAGCTGGAGGTGGAGTAGATTTTTACTTCCAGTTTTCCCTAGAGTGTGTGTAATAATAATAATAATAATTCATAGAAAACATTTCCTTTTGAGTTCAAAATCTCTACATGCTGTATATACAAAAGTTTAGTCGAAACAAGGTATTACAGTATTTATGATAAAGCATGTTAAGCATAGACAGGTGGTTCAGCGGTTCAGGGTTTGTAAGTACAGAGACACACTGTTTGAGTAATGATAAATGGAAAGTGGGTAGTATTCTATATTGTGGGAATAATTGTAGTTATGATACTGAAACTTGTTTTATCACTTTGAGGGACCAATGAATCATGGACTTAACTTTCGGGATGGAAGCTGTAGTCAGAGGTCTTGGGTGGATAGCCAGGTTGCAGGGGTTGATGAAGGCGCATTTGTCAGTCTGCTAGCCTCTTGTGTTGTTGGATGGCTCTTTGTGGACGGACGTGTTCTGTGTCCCAGGTGCGTTCGCTACGTCTCATCCAATCGTCTACCATGGCACGTTAAACTGTTCTCCAGACCACAGAAACAGTACCCCAGCACACACTGGAATGGGGTGAGGCCTGGAAACCACTGAAAGTGGTTGACAAGCCAATGACCACATACTCGTAGTGTCTGGTGCTGGCAATGAAAGCCATCTTCCACTAATCCCCTTCTCTAATGTGGATCAGGTTGTATGCACTGCGCAAAGGGGAGTAGTGCCTGCCAGTAGCTCAGTAGCGCAATCCTAGTGTCCGTGAAGCGGTAATTTTGAGGCCTTGTTTTTTTCTACCTCATTCAAATCAATATTAGGTCCTGGGATTTTCACTTCAATGCTTTCACAACAATGCTTAAAACAGGTGGCACTTCAGGATAACAGCTCACCTCTCTTCCACGAGATGATGGCATCATGGATAGATAACCAGGGTGAGCCAAGGACAACAGGACTGTGTGGTGATTTGGTTATCATGAATGAAAGGGTATCTCCATGCAACATGCCCGAGTGCATCTGGAGAGGGATGGTGGATTAGTTCCTTTCAGTTCTCCTAGTGGGGTGCAGTCCAGAGCTTCTGGGGGAATGAGAGGGATATTCAGCATATCAATTATAGTTTCATCGAGGACGTTCCCAGTCATGCCTGAATCGGCAAGGGCAGGGACTACATGAATCTCAGAGCACCAGGACAACTTGAGTGCTTCCCTGATCATTAGGTGTTCCAGCCTGCAGATCCGCTGCACACAGGATGTATTTTGTTTTTCGACCCAATCTGTGTAAACTCTAGAGACTACAGTGAGTGAAATTCCCAGGAGATCAACAGTGTATGAAATACGCAAACCAGCCCATCTGGCACCAACAACCATGCCATGGTTAAAGTCACTGAGATCACATTTTTCTCCATTCTGATGTTTGACGTGAATGTTAACTGAAGCTCTTGACCTATATCACCATGATTTTATGCACTGCTCTGCTGCCACATGATTGGCTAATTAGATAACTGAATGAATGTGCAGGTTCCTAATAAAGTGGATGACGATATGGTGTATGTAATTATATATAATACCATGGGCATTATCATTTATCATTTTTTGCCTATTCTACCATTTGAATGTGCAATACCATGTGCAATATAAAGTGCAATATCATGTGTAATGTCACTTTCTACTTTTCACTCTACTTTTCTACTTCTCCACTTATTTTTTGTGTACTTACTTTTTTCTTATTTTTTACATATATTTTAGTATCTCACATTTTTTTGCTATTCTATTATGCAGTGTAGTTATTTTTACTACTTTATTTATTAATATATTGTCTTTTATTCCTACAATGTTGTGATATATCTGTTTGTGCAACCTCTGGCATAAGAATTTCCCTCGGGATGAATAAAGTTCTGTCTTATCTTATCTTATCTTATCTTATCTTATCTTATCTTACAGACATGTACAAACAACTTGTATAGACAAACAACACATTGCGTGGTAGAAGATTATGGTGCAACCTCTTGCGGTGTCCCAGTGACCTGATCAAGTCCAAAACACTACGAACAATAGGCTCTTAAGAATGAAAGTTGTCATACATCTCACTCAAAAAGTGTCAAAATGACAATTGGTCTGTAAGTGTTAGTATAATTTACAAAAGCTGGAGTAGATTTGGTAGGGGATAATGTTAGCATACTGTAAGTGCCAAATCTATGAGAAATAGTAGGTTTGTTTGTCCCAGTGGGATCATAGTCACTCCAACGCGAAGTTCTGCAAGTGTGCACAGCCAGCTTTGTACGGGTTTTGTATTGTTAAGATCACAGTTTATTACTAAGAAAGCATCAGAATTTTTAAGCATTCCCCAACTGTGTTTACTGACCTTTCCATTTCCATTCCTTTAAAATATCATGGTCGATAGTGTTGCAAAACAGAAACATCCACTGTTTGAGGCAGAGGTTGATCATTGACCACTTCAGCCAGGGCTGATTCTGTACTATGATGTTTCCAGCGAACTGGCTGAAATATATTTTGCTTGTTATTCCTGTTTTGAAAGAAACAAAGCTATTGGGTGACAACTTTCTCCAAAATGTTAGATAGAATAGGTGTGTTGGAGAGTAATTGGAGAAGTTGCAGGGATCAAGATGTGGTTTCTTAGGGAGTGGCTTAACAGCACATGTCTTAAAAAATCAAGCTGAGTGATGAATGTGTTGTGTTTAGTAAGGACTCCAACATTAGCTTAACAAAATTAACTAAGACGGCATTAAGTCAAGGACACAGCTGGTCGGTCTAGAGCAGGGTCCTCAAAGCTTTTGCAGCCAAGCACCCCTTTAAAATTCACAGACCCCCTCACTACAGATTTATTTTATGAACATACTCCAACTTTTCATATATTAAACTAATGATTTAAATGTGTCAATTAATATTTTTGGATATTTATTGGAGCCAGGGAACTTTATATTCTTGAACTTTCCACTCACAGAATAAAAGTTTATTAAAACTTACATTAGATTCAAGTTGGCATTATTTATAGACTGACTTGTTTTTTAATTATTAAGGTTTGGATAAAGCCCATTCAATTGTGACCAATAAAACAGACTAATAAGAAAAACTCAATAATAACTATAATTGCTTTGATTATGGTGGGTTGTGATTTCCACCACTGTAACTAAATTTTAAAAGTCACCAACTCCTGGACAGTATCGTGGTATAGAGCACATTATAACCAGTAACAAAGAACTCATGAGACATTTGTTGATTATGGCACCTCCTGGGTTATCATCAAATAGAAGGTGGAATAGTACGTAATGGATTGCTGACAGTCTGCTGCTGAATTTTAGCCCTTATGATCTGTATTGTCTTACTGAAGTCTGAGAAATCATTGCTGCTGAAATATGGCCGAATTTGAGAATCATAAATATCCCAGTAATTCATTAATTTAGCTGTGTTAAATAAGAATTTACTGTTGGTGTTACTGCTTTATATCAAGGTCGAAAAGTAAGCTGTTCTGGAGTAGGGGAAAAGTCAGTGAGTGTAATTTCTAAAAAAAAAAAAAGAAAAGAAAAGAAACTAAAAAAATCTAAAACATAAATAAAATATATTTCAAGAAAAGTAAGTAATTCATTCATTCATCTTTAAACACTATCCTGGTCAGGGTCATGGAGGATGTGGAGCCTAACCTGGGACCACTGGGAATGAGGCAGTAATACACTCTGGATAGGACTCCAGGACACCATGCACACACTCCTTCACAACTAGGGGCAATTTTACAGTAGCCAATTCATCGACTGGAATGTTTTTTCGGAGGTGGGAAGAAACCAGAAAACCCAGAGGAAACCCACACAAACAAAATTCCACAGACAAACTGGGGACCCTGGAGCTGTGAAGCAGTAACATTACCTCCTGCGTCACCCTGCCACCCATGAAAAGTAATTGAAATCCATGAAAAAACTCAAATTCCACATGAAAATGGAAAATCACACAGAAATAAACAATAGTGCTAGACAATTATGATTGTGCAGCATTGTACAAGTCTACTACTAAAAGAGATTAATGCTACCGCACATGTACAGACAGACACCTCTCAGTCATGTTGACATTAAGCCAGCCAAGGCCGTGTGAACATGTGGACCTCTCTCTCTCTCTCTCTCTCTCTCTCTCTCTCTCTTTTCTATGAGAGCATGTGTGTGATTTGATATTTTTTGAGATGAGAATTGATTTTTCAAATGCTCTGACTGAGCACTGACCTCATACAACAGTGGCAGTAACCATATTTATGTGGTCTCCATATCTGCAAAACAGGTAACAGGAAATGACATTGGACTGGGACACAGGTTTATTTTTCAGAACAAATGAAACAGGGTTAGATCCCTTCTCAGATTTTACACCCACACACTGAAACTGAATTAATACCATATACACCATCTACAGTGAAATTCAACTATGGTACTGGGTAGCCTAAGAGTTAGCTTACGTTATAAGTGTTGTGTGCTTACAACACCATTTTAACACACACACACACATTTCATGTGCTGTTTCCAGTTCTCTTTGTCAGTTTTCTCTGGCTAATTAAACATTACAGCTCACAGAGAGATCTTATCGGAGCTGAGAGGCTTGGCGGAATACATTGATCGTCAACCCTCCCCTCTCTCCTAGTTTTTTTCCCTCTCTCCCTCATTCTTTTGATTGATAGATCTCTGCATTTTCCAATAAGAGTGATGGTGGCAGTTAGCAGCTGTAAGTATTGAGAAAGAGAGCACTCTGTAAATAAGACTGTCAAGCTGTCCATATGAGAGAGCACACACAGAGAGAGAGAGAGAAAGAGAGAGAGAGAGAGAGAGAGAGAGAGAGAAAGAGAAAAGGATCTGAGAATATTTATCTTAATAGTGCTTTCACCTCCAACTGAAGAGTGCTTTATGACCCAAACATTGGCTTTTAGTGATATAATTCAGCTCATGCTCTAGTTCCATTAGAAGCCACTGGTCATTTTCAGTAGCCTTATAAAAAATATCTAATCTCCAACTCTATTTATTATTTAAAAGCAGTCTATAGAACTACCCTCACATTGTCATGGAAACCTGGAGGTCAGACTGGAGGATGGCATGAAGGAGCTGAGAGAGAGAAAGATAAAGAGAGACAACATAGAATGTCTACATACTGTAGATTACATCTTATGGTCTTGTTATCTGTTTTTAGGTTATATAAATGGATGTTTATAGGCATGCCCATGCTAAACACTGTTGTTATTTATTGCCACAACTTAATATTTTTGGTCAAGAGGAGTTTTGTGTCTGGATGTAAAGTAGTAATAATTTATGTATATGGGTTTATGGTTATGATGTAACAGAAATACTGATTGTTGTTAATGTTCGTATCTGTAAATGTATACTTTTTATAAATAATCTGTGGGATGTAAGGATATGGGTTACTGTCTGTGTGGAGTTTCACATGTTCTCCCCATGCTAAATTGCCCATAGGTGTAAATAAATGTGTGAATGTGTGTGTGTGTGTGTGTGTGTATGTGTGTGTGTGTGTGTGTGTGGTGTCCTGCGATGGGATTGGCGTCCCATTCAGACTGACTGTTCCCAGGATAGGCAAACACACAACCCTGATCAGGATAAAGCAGATACTGAAGATGGATGAATGAATAGAAAGTTGCTACAAATTTTGTCTATCAGTTACTAAGAAGTAAGAATTGAGAATGTTCTAGAGCCTGTATGATTGGGAATGTCTGTAGGTGGAGTCAGGACACTATTACGTATTCTTTATGGTGGAGGCATTTGGCATTAGTTTTCACATTGTCCGTCTGCCTGTCTGTCCATTCTTGTTAGCAGGATATGTCAAGAACGAGCAGTCGAATGTTAGTAGGATTTATGTGGCATTATCATTGTAACCAGTAGATAAACTGATTAGATTTTGGAATTGATCCAACATCCAATCAGGATCAAGTTTACAGCAAGGTCAAAAGTCTGAGATTTTTTCAATAGGTTCTTTCCTGTTTGAAGTATATTTTAAGGGTATTTCTGGCATACAAATTAGTAACAAGAAGGACTAGAGTTGTGGTGGAGACATCCCCGTCGATGCCAAGTCAAGTTCTGCGTGATTGTAGTGATTTTTCCTTAGTGAACAAATCATATTTCCAGGATGTTCTATATTAATACCCATAGTCAGTGATGGAAAGAGTACTGCTTCTGTAATAATAATTTACTTGAGTACAAAAACAAGACAATTACTCAGGCAAGAGTAAATAAGTTTGTTTTTCATCCTGGGATGAAAATCATGTTGAGTAATTATTTTACAAATATTATAAATATTATTACAAATAATATAACTAATCCGAAAATGCTCTATATCTAAGGAATGCATTTTCGAACAATTATGTTGACTAACCAAGTGACCTATGCTGAAGTGAATCCAGAGTACTAAGTGTTTTGTGAATTCAGTACAGTGTCTCCCTTATTGTTGCCCCGTTGCTCTATCTAGAACAGGCCATATAGTAAATAGTGAACAAGTGAGTGAGACAAGTGAGGTGAGAATCTCCTTATTTCTAATAGGTTGGTGCCTTTTGATTTTATCATGATGCATGGCGCACGTGTTGGACGTGAGAACCATGAGGTGCACAATGCAGACACCTTTGTGTATGTGCACAGGAGCGGGTATTCATATGATAGTGTCACTGAGTAAAGCACATCTCTAAAGAGATAAGAGAAAATTCTCCCTGCATGTTGCTTTGTTCCAGAACAGCGGCTTTGTTGACTGAATCGATACATTCCGCGAGTGCTGGATGGAAACAAAAGAGCTAATACATTATATAGAAAAAGCACATTATGCTCTTAACTCAGCCTAAATTTCGCCTCTGAATGCACAGAGTTTAGCAAAACTTTTGAAATGGTCCTAGAGTGAGTCACTCTTTAACAACCCAGTTTTTCAGTCACTTGTTGATGCCTTCTTAAAGCTGTCATTCTCCATGGAAAGAAGAATCTGCTAGCATGATTGGCAGGCGAGCTGAATGGTAGAAAGCAGAGATGGATGGATAGCAGGATTGTTTTATGACATTTATCCTCAGAGCCATTCTGAGATGGATTGACAAGGAAATAAAAAGATAGAATTGTATTTATTCAATGAAAAGTCTTTTCCTTTTGGATTTTGGCTGCTCTCTCTCTCTGTCACTCTCTCTCTCTCTTTCTCTCTCTCTTTTTCAGTGTACCACTCACATACAATACATGCAATCATATCAGTTGAGATATTTATTCTGATATACACAGTACAGTACAGTGCTAAAGTCTGTAAAAGCACAAAGATACCTTCAAAATTAATGACATGTAAAGTTTCTAAATATCAAATTATTGACTATATTGAGTAGAAAATAATAATAATAATAATAATAATAATAATAATAATAATAATAATAATAATGATAATAATAATAATAATAAAATCATAATTTCCCTATGCGTTTAAGATTGCATGAATTAGCTGGTAGGCTGTCACAGCCTCCTGGAGAACAAATCCAGACAGTCTTGACACTATTTTTAGTTCTTAGAAATGAGGTCTATTACTTTATGTTTCATTACCTAACAAATTTTAAGATATAGCTGTAATATTGAATTTAAAATATAATGTTTGGAAATCTCATTTCTACTGACACACTAATGCAGCAGGTACACAACTGTACAAAAGTGTATATAATTTGGAGCAGAGGAGTACTAAAAAGTAAGGAAATAGAAATTAAAAAAGGAATTGCACTTTTCCCATCTTTTAAGTCCTATCTCAGTGAATAAATTCGCTACCTTAGCTAATAGGTAGTGCACTGTGTCCTCTCCTTCCTCCAGGTTATAGAGGTTAAGATGTGTACTTTAAACTCACATTACTGGCCTGAGCACAATAAACAACTTGTCTACAGTGAATGTTTTAATAAAACTGTATCCATAGCAGGTATTGATTTTACATTGTTAAAATATAAATTGGATGATTAACTTTGCAGCAAGCGTCTTATTTCATAGAGGTATTTGTATTCAGCATTGTGAATAAGGCTTATCAGTGCAGAGGATAATTTAGGCCATTGTTGCGAGTCTAAACACAAAAACAGAAAGAAAATCCAATGCTCACAATGATCACTAATGACAATGATCAATGAGCACTAATGATCACAAATGACTGGGTAGTCAAATCCACAGTGTCACACAATCTCTTTAAAAGTGCAGTTATATGTGTAGTCAGAGAGGCTTGATGATGTGTTGAGTGGTTTAACGTTTATGATGCCAGCTCCAATTAGGCTGATAATGTAAGGCATTGTATAGGATCGTAAACTTTTGTCTGGGAGACATGTCTGGGAGGCATTTAAAGCTGCGTTTTGTCTCCTATCAAAAATGCAAGGGTATCTGCTCAGTATGTGTGATGACAATAAAGATGGCAGGACTCCAAAGAGTGGTAGATACTTTCCATTAGAAAGTTTTAATTTATGAAAGGTCTGATAAAATGAAAATTCATATTTTGCAGCAGGTTCATGAAATCTAGACAAGTAGAAAAAAAAATGGGAACATGATCTGATGCATACCGCTTCAAATTGTACTACTATAACTGCTGATAGTAGAAGCAAGTCAGGATCTGGGCAAAGAAAGAATGTATAAGACTGTGTTGGAAGAAAGAAGTAATTAAATATCATTATTATTGATGATAATCAATAGTAATCATATTAACCAATTATAATCACTTACGTTACTCTATTATTCAACTGTTTTAATCAAGAAGAAGAATAGCAGCTTCCTCAAATCTGTAAGGAATCTGTAAGGAAGTAAGGAATAAATCATGAAGTGGCATGAAATTATAGGAAAATAATCCACAACACGAAGCAGAGAAATTGTTTATTTTCCTATAACAACATGTCGCAGAGTGTTTTATTCCTCTTGTACCATAGCCATTAGCCAATGAATGTGGTTTTTAATTTATTAATGAACAATATGTTGTACTTTTTTAACCAGTTATAGTTACATTTAATGTTGAGGAATAAAATTAGTTCCTGTTATCACTTACATTATAGCATAAACATTCATTTCCTTAGCAGCCACCAGTCAAGTTAATAAGACAAAAATACGTAGCTTGTCATGTTACAGAGGAAGCAGAAAGCTCATAGCCTGCTGTCCTGAAGACTCTCCCATGGCAGAAACCTCACTGTCCAATACAAATCAATGATTATGCAATCTTCTTTATTAAATAACAATACATTTTTATTCATTTATTATCATTTGTAGGTTATGTAGGTCTTCTGTTATACAGGTCCCTGTGAATAAGCTGTTAGTGTGGAAATGTTAATGTATTAGAATGAGCGCATTAATATACTGTGCATATAAACCATCTACACAGCCCTGTTAAAATTGCATGATTTTGTCATGTAAAAAAAAAAGAAACCAAGATAAATCATGTCAGATCTTTTTCCACCCTTAATGTAGAACGTATCACTTAAATAGCAGCCAGCACTATGCAGGGGGTAAAGTTATAGAAAAAGACCAGCAACTTAGGACAAACCTGAGAATTCAACAGCGCTGTGGTATAAACTTTCACAACACATGTTTATTCCTGAGATGGTATGATGTTGTGACAGAGGAATATGTGAGCTAAACGTGTGCTTATATGAAGTACTGATCTTAAAGAAGGCCAAGACTCTTAAGTCCTGATTAGATCGTATTTTATAGAAATGCAGTACTTATCTATAGCTTGTCCATGACATGATAGCATGCTTAGTCTATTATGGTGTTTAAACAATATCTTTAATAGAGAGAGCAAGGTTGGGTATCAGCGAGTAAAAATGTGGGTGAGGTGCCATTAATTGTGTGCACAAAAAAGGTATTCATGAGCGTGGCGCAGTGAAGAGAGCATATATGCGGGAGAGCACTTCAGTTCTGTGAGCACTGAGCACACATGGTGCTTCCTTCCCCTTAACTTGCTGGGGTCTACACTTTTCTTGTGAGTCAAGATGGCATTTAAGGTTTTAAACGCCGTAATATCTTAAATATAAAACTCTGCACAAGGAGTTTGCTGCTAACAGTGCATGTCAACAAGCAACATAAACAGAGATGAATATGATGTTTATAATTAAGTAGGTTATACTGATTTCGGTATCAGTATTGGTATCGGTATCGACGAGTATACTTGTCCTCGTACTCGTAAAAAATGTACTTGGTCGGAAAAAATGGTGTCAATGCATCTTATATCTAGTCTCCTTTAAGCACCAGATAGTTTTTGTTGGAAGAGTTCTGTGAGAATTTGGAGAATTTGACTCTGAAGCCATGTGATTGCACCATGCTGGTGTGGTCTCTTGGGTCTATATTTAAAAACGTAGTTTGTTGGGATTAGTGGAGAAAGTCTTGAGTGCAGTAAGCATTATTATCAATTCACTGCTTAAGTAGGAGCTTGCTATCTTATCATTCACGTAATAGTTCACTCTAACATTGTGAATAATGTCTGAATGAGTATTTACTCTCTCTGTTCAGTGCTGTTCTCTGTTTTTTGTACAAAACACAACCTAGGAATTTATCATTCCGTAACTTTTTTACTATCTTATGATGCAGGACCATATGGGAATTAATGATGTAATTCGGACCGGAATGTCTGAGTTGGTAATACGCCTCTACAGGAGCATGTAGTGAGCTGGGTCAGTGTTCCTTCTGTTTTTGCAGCAGTTTATGAAACATTCTTCTTCTAAAATGATCAGGCCTAAAGTTTTTCGAGGCCAAGACTTGACTGCCCAATCCAATACAGGATGCATTTAGCATGCTAAAAATACTACAAGCTAAAAGCCCTCAAAATAAAGCAGAAAGCTTGCAGCACAGATTTGGCCATGACACAGATGCCAGTAATATCTTCTCACACAAGCTGATATACAGTATCATCAACTTATTGCTAATTTGGCCCTGACATAGCTGGTGGGACACTACGGGGGTGGCATAAAATTCACACTGGTCCATAATTGTGTTTACATTACTGCCAGCCGAAATGCCCTCTTTGCACAGATGCTAAGGCAATTTTATTTCTGACTTCAAGCAAAAACCATAAAAGGCCTGAACCATTTCTTAGAGTACAGGGCTCTGTTTTCCTGCAGGCACATACTATGTTTTTCTGATATAATGAGATGTACAGAGGGAAGAATGAGACAGGTAAAAATAGTAGCCAGCTTACTTACAAATGTGTTCTTTTGTTTTCTCACTTTTGTGGTGTATATGGTGTAGCTCATAACAAACTAACTCAGTTTCTAGATAAATTTGGGGAGATATTTAGTTTGTTTTTATTACATTTTATTGATACAGAGAAAATTGCTGACTAAAATGTATGACACTGCTATTATTAAACATATTTGATAATTAGTAGAGTGTGCAGATTATATGCACTGTATGACTTCTTTGTGATTAGACGTCAGATAGTGTTAAGGATCAGCATGCAGAGCTTCTGAGTAATTTATTTGATTAAAAAATAATCACTAATTCGCCAATGTGCAATCCAGTACTCATATTCAATGCATGTTAGAAATTTAAACAATGGTTTTCAGACAGACAGGTACAAAGGGTAATCCAGAGACAAACACCCCAACAGGCTCTGAGTGGTGCCAGCATTCATCCTATTGTTGGGAGATGATGAGTTTGAATCCCGACAATGCCACAGCCATCTGTGCCAAGGAGTACAGGAGAGCTCTGAGTGGCTAGGAGTGGCTAGGGTGACATTACTCTCGCCCCTGTCAATCTGAGCAACAATCATGGGCCTCTGTGAGTTATGCATTAAGGATAGATAGTGATTTCACACTTCCCAGTCAATTAGTCAATACATTCTTCAGCTTTAGTGTTTAAAGTCCTGGAGTTCCTGGATCAAGTACACCATGCTGACCTTCACATCCAGTGGCTCAAAATTCAGTTTTTTATGCTGCAGAGGACAGATGCTTATGAACATATGGAAGGTAGTGGCAATTCAGGGCCAACTGCAGACAAAATGAAACTGAATTGAATTATGTAAGGACATTGGGAAGACTTTTAGAACTTAGTCACTCATGGACAGCCAGCCCAACTGAGTATAACTGACCATGGCTGGTTTCTTATCCTACTGCAGCTTTAGTCTGTGGATGATCCTCTGCAGCCGAATATGAGCTGCTATTCTGAGCTGATCTGTTCACTCCTTTGCAACCAGTCATCTACTAAAGCAAACTGGAAGAGTGTCAGGTCTGTAAGTGTGTGTGTGTGTGTGTGTGTGTGTGTGTGTCAGAGCTCTAGGTGTAATCTGTCCAAGGTAGAAAGCAGATTTGTTTATGCTGAGAACTGCTACCATATGAGCAAAGGAACCATGTGTCCTGATTTAGTTACTCAGCCTGCTTGTATGATTTTTGTGTGATATTGTGTGGAGAAACTAAATCAAAGTCTAAATCAATGAAATTGTTTAGGAAAGCCAAAGAATCTTTGCAGGCCTTTGTGCAAGGCTTTGCACATTTAGTCAATGCTTTCACTTTTGTATTATTATTCTGTACCCCTTGTGTGTTTAATAAGTAATAGATATTTGTACTTCTCTATATTTAGTGGGCATATTGACCAGACCACACATTTGTAGGATAGAAGTCTGTACATCTACAAAGCATTTCTACAGAGAAACCAATAATATTGGGTTTTCTTTCAAGATTCATTCAAGATTCCAATTAGAACCAATTACAAGGTTATAACTATTAGCCAACAAACATATGCACTATAGAGGTCTACTTTAGTGATCTTAGTCCTACTTACTTGTTCTAGAAGAGCAGGCACTAAGACTAAAGGATATTGATACTTCAGAGCAAGTGAGTTTAGACCCCTGTATTCGATGCAGAGGAGGAGAAAGCCAACCTTCTTTTCTACAAATAAGAAACCTGTTGGTGCTGAAGACATGGACATCATTATGAAGCTTCCAACCTCAGAAAACAAGTGTCTTAATGTTTTTTTGAATAGTTATGTCCTGATTTTCTAAAGAGGTTCTCCTTGGATCTTTTTCTGAAGCAGAAACAAACTCATTTGTAAGGTTCTACAAAGAACCTTTAAGGAGAAATTGAAGAGCCCTCTAGTAGTTCTTAGAGTGTTTGATGTATGCCCCTATGGTGTGTCTCTCTGGTAGAGACAGGGAGTATATTTTGTTGTGTGGAGGTAAGGCTCCTGGGAACAGGGTTCTGGCACAGTTCCATGGTCTCTAGGGAGGTAATTGTGTTGCTTTACCGTTACTGAAACCCTCAGCCAGATCTTGGTATTCAGCAGAGAGAGGTGATTTCTATAGAATGTACAGGGCTAGCATTATGAGTGGCTTGACAGAGAGAGCTAAACAGGTGGACTCATACTGAGGACCATGCCAACAATTCTCCTTCACTCCATGAGATTATGTCAGGTGAGCAGCTCAGTGTGGAGATTGATAGCAGTGGGGTTCTCCTGTATTTTCCACAGCCAAATTGGATAAGCAAGGACCAAGGAACTAGGAGATGTGTATCTGTTTAGCAAGGTCTCGGTCAATCAAATTCCTTTTTTTGATCCCTCCTGCACCCTGTGCTTTTTCTCCACAGCAGAATACATCACCAATGTATGATGAGTCGCTGGATGAATTGTGAGAGTTTGAGCTGATCTGCTTACAGTGCTTCATTAAGAACTCTGTACTAGGTTGTTTTCAATGCTGTTACATTGGTAAACGGCAAAATGTGGAGGATTACAGACATAGCTGGACCTTCTTTGCTTATGGGGCTGTAGATGCTCTCTAGCATCCTTTCAAAAAGAGAGATATTTGAACACTTTGCAGAGCAATTCTTCAAATTGCTGAAAAGATTGTCTCAAGGTGGAATGTACCTTAGTGTTATAAGGGTTAGAGTTAGGGTTAGGTTTAGGGTTCTATCTGCCACTCATTCTTCACATAGTTAGAATTTTGTAATAATAATAATAATAATAATAATAATAATAATAATAATAAGGTCACATTGCATGTTTAATAGAGCTGCAGTGGTATTTTCAGTAATCAAAAAGATACTGTTATATAGGCAGATTTTATGCTGCTGAATGCTGAATACAGGTGTGATTAATAACCACAAAAATATAACAGAACTGAAACTTCTGTTGAACATGAGGGTTATTGAGATTTATGAATGTTACACATGCATTTTTTTTTCAAAAGCTTTAGGCAATAGAAATTTGATTATCACTTTTAATTTTGCCAAAATTTAAAAAATGGGATGCAAGAAAATTTTAGAAAGGTGCTGCAAATGGAAATATGGCACAGAGCATGGGTTTGACACTTTTTCTTAAAATAAAATTTTTTACTTAAATTCATGATCTTTTTTTACTGGGGAATTTGAGGGGGAAAATGAAGGGGAAGGGTTTAACTCAGATTGTTAGGCCATAAAAAGAAATTACTCTAAAAGTAAAAGAAGCTTCAACTAAAGCATCTTGACCAACTTCAAAATATTCAGAAGTCATGAACTGACTTTAATACACTACACAGTAAAACATTCTGTAAAAACAGTTAGAGAACTTGAAGTAGATATTATGTATTAGCATTAGCTATGCAAGATAAAGGGATGAGATTGTTTAACTCTTTTTATTGACTCAGAGTCTCATGAATTTTATTTATTTAAAACTATTAAACCACTAAACGTGGTGTGACGTTTAAGGTAGGCCCCTGTGCTTACTTCTATATCCTCATCATACTTATTAATCCCAAAAAAGTTTTCATTCTCTTTAATTTTGACAACTTTTATGCTTCTCAGTGTAACAGACATCCCCTTTGAGTTACTTTTGCACATCAGTTATACACATACATATATAATTGTCTCCTTTTTTCTTCAGTTTCAGTCCATAAAAACACAGACCTATGTTTAAACATTTTCAGGCTGTTAAAGGCTTTCAGACTTGCCTTTGCGAAGCAGATGTCAATAAAAGCCCTTCTTCACAAACTTGCATCTTACAGATTCAACGCCTGACATCGTCTGCCCATGTGTTTTATATACCAGTATAAATGCACAAGTAATTACTGGGTAGTCCACATTATGATTGGCTATATTATATGTCCAATTTGCTGTATTATGAACCTGATTAGCTATATTGTGTGAATGATTGGGTGTATCATGTCTCTGATGAGAAGTATTCTGTGTGGTGGTGTTAGGGAAGAGGGTGTAGTGCCAGGAAGCTCCTTCTGTTTGCTTTATTTCTGCTGTGAAGCCGGCTGTTCACAGACTCATTTGCACCTGCCATATTTAGTGTCATTCAAAGACCATAGGTTGGAATAGCTGCTCTTCTACTCAACTACATGTTTTTGTTAGTTTTATTGCCCTTAAAGAAATGAGCCGTCTGTCACTTGTGTGTGTCCTATTGGATTTGTCAGAAAAAATGACTGTGCCACAAGGCACCTAATTATGAATAGTATTGAATGAGTATTAGTTCAGTGTATTTTAATGGTCACATTGTTGAGATACTAATGACATTTGGAGGGAGACACCCCCCTCCCACCCTGTAGGGGAAACATGGACATGCAGGTGGCATGGCTGGTAATGAGTCTCTCTCTCTCTGTCTCTCTTTCTCCCCCTCTCTCTCCCCCCCCCCCTCTCTCTCTCTCTGTAATGGTGTGTAATGGGGGGGATGTCAATGTGCCGCTAGCAGCACATTTATTCTCATTAAAGCTGATTGATGATGATTATTACTTTGTCAGAATCAAGATGACTTGAGTACTGATGGGAAAGTGTAAAAGAAATTGTTCAAGAGGGCTTCGTGTCTAGTAGTGAGAGACAGACAGGTGACAACAAGCTTCACAAACATATAGAACAGTAGACTAGATATGTGCATGTGTGTGTGTGTGTGTGTGTGCATGAAAACTTGTTAGATGTCGCTGTAGTTGAATTCTGGCAAAGAGTCAAAAATGACTGAATTGAGGAATTCTTGCCACTAATATATTTTGACATATCTACTTTCAGAAAATATAAATATATTTGACCAAAATTACATGGAAATATTTATATTCACTTTTTTAACCATGCCATAGCAAATTGGATATAAGTCTAATCAATTCTGTTTGTAATCACATACCAGCTGTCAAAATGTCTATGAGGCCTGTCTGTCTGTCACGTCATCATCAAAACAGAGAAAAGTGCTTACACACTGTACAAATGACAGCAGACAAAAATGCTTAAATAACCTAATAAAAAAGACATTAATAACAAGAAATTTAGCCATTAAAAGAGAACTGAGAGAAATAATCAGCGATCATTTCCCAAACAATCTTAGTGTGAGTATAGACCAGTGAAGTGAAGAAATGCCATGAGTGACTTTTACTTCAGGTGTTGAGGCAGAGACTGATGTGGATGATGCTGATAATCAAAGTGATAACTCATTTCACACCTTATAATTTTAAACGTTACGGTATTTTTTTAATTTTCTCTCATTCACTTCCAGTTCAGGAAAACATGTAATTTTCAGAAGTATATATAGTAGAAAATATCAAAATCTGACCATTTGAAGGGTGACACACATATATGCACCCACCCATATCCACATAGCACACACACACACATACACACACACACACCGAGCTCAAACCACAGAACATCAATTAAACATTAAAATGGGGGTTGATGAGACGGCAGAGGGAAACAGAGTGACTCATAGAAATTGAAGTGTGTCCTCAAAAACCTGAAAAAAACACATGTAGAAACATTGCCTGTTCACTGCACCGTTTTATGAAGTCAAAATTAACTTCCAATCAACATCTCAACATCACAGAGTGATGAGTATTCACACCAGCCACACACAAACACACACACACACACAGCAGTTTATCAGTCCGTCAGCAGCAAAACTTAGACATATAGACATTTTTCCTCGCAGTTACACACACACACACATCTCATATACAGTGGTGAGAATTGTTTGTGACCTTTTTGGAATGATCTGGATTTCTGTATTAATGATTCTTAAAATATTATCTGATCTTTAATATTCTATATTATTCTGAACACATCAAAACAATCAGGTTAATGGAAAAGATGTGAACCTTCAAGATACTGATCTCCATTTATATGTCAGATTACATGCTGATTATTCTGCTTTGGTGGCTCACAGTAACACTGACACTGATTTTGGGTGTAGGTGCGAGCCATGTTTTTCTTTTTATAACTTAGGTGAGACTGGGTACATTAAACAGGTGGCACAGATGAGACCAGGACCATCAACAAAGTTTAATTTTGCTTTAAACAAAACAGGAAACATACAAAGTACAGTTAAAACAAATAGGAGTAACAGACCAACAAGCAGAAAACCATCAAACCAACATCCAGCAACTTCCAAGGAAAGTCACACAAAGGGCTAGAGCAGAGATGGGAGATATATATATATATGTATATATATATATATATATATATATATATATATATATATATATATATACACAGTCACCTGGGACAACTCGAATGCCTGGGACCACTAATGAAAATGCGGGAAAACTAAAGGCCTACAACTGACAGGGCAGAACTATCACCAAACCAGGAAGTGGCTAATTAGGTGCCTAGAGGTCAAAAGGAAAACCACGCCACTCACATTGTCATTTCTGTGTGATACATATCTGTCCTTAGCACCAATAATCTCTGTCCTGAACATACTCACATGCTCACATTTGCTTAATCAATGATGCCACATGATCCATGATCCAAAACAAACAAAACAAAAAAAAAGCATATTTGAGAGTCAAGCCTTAACAGCAGCACAAAGCTTCATTGCAAAGATTATTTTCCCAGGAGATCATCAGCTCTTTATGATCAGGGCAAGGTAGCGAAAAGATGCAGATGCAGAGCTTTTGTGGTTTTGGCACTCTGGCACTACTGGCTCTTCTGTGCTGAGAGATGTGTGAGTGCAGGAGACGAGCCAGCAGTTATATCTATACAAATTAACATAGCTACACACACACACACACACACACACACACACACACACACACACTAATTACTAGCCATTGAAGCATACTGTAATGATTTAGCAAGACTAATGTACAGGTGAATCCATATCATTGAATGCATACTACTTTCTTATATTAAGCCTCTAATTTATGGTTAATGTGTGAAGGCTTTTTCTGCATTCAGGATAATTACCCTCATTTAATTAAACCCACACTCATAATTTATACTGGAACACTTCTTTTTTATTCTTTCTCTTCCCAACCCAGTGGTAATGTAACCCAATTAACTCGATTGTCCCATTTTACCACAACGTCATAAAATACTTCACTCAAAAAGATCAAGAAAAGAATGCTTATATTTAAAGAATGTTGCTGGATGTTTCCTAATTTAGCTTAAAAATTCTCATAAAAATGGCATGCGTTCTAGATTTTGATTTGCACTGTGTGTGTGTGTGTGTGGGAGGTAATTGAATCAAGCAGATAATGTGTTCTAAATAGATACAAATACAGATATGAAAAGGAGGCGAGATATTCTGGTTTTTTAAGCTTGCCAGAAATGCTCACAGGGCATCTGATATAGACTAGAAGTGAGAAAAAATAGCGTGAGCTGGAGGTTACTTTCATTCCACACATGCAATATGTCAGATATGAAGCTTAAATAAAGACTGTGTGACTACATGAATGTGCAGCCAGCCTTACTAATATCCTCTTCCAGTTCACTGTGGTTTATATTATGCTACTAGTTTTGCTTATATTTTTGGAAATAAATACATTTGTTATAAAATATTGCAGGCAGGTGCAATATATAATAATAAAAAAATAAATAAAATAAAATAATAACTGCATAAGTTGGATTAAAAAAAACAGTCTTGCACATACACCAATCAGCCATAACATAAAAACCACTGACAGGTGAAGTGAATAATATTGCTTATCTCATTACAATGGCACCTGTCACAGGGTGATATATTTTAGGCCGCAAGTGAACAGGCAGTTCTCGAAGTTGATGTGTTGGAAGCAGGAAAAATGGGCAGGTGTGAGGATCTGATCGACGTTGACAAGGGCCAAACTGTGATGGCTAGAGGGCAGGTCTTGTGGGGTGTTCTCGGAATGCAGTGGTTAGAAACTACCAAATGCGGTCCAAGGAAGGACAAGTGGTGACCCAGCGACAGGGTCATGGGCGCCCAAGGCTCACTGATGTGTGTGTGGGGAGTGAAGGCTAGCCCATCTGGTAAGATGCACAGAAGAGCTACTGTAGCACAAATTGCTGAAAAAGTTAATGCTGGCTATGATAGAAAGGTGTCAGACCATGGAGCAATGGAAGAAAGCGGCCTGGTCTTGTGAATCATGTGTTCTTTTACATCATGTGGATGGCCGGGGAAGAGATGGCACTATGATGCACTATGGTTAAGAAAGCAAGTCAGCGGAGGCAGTGTGATGCTCTGGGCAATGTTCTGATGGGAAACACTGGGTTCTGGCATTCATGTGGTTGTTACTTTGACATGTACCACCTACCTAAACATTGTTGCAGACCAGGTACATCCCTTCATGGCAACAGTATTCCCTAATGGCAGTGGCCTCGTTCAGCAGGATAATGCGCCCTGCCACACTGCAAAAAATTTTCAGGAATGGTTTGAGGAACATGACAAAGAGTTCAAGGTGTTGACTTGGCCTCCAAATTCCCCAGATCTCAATCCGATCAAGCATCTGTGGAATGTGGTGGACAAACAAATCCGATCCATGGAGGCCTCACCTTGCACCTTACAGCACTTGAAGGATCTGCTGCTAACGTCTTGATGCCAGATACCACAACATACCTTCAGAGGTCTTGTGGAGTCCACGCCTTCATGGGTCAGAGATGTTTTGGCGGCACAAGTGGGACCTACACAATATTAGGCAGGTGGTTTTAAAGTTATTGCTGATCAGTGTATCTCTTGAATGATATGAGGTTGAGGAACTGACAGAGCAAGAATTCACAGACCATGCTGACAGTGCTGGCATTTCTACCTCTGGGGTTTTCCAGTGTTTTCCAGTGTTTCTGGGGGCGTAGTTGTAAGGTAGCCTGTTTTTTTTATTTTTTTAAAACTTTTGGTTTAGGCCAAATGGAGCACAATACAGATACACATACAGATAGTGGCATTATGTTATTCCCCTAGTGTGTGTGTGTGTGTGTGTGTGTGTGTGTGTGTTCGTGTTCACATTATCTTAGTGCATGAGTGAGTGACAGACACATAGACAGACAATACAGTAACACAGGACAGACAGACATGACACTGGGACAGTCAGACAAGACAGTCAGACAATGGACAAACAGAGGCAGGCGAATGAAATAAAAACAGCACAGACAAGAGACACACAGACAGACAAGTGAGATGGGTAGAAAAGAACGGCACAGAAATACAATAAACACAAAGTCGTATAAAAGAAACAAATATCCAATCAGTACAGATTCTATTTTAGTAACACTTCATTTGCACGGTCTGTTTTTTGCTGATCAACCGACCACGCACTAATTGTAAGTCAGATAGTTTGCTGAATGCATGAATATGAATCAGAGAACCGTTGACACTAAAGACAGTGATACTGAAAGATAGAAACATTTGTTGATAAGTATTGTTAATAGACTTCTTCATGCCAGTCAGCTGAGATGGCACTGACAGTCTGTAAATGGTTTGTTGACTGGTTTTAGAGTATGCAAAAGTGGACTTGCAGATTGGGCAAAAAGTGTTACTGCAATTTCTAAGTTTCAGTCTGGTGTTCATCTCTCTTATTCTGTGTCTGATAAGCTCTGGAACCGGAGCTCCACTCATCAAGATGATTAATGCTCACTCAAAATCCCACCACCCAAAACTCTCTCTCTCTCTCTCTCTCTCTCTCACACACACACACACACACACACACACACACACACATTACATACTTGAAAGCAGTTTAGGTAGCTCTCAGAACACTACTCTAACTGGCACACTCTCTGAAAGTGGAAACTCATTAACTTGCCCAAATGCCGCTAATTAGACCAAACAAGCCTTAGCACAGACTGTACACAAAGCCGATGGGAATAGACATGTGCCACCTGGTTCAGCAGAAAAAGGCTGTCTGAGTGTGTGTATTAATCTTTTAGTCATTCACTAATTCACCCCTCACTCTTACTCACTATTTCACTCACTCACTAATTTACTCACACAATAATTCATTCACACTCACTAATTCACTCACTTATACATATTAATTCATTCATTCACTAATTCACTCACTCACACTCACTAACCCAGGCACTCCTACTCACTCATTTGTACTCACTAATTCACATTAAGAGACATTAATTAATTTATTCACACTCACATTAATTCACTTACTCACACTCACTAACTCACTCAGTCACACACTCATTTATACTCACTAATTCACTCTCATATATTAATTAATTCATGCACTCACTCACTCATTCACTCAGCCTCACTCACTCACTCCTAATCACTAATTCACTCATACTCACTAAGTTAACCCTCATACATACTCACTATTTCACTCACAAACTCATATTTGCTAATTCACTCACTCACTGTTTCACTCATTCACTTGTAGTAATAATTCACTCACTCATACTCATTAATTCACTCACTCACTATTTTATTTATTTCCTCATACTAATTCACACACTCACTAATTTCACTCACTGATTCATACCCACTCACTCACTCACTCACAATTTCAATTATACTCACTAAATCACTCATTCAGTCATACTCAATAAGTCACTCCTTCACTTGCACTCATTAATGAACACACTCACTCATACTACTTTACCTCTCACTCACACTCAGTTTTTCATTCACTCAATCATTTACAAACTCGTACTCACTAATTCATTAACTTACTCAATTGTACTATTTCACTCACTCATACTCACTAATTCACTCACTCACTCGAACTCACTAACTCACCCCTCACTCACACTCGCTCATTCGTACTCACTAAATCACTCAATCGCTCACTCGTGTATTTACTAGCTCACATACTCATTCTCACTTAAAACCACTAATTCACCCCTTCCCTGCACTCACTAAGTTCACTCGTTCATTTATACTTACAATTTCAATCATACTCACTCATTCACTCATTCACTCATAGGCAATCATTAAGTCCCTCACTCAAACTCACTAATTCACACACTAACTCATACTCATTAATTTACCCCTCAGTCACTAATTTCTCTCACTCATTTATACTCAGTCACTCATTCATATGTACTCACTAATTCACACATTCACTCATGTCCACTAATTCACTCACTCACTCACATGTACACACTAATTCGCTCAGTCATTTAATAGTTCATTCACTCATACTAATTAATTCACTCACTTACACACTTGAACTCACTAATTCACTCCTCACGCAATCAGTAATTTCACTCACACATTCATACTCACTAATTCACTCAGTCACTCATACTCAATAATTCACTTACCCATGTACTCACTAATTCACAGACTTATGCATGCTCACTATTTCACTAACTCATTCATTGTACTTTCACTAAACTCATAATCACTAATTCACTTATTTTATCTTAACATTTCCGTATCATATGCCAAAATATCCTCACTATAAACTCATGCTCTCCTATTGTGTAATAGAAATGTTCTGGCACCTTTTATGGTTTCCTTTAGGGGTGGTACAATATGAAAATTTCACAGCATGATAACAACCCATTTATATGGTTTTCAGTATATTACAGTACTGGTTTACAACTTCACATTTTCAAATTGACTCAGGTGGCATGGGGACACAGCATGTAGCATTGATGCCTCATGGGAGTTTCACATGTTGTTCCTGTGTCCACAGTGACCAGGTGAGTTTCCTCCAGGTTCTCTGGTTAACTACATTATATGGCCAAATGTATGTGGACACCTGACCATAACACCCATATGACGGTCTTCCTCAAACTGTTGCCACAAAGTTGGAAACACACAATTGTCTAGCTTCTCTCTGTATGCTGTGGAATTAAGAGTCCTTTCACTGGAACTAAGGAGCCCAAACCTGTTACAGCATGGCAATGTTCTGTGCACAAAGAGAGGTCCGTGAAGAGGTTGGTTTACGAAGGCTGGACACAGACGAACATGAGTGGCCTGCACAAAACCCTGACCTCAACCTCACTGAACATGTTAGGAATTATTTGGAACACCAACTTCTGTCTGTCATTTTGAGAAGAAGTTCAACAGTTGAGAGAAAGCCTAATATTAATGCAGGTTAAACTGTTCAAGGCGGGTTAAAATGGCAAGGTGTGGCTAATCTAGTGAAAAATAACTATACATCATATAGTTTTTGAATTGTGAAACACTGTGGTACAGGTAATGTTTCGGTTATCTCAGTTTTTGAGGACATACTTCATTGTCTATGAGTCACTCTGTTTCCACTCCGTTGTCTTATCAACCCTCATTTTGCTGTTTGTTTGATGTTCTGTGGTTTGAACTCAGAGCTTTGGAAGCAAAGACCCAGTTTTTGTGTAGAACCATGTACTCAGTGTCCCAGAATTCTCTTTGATCAGGTCAAACTGAAACAACACATCTGCTATTGCTACACCATATTCACACGATGAGGTTGCCCCATTCTCTCTCTCTCTCTCTCTCTCTCTCTGTCTCTCTCTCTCTCTCTCTCTCTCACACACAAACACATGCTGCATAAGAAAAAAAAAAAAACAATGGGCACAGCCAGATTGAATGTGTGTGGTTAGGATTCAAATGAGGCCATTAGCTATCCAGGTAGCAGTCTGCTAAAACGTGACACAGTCACACAAATACGGAACAGAATATACACTCAGAGATGAAAAGATATTACCACCTTTATTTGTTTTTAAAACTGCACAGCATGAGATGACAGGTACAGGATGAAACTGAAGACTATATACAAGTAACCAAGGCCATAATTGCAGTAAACAGCAAATAAGGTGAAATTACATGTATTCACTTTGAGCAAGAGAGCCAGTGCCATCTAGCAACACTTACAATAACATAAGTCAGGATCAATAACATCTCATTAAAATGCTGATATAGCTTTACTGCTGTGCATGTTACGCTACAGCCATCAGGTTAGATTTGCATTGATAGCACCACCAGTGTTATGACTCACGGCCAGCTACATGCTGAGAGGCTATAAAAAATGGGTCTCATTGACAGATCAGTCCAGAGAAAGTAGATCACGGCACTGAAAGTTTGCTTGTATTTCTGCCATTGTACCACTTTAAACCACTCATGCCCTCAGATCAGCAGAGCCCTAATGAGTATTGCAATGAGTATCTAATGAGTATCTTTTCATGCAGATAAAGAAAGTAGCTGTGTAGAGCCTGTCTGAGGCCTGTAACACACACACACACATGAACACACACTTTAGACAAGCGATTCGTCTATTTCAAATGTGTATTGCTCATGATCTTACTCCATTTCCCCATAAACACCCTCATAGCTAAACCTGAAGCACAGTCTTCTGCGGAAAGGCTAACAGGCGAACGCATGGGCCGGAATTCTTCCCACTGCCGAGGGCATGGAATACTGCCTCTTCTGCAGCTTTTCAGATAAAGCAGCAGCCTGAAGCAGGTTCAACATGAGAGAGAGAGAGAGAGTGAGAGAGAGAGTGAGAGGGAGAGAGAGTGAGAGAGAGAATTTATGCTCACCCCTCCAAATTCACAGCAATTCACAGCACATCAAAAATGGATGATTTTCACCACTTCAGATGCATCAGTTGCATGTTGGTGTATGTTTGACAGAGGGATCCTGTCCTTATCCTCCACTTCTCTCTCATGAAAAGTGTCTCTGCACCACTGTCATTCCCATTCCTACACATTTTAACCTGCTTTATCCTAATAAATGAATATGAATACATGATTGAACAGATGAGTTCTAAACAGTACAAATACAGATATGAATAGGAGGAGCACCATTCTTTTTTTTCTTTTTTTTTTTTCTTTTTTTTTGAGAAATGGCAAATGGAACTAAGTTCATTAGAAAATTTCACAGGCAGGTACAAACAAATATAACCCTGTGATAAGAATAAATAAAAACAGTCCCGTACACATCACTATTTAAAAATTTAAAAAAAAATCTAATTCACTAATTCTTCAACTCTTTAATATTTTCCAACATCATATGCTCAAATATCCTCACTAAAACCTTTCGCCCTCCTATATAGTAAAAGGAATTCTCTGGCACATTTTATGGTTTTCTTTAGGGTTGGTTATGAATATGAATATATTATTTGGATTGAACAGATAATGTGTTCTTATCAGTACAAATACATATATGTATCGGACAAGCATGTTTTTTTTTTAGAACGTCACGCCTGCTTTCATGCAGGCAAGTGATCAGATATATTTTAGGAAATGGTGCCAACTAAATTCATTAGAAAATGTTGTGAGCAGGCACAAACAAATAAATATGCACAAGCGGGATAGAAAAACAGTCCCATATATATCTCTATTTTAAAAATCCCTTCCAGATTAGGCCACATCCGCTTTTTTTTCAGATTAAAATCTGAACCCAGGTACTGGTACGAATATTTAGAGTACTAACCAGATTACATTAAAGATACAGATTGCATTACAGTGGGATTGCGTTACATCCCTAACACACATATTCCAACACCTGAAAACACACATGTGACTAGAAATGTTTTCTAGGTTGATCTTAAAATTCTCAAATAGTCAATTCCTAGCATCTTAAAACATTGTTTTAAGAGTGAGTTTGTTTCAATCATACATCCAAACAAAAAAATGTGAACTGAAATGAAGAGCTATGGAAGACATTTTCAATGAGCCGAAGAGTGGGAGGAGCAGGAGGTGTACACTTATGACATCTGACAGCAGTGATTGGTTATCAAGTATGCTGATTCAGGAACATGTCCTACTTAGAAAGGTCACATTCACCCACAAGCTTCCTATCAAACTCCCACCGTCCGGTGCCATCCAGAAGAGGATGGGTTGCTAGATCTGGATTTCTGTAAAGCCACCCTTGCTGTTTAAAGTGCTGTACAAACAAATATAGAATTGAACAGAAGTAAAGAATGCCCTTTTGCTTGTGTGTGTGTAGGTACATTCACACGCTCTACCTGGGTGTGCAGAACCACTGGTATCGCCACTGCTACTGGCGCCTGATGTTTGAGACGGCTGATGTGAACATGCTGAGGCTGCTGGAGGCTTTCCTGAAGAGTGCACCACAGCTTGTCCTGCAGCTCAGCATCATGATCCACAGCAAACACATCCTGCCACTGCAGGGTGAGTGCATACACACACACACAAACACACACAAACACACACACATAGTGCAAACACATATTTTGCCTGCGGTGTGAATGCATGTAGACTGCCTCCACATATGCGATTTTCAACTGGGGCTGCATCTTGGCATCATGATCCATCACAGCCTGCAGGGTGAAAACACACACACACACACACCACACACACACACACACACACACACCATCCTCCACTTCTGCTTCAGTGTAATATTATGATTCCTAACAAATATATGATGCCTTGCTGTGCATGAACTATAAAGACGTTGGAAGAGATGTGAAGAGCCTAAAGTCAAAAGAAAATGAAAAGAAAGGGAGAAACAGGTAGTAGAAAAGAGCAGAGAAGGAGAAATTGTGATAAGTGGTGACAGAGAAGGTGCAGATGTGTGCATGACACTTGTGTTCCTTATTATAATTTATGTGTCTGTGTGTGGTGTGTGGTGTGAGATTTACCTGTGAAACCAATGATATGTGCAGCACACTGAACACTGTTATAGGATATAATGCCTCATTCTGTCAGAAGGTGGGAGAGTGGAGGGGTGGACAGAGGACAGAGACAGGAAAATGAGGAATGGGATCTGTAGAGTACGACAGAAGTCTGGAACATGCATCTGTAAACACAATGGCCTTTATGGCATAAAGTCAAATCTGATCATAAAACAGGCAAACACATCATCGGTTTTCTTATTCTTATATCGCAAATAAAGGAAAAGCTATCTAATATTTCTCATTAAGGGATTATTATATAACAAATATAAGACCATTGAGCCTTTTTCTAGACAAATTTACTCATTTAAACTTAAAATTGTCTTATTCAATTGGCTGATTTTGCTTTTGCTTCTTTCTAGAAATTTTTCAATTTGCTTTTCAATCGCTTTGAAAGTAAAATGATCTGCCAATAAGTAAGATAATGTCATGCTTGAAATGAGTAAAAATATTTAGAAATAGGCTTAATAAACATAAGTGTATAAAAACAATCTAATACAGAAAAAATATTTGCCTTCAAGATATTTGTGCTTGCTAAGATATTATTTGCAGTTCAGTTTCAATTCAATTCAAGTTTATTTGTATATAAAAATGGACATTGTCACAAAGCAGCTTTAGAGAAATAAATACATTCAGAATATAAATTGTAAATGCATGAATTTATCCCTAATGAGCAAGCCAGAGGTGATGGTGGCAAGGAAAAACTCCCTGAGAGGATATGAGGAAAAAACCGTGAGAGGAACCAGACTCAAAAGGGAACCCTCGTCTGGGTGACAATGGATAGTGCAATTATAAATAAATCCCTTCTATTACTGTGTATTATATGGCCAAATAGTGCAATTGTGTAACCAGGACATTGATTACAGTTTTCACATGAAGTCTGTTTTGTTGAACCTATCCACCGTCCACTGATGGAGATCTGAGTGCAAAACTGCTCTCGGTAACTGCAGCCCCAGAGCTACCCCAACAGTAGCAGTCCCAAGCCATCACAGTACAACTGCCCATATGAACCACAGTCCAAAGCCATCTCCATGGTCCCCAAGTGGCGCCATCCCCAGCAATCCCAATGATCTTTAGGCCATCCATGTGGGGCCACCGAGCTGGCAGCAGCCACCGGGTAGCACAGAGCAATCTCCAACCAATGAGAACTCCAACCAGAAGTAGGGCATCAGGGTGGATCAGGCAGGTTCAGAGAGCAGAAGGGGTCAGGATCACTGGTATCTCAGAAGTAGCATGTGTAGCTGTTAGGTATGCTTTTTGTCCCGTAATGGTTAAGGACAATGTACTTTGCATGCAGAGTGCAGGCAGGGACCCCAGCAAGACTAGCTATCACAGTATAACTAAAAGGGAAAGCCAGAAGGTAACACAGACATGAGGGTGCCCTGGGACATAAAGCGGCCAGCCACTCCACCGTCAACAAACCTGAGACATGGGGGGGACTGTGTCTGAGTCCTGAACACTAATTGAACACTAATTGGGCTTTGTAAGAGAAAGCTCTACCCCCTGCTGTAGCCTTCACTATTCGAGGTACCAACAAATAGCCTGCACCTTTTGATCAAAGTAGGCGTGACAGATCATAAAAGACCAAAAGTTCACTCAGGTACTGTGGCACGAGTCCATTCAGTGCTGTATAGGTCAATAGTAGTATTTTATAATCAGTGCGAAATGTGATTGGGAGCCAATGCAGTGTGGATAAGATAGAGGTGATGTGATCATATTTTCTGGTTCTAGTAAGGACTCTCGCTGCTGCATTATAGACTAAGTGGAGCTTGTTTATGCACCTATAGGAACATCCAGACAGTCAGGCATTACAAAAATCCAAACTAGAGGTAAAAAAGCATGAACTAATTTTTCTGCATTGTGTAGTGACATTATATTTCTTATCTTACCAATACTTCTTAGATGAAAGAAGGCTGTCCTAGTAATATTATCTACATGAGCTTCAAATGAAAGACTGGAGTCAATAATCACACCAAGGTCCTTTACTGCTGCAAATGATGAAACAGAAAGGCCATCCAGAGTTACTATGTAATCAGAAAGCTTACTTCTAGAAGAACCTTGCAGAACCAGAACCTTGAGGAACACCAAACTTTACCTTAGTATGTGTAGAGAAGTCACCACTTACATCTACAAACTGATAACGGTATAAAGACCTGAGCCAGGAGAGGGTCGTTCCCTTTATGCCAACAACATTTTCTAGTCTATCAAGGAGAATAGCATGATCAGTGGTATCCAAAGCTACACTAAAGTCAAGCAACATGAGCAAGGAGACACAACCCTGACCAGAGGCCAGTAGTAAGTCATTTTCCACTTTAACCAGCGCTGTCTCTGTGCTGTGATGAAGCCTAAATCCTGACTGATACATTTCATGAATGTTAGATGAAAGTTTCATCTTTGTTGGATATATAAGGTCGTCTGGGCAGAAGTGCATCTACATTTGAGCATACCATTTTAATAACCGGAAAAAGTATTTGTTAAATAAATAAAATCAATATCAATATAATCAGTAGCATAGTAGGTAGAGTAGTACAAGTAATAACAATAAAAAATGTCAAATAATATGTAGGAATAATATGTTCTGTCAAATGCATATATAGGAATGTTGTGCTTTAATATAGGTGGCTATAATGGAATTTATTATCAACATTTGGAAATATGAATCAGAAGGGGCAGATGACGGATGAACCACACACATGGGCTATTCAAAGACACTCGGATATCATCAGGTGTTTAAGGTTACTATATCATTTCATATCAAAAACATGCCAGATGCTATTTTATAATATAAAAACAGCTTTAAATAAATCTGACTTCAGCCTAACCTTTGAGTTTACAATGAATAAAAAGCCTAGCTATAAATAGAATTCACATCACCTACAGATGAGATTGGAAAACTGTTTTCTATGTGATAATGGCCTTAAACAGCTTCATATAAAACAGAGCACACTTTTGTGATTGTCTTTTTATTGGCAGAAACGTCAGAAAATGTCAGGCACCTATAACTTCACTGAAATGCATTTTTTTTACTCTCTTCACTGGAAAAAAAAACGACAGCAAGTGAATATATCTTGACTACAGTCAAATATATGTAGTATTTCCTATTATAAGAATACAATAACCCGAATATAAGATTATAAACCTATTTCTAGACATTTTCAGGCTTTAAAATTTCTTTTTGTATTGGCAGATAATTTTGCTTCTTTATAGAAATAACATTAGAAAAAATATCTACTAATAGAACAAGACTCTGTTAATTAGTCTTGAAATGATTAAAAATGTCTGGAAATAGGTTTATTATTCTTACATGTGGTTTATTGTAATCTTATAATATGAAATATTCAATAAATTAGACTATATTCAAGATATCTTCACTTGTTAGCCAATCATGGTTTGTATTCTCGGGATAGGCTCTGTATCTACCACAACCCTGACCCTAAGTGGTTACTACAGATAAATAAAGGAATGGACAACAATCCAAATATTGCAGACAAAATTTACAAATTAAAATATCCTTTGGCTTCTGTTGGGTCTGTGCAGAGTTGTCTGGTTTAAGTAGCTCAGCTAAAAAAAAAAAAAAAAAGCTTTCCTTCAGAAATTGCCAATTAGATTTCTAGAACAATATGCACAACCAGATGTTACCCATGTTTAGGTAACTGAACCAATTGTCCCAGTCTGTTTTCTCACAGCAGGTTGCCAGCTCTGCATTTAACTAATCCATGCTCTAATCTTTGACGTTCTTTGTGGCAGCGGTGTCTGATGTTTAATTAAGATTGTCCGCCATGTTCCGTGAGAGCAGCAGGAACACAGTGTGCAAGTTTGAACAGAGAGCATTCGTCAGCCAGCGGCAGAGCAGGAAAACAGTGCATTAAGCTATCAGTTCACTCCTAATTAAGATCTCTTTTAATTTTAATCTAGGCAGCGCAAATGGGAGGAGAGAGAGCGAGAGAGAGAGAGCGAGAGAGAGAGAGAGAATGAATAAATGGGCTTTGAAGGGGACACATTCACCACCTTCGAGCTAAAGCTCTGGGTGAAAAATCTTTGCTGTCTTGGTTGCTCTGTGTGTGTCTGGCAATATCATGGGGATAAAAGCAGCAGGATATGAGCAGGGACCTGACAGGTAAACAAACAAACAGCCTAGATGTACTAAAGACCTGATCTCAATAATACCTTCACCTTTATGGAAGCCCTGGAGGTTACTTCCTGCTCTCTCTCCAAACACACACGGAGAAACAGGCACACTATTCACCTGATCATACCCCAGGGTACCTGCAAACTAAAAAGTAGGGATCTGTCAAAGCAATGCACACACAAACACACACATACACACACACACACACACAGAGATGCCGACAACTTGTTGACCATGCAGGTATTGCAGCTCTCCTGAAACATAACTTAAGCTATAGTAACAAAACTGACAAACACGTCATAATTTTAGCTCCTAATTAAAGTCTCGCCTTCTCTTAAATGAGAAGCGTGTCATATAATTTTAATGAATGCTTTTCACTTATTTGTATTACTTTAAGAGTGACTAGCTTCCTCTGAATCTCACTTTCTAATATAAGCTTAGACAGTCAAAAAGCAGGAAATGTCCCCAGATTCATAGCTGTTCCTATGAAGAATGAGTCACAAGTAATGAGAGCCATAATTTAATGCATGAATTATTCATTGTTCTTTCATTAATAATTCAATAGCATGTCCAATTAGCAATGAATTACATGAGATCTAATTAAATATTGAGGGGCGGTGTTCTGAGAATGGGAAAGCGTTCATTTTTCCATAATGATTCTGATTAGGTTTTATATTTAGCATCTCAGAATAAACTGAGGTTTAATAGCAATAACACACTGATGGTGTTCCACATTTCTCCAGAACTTGTAATAAAATGAATAGAGCATGCATTGATTTGGCCCAAACTGAGCTTTTATGGAGGAAACCATATCCTTAAAGCTCCATGTACTCTATGTTTGAGAGTCACTGAGTTGTCGCTTTGCTTTGAACAGGTCTCTCCACCTCTGCCTCTTTGGTCTCCTTGGCCTGGATGATTGCCTCCTACCAGAAGGTCCTTCGTGACTCCAGAGATGACAAGCTACCCATGTCCTACAAGGCAGTGATTGTGCAAATGCTGTGGCACCTGTTCACCATTGGCGCACGTACTATCGCCTTTGCGCTCTTCGCCTCTGTCTTCCAGCTCTACTTTGGCATTTTTGTTGTAGCTCACTGGTGCGCCATGACCTTCTGGATCATCCAAGGTGAGACAGACTTCTGCATGTCCAAATGGGAGGAGATCATCTACAACATGGTTGTGGGCATCATCTACATCTTCTGCTGGTTCAACGTCAAGGAGGGTCCAGCGCGATGCCGCCTGGCCACATACTACTGTGTGATTTTGGTGGAGAATGCGGCGCTCACGGCCACCTGGTATGCATACAGGGGCCCACACACCTCAGACTTCTATGCCCTTATCATTGTGTGTGTGGTAGTATGCAGCTATGCCTTGGGAACCTTTTTTATGTTTGTCTACTACTGCCTGCTCCATCCTGATGGCCCAGTCCTGGGTTCACAGTGGAGCTGCATGGAGGAAGGAATTGGTGCAATAGGACTCGGAGGTGTGGGGGACCTGGGGACACCTCTGCCCCAACCAGATGTTATCACAAGTCCCCCGAGAACCTTGCAGAGGACTAAGGATGGGGAACGGGAACCAGGGGACAAGGAGAGTTGCCTGCCTGTTTTTCAGGTGAGGTCCATCAGTGTGGCTCCTGCACCTTCTCCCCGAACACCAAAAACTGAAGGTCCTGTTATCCGCATTGACCTGCCCAGGAAGAGCTACCCAGCCTGGGATGCACACTTCATCGACCGTCGATTGAGAAAAACCATCTTGGTGCTGGAGAATACATCGCCAGTGACGCCGCGGATCCAGTACCGCAGCCTTGGCAGCCCCAAAGAGGTGATGGAGTACGAGACTACTGTGTAGTTGCAATTCCTGACCTCCTGTCCGCAGGGACTTCGCCTGTGACTCTGCATCTCTGTGTAGAGAAGCAATGAGGAGTAAGGCAATGCTGGGAGATTCCCACAATACCATTGGTGCTCTAAGGCATGTGTGTGCATGGGACATGGGACACTGGCTTTGCCTGGAAATTATCATCTGTTCTGAAAACTTGTATTTCAGAAAATACGAGTGGAACATGAGTGAGGTTAGAAGTTAAAGGTCAAAAAGCTCAGTGAGTAAAGAGTTGACTGAAAACGTGAATGACATTCAAGAATAATACCACAATGCCAGCCATAAGTACTGATCTGAAAAGAAGGGTGATACCTGTCCATAGATGTTTAATGATGATGTGCATGGACGTGATGATGATAAATGTAAGTAAGAGATTTCAGGTGAAACATGTTAAATGCTAGAAGAACTGACCGATCATCTCAGTCCAGGACTGCCCTGGGAACTGCACTGGTCTAAATCCATGATTGTTAGCAACTTGAAAACAGTACCAGTTGTGTATTATATTGCTTATGTGAATGGTGAGGTTAGCCAGGTGAATCATCATTGATTTATTTATTGATCGAGTAGATTTATTTTTTTGTTACTCTGTGGCGATGATAAAAATTTTTATGGTATATTAATGTATACATATAATCTTTTTTCTTATATGTATACAGTATATTGGAATGGTATCACTGTGTAGGTATGAATGTCTTTTGGGTTGTCTGTATGTTCAGCTGGTCTTTGATCATACTGCATTGTTTATCTGTAAAGGTAAAAGAAAAAAATGGGTTACCCATGCCCTGATGATGATACATTATGACTAAAATGTAGTTGGAAAAATATTTAGTAAAATGGCTGTCAACAGCCCTGGAAAAAAAAAGGAAAACTAAAGCAGGTTGGTTGTGTTTTTTTTCCCCCATAGGTTCTCTTGTTTGCGAGACACTGGTTTTGTTGCAAGAGTGTTTGCTGCTCTGTTGGGCAGCATTTGATTTGAAGAGCACAAGGTGTTGAAGATGAAGATGGCAGATTTTAAACTGATGTGTCTAAATGTATTTCTGTCTTTTTATTTACATTTGTGTTCATTCTCCTGTTTTTTGTGCATATATTTGAAACTAAGGTCTCTCGTGCAGTTTAGGAGAATGATAGTTGGGGAAAAATCATTCTTAAGGTGAATCTGCATCATTTTTTTTTTAGATTCATAAAAGACAACAACCAGACACAATGTAATGCTTTAAAATATTCACCCCTTAAAGGAATACTTCAGAGAACTGGAGAATACTCTCTATCTACTTCATCTTTGGCATATGGGTGATTACCATGATCAATAATTTCAAGACATTTTGTTGCACTGAGAAAACAACTGAAACCCTTTTTCCGTGAAAGTAACTTATAATAGAAATCTAAGGACAGCTGTTTTTTTTTTTTTTTTTTTTTTTTCATTTATTTATTCATCTTCGGTAACCACTTTATCCTGGTCAGGGTGGCAGTGAAGCTGGAGCCTCAGATCAGCATTGCAGTGAATCTCGGGAACACTGGACACTGTGTATCAGGTACACACTCATTCACACACTCATTCACACCTAGGGGAATTTAGAATTGTCAATCAAACTACTGGTATGTTTTTGGGAGGTGGGAGGAAGCTGGTAAACCCAGAGGAAACCCACACAGACATGGGGAGAACAGACAGTTCACACAGCTGTAATGCTACCCATTGCATCAATGTATTTGTAAATTAAGCTGTAAATATACACCATTCATTCTTTCAGAGATGAGACTACTTACTTACTTGTACTGGTACATACAAGTAGTATGGAGGCCACCTCAGAGAAAGCTTTATGGAAGTCTTTTTTTTTTCCATTTGCATTATACATTTGTGGATTTTAAATTATCATTTATAGAATTCAACAGCTGCCCTTAGTTTGAGTTTCAGGGTTTTTTTTTTTCCAGTCCAAGGAATTGCTAAATTCTTGAATGCGTCTTATCACATGTATGCTACAGGCATGATAAGAACAGATTAGGTTTATACAAAACCTAGAGTATTCCTTTAATTCCATCTGTTTTTGTATTTAAACTGTTTTACGTCACAACAACAGAAGTAATCAACTCCGGTGCAGATGGCTCTGTGAATTTAGCTGAAGGGTGATTGTACAGGAAAAATTAATAGCACTATAGAGGGTAATTACTAGACAGGACTCAAGCTTTTCTCATGGAGACACCCAAGGTCAGCACATGCAATTCATGAAGACCATTTTTTGGTGGGTTGCTGTGGTAACTGTGGGTCTGTTGAGCTCCATCGGTTCCCAGTTGAAGTGCTTTTTAGCAGCACGTCCCTCCAGAGAGAGGAGCTCCCCATTAGCTCTACACCTGTAGGCCTCACATTCTGAGCTCCAGGGTCAACAGCAGTCTCTGCTGCGTAAAACACACACACACATACCCTGTGTTACTGAAAACTCATGGGCACCAATGGCACATCATTTGCATCTAGCTGATTTACACACACTCCCTTCTTCATTACTGTACGAGTTGTATATACACGCTTTCTCACTTAGTTACAGGTTACAGCGAGCTTTCTACCAACATAAATTTCTGAATGAACATACTAAAGAATTCTCAAATTTTCTAAAATTTTCCAAAAGCTAAACTGAATTTACAGCTAATTATCACATTTGTTTGAAAGCAGAAAAAATACCAACCGTGCAACAGGACGGTTCGTAAACATTACCCTGGATCACCCTGATGATCTAAAGCAATGTTTCTGAACTCCAGTTTTGTGTTTCCTTAGCTCCAATACAGTCACGCCATTACTTTTTTTTATCAGCCCTTTCATGAATCAGGTTCCTCCAGGGCTGGTATGGAAACAATGATGTGAAGATTCTCAGACTTTGTGGTTTTCCGGGCTAAGGAGCTAAGCACTTCTGTGTTGGTCTCCTACTGCCCCCTGTGGGCACAGCTTGGAACTACAGATTATTCAACCTGGAGGCCTTGGTGTTACAGAGTTTAGTGGAAAGATTAACTGTTATGTTTGAAACCATATATAGTAAGTGTCCATTCATTTAAGACAGAGATAATCAATCTCTAGTGGCAAAGGAGGACAAGGGAGCAGAGTTTACTCACATTTGGTTTATGTGAACATATATATACATATATATTCACCAGGATGCACTATGAGAAGAGGGCAGCCAGGCGGAGGCAGTGTGATGCTCCAGGCAATGTTCTGCTGGGAAACCTTGGGTCCTGGCATTCATGTGGATGTTACTTTGAGACATACCACTTACATAAACATTGTTGCAGACCAAGTACACCACTTCATGGCAACAGTATTCCCTAATGGCAGTGGCCTCTTTCAGCAGGATAATGCACCCTGCCACACTGGAGTGTGTTCAGGAATGGTTTGAGGAACATGACAAAGAGTTCAAGTTGTTGACTTGGCCTCCAGATTCCCCAGATCTCAATCCAGTCAAGCATCTGTGGGACACACTGGACAAACACCTATAACAGGTCGATGCAGATACTCACAACACACTGAAACTTGAGGTGGATGGACTACAGAAGCTAAAGACCACACCGGGTTCCACTCCTTTCAGTCAAGAACACAAATCTGAGGCTACAGTGGACCTAGGCTTTTATAAGAAAACAATAAGAAGGTATAATTTTGACAACAATGAATACTGAAAAGTTAAGGTCTGGCCACCAAATTCTAAGTTAAATTAAAACTTTAAGGCAGAAACAGAGATACTGAAAAGTTTAATTCCAGTTATGTAAGTTTTGCTTAGAACTCCATAAAATAATAAAAATACATACAATATATTGTATGCTACTGTTCCCACATAGTTGGGGCTCCACTTGATTTAACTCCTGCTTATAGATAGGTGTTTACATAAAAAAGGGCATTTCTACAATTAGGGAATTTATGCTAACAAAATAAGATTATAAATTAATACACATTTGAATGGCAGTGTTGAACTTGACATCATCTGTTATATTTTAGCAGGTGATTTGACAGCATGTGTAGCATTTGTTTTTGCTTATAGCTAGGAATGTTAGGAATATCTCTCTCTCTCGCTCTCTCTCTCTCTCTCTGTGTGTGTGTGTGTGTGTGTGTGTGTGTGTTGTGTATTCAGATTAGAGCTGCTGCAGGAGAGTTTAGACTGGGCTCTCTGGTGGAGTTTCCTCTGCAACAGGAAGCTGATTTCCTGCTTTAGTTTTGATGTCCTGCTAGGGGGGCTAATGGAAGATAAGGCCAGCCCTGCCCACACACACACACACACACACACACACACACACACACTCAGATACTATTATACTCATTTACACACTGCCAGCTGACATGGAATATGAGCCCAAGAAAATCAAGAAGGTAAGATCTGCTCAGTAGTTTTTTTGTTTTTTTAGTTTTTTCATTTTTTATTTTTTCTAGCAGCGTAGGTGTTCTACACTCGCCTGAATAAAAATTTAAAAAAATAAAAAATAAAATAATAAATCAGTATTTTGAGGAAGCTCTAGCTTGAGCCAGGACATCATCACCTGTGTACCTATATATGACCGACATACCTCAATTCTCTATTTGTGTTTCCACTTTATCAGCAAAATTTTTTTCTAGGGTTGTGGTTTATGTTGCTTTTTATATGAGTAGATTAGCTTACTGTCACTCATACAGCTAGTTGGAGGATGTTTTTATGTGTTGAGCTGCTCAAGCAAGGGTCATATGCGGTTTGAGGTTGTTACCCGACATTTCCTCTGTACTTAAAATGTCTCTCTCTTAATTACAAATGCTAAACCTCAGCCTTGTGCACACACTGTGCAGATTATTGTGTCATTCTCGTTCACTGTTAGGTATTAATGTTTCCACTTAGACCTTCTCCTCTCTCATGTCTTCTTTTTATTTTTTTTTAAATGTAGAGCAATACTTTGCATTCCTGTACCATAATTTAAGAGGACTGTTGGATATTCTTGCCTACACACACATAAAAAATAAACACAAACGACCTCCTTCCAAGATTCTTGCAAACTGAATATCAAATACAGTTTTGTATTTGTACAGTTACCTTCAGCACTACTATTTTTAACGACAGTAGGAGTGTGTGCTAAAACAGTTAATATAATCCATTATCAGGTTTGATTAGGAGAAAGAAGACATTTAACAAGCCATTTTATTTCAAAAGAACATTTAATTGTAGCAGCTGCCCTCTACTGGATCTACTTATAACCAGTTTTCTCAGGGAAAAAAAAAAAGATAAAGCACTGTGTCTACTTAGCTTTAATGAACTGGGAGTATTTTCATTATGCCTGGACTTATTTCTTTGCTAATGTACCATCTACGAAGTGCCATTATTACACACATACATACACACACCCCACACATTTACACATACACAGGCTCAAATGATTGATCGATGCCTACATTCACAACCACATGAAAACACTGCTTCATTTCCACACTGACACACCGAGTGAAGATGATTAATAGGTCATTAGTGAGCATATTGTGAGAACACTGACTTTCGCATCCATCCTGAGTGTCTCATGTAGGAATACACATTAGAATATGGTGTGATTTTCATATGCTCTAACTCTCACTCTCTCACACGTGTAAATCAGCACGTGGCTAATTTGACATGTGTTATCTCATCTGGTCCTCACTGCAGGAGACATGAGTCCTCTCTGATAGCTGTCTCTCTCTTCTCTCTCTCTCTCTCTCTCTCTCTCGCCCTCTGACAGTGTCACAGCAGGGGCTAAAGGTAGTTCACTGATGATTAGTAGTACCTGAACTTGGGCAAGAGGAGTTAAATAAATAGCAAAAGCTAATAGCCATGCTTGGTGATGAAAAAGAAAGCTGAATGTTGTATTAAGTGAATAAATCTGATGTATTGATTGATTACCTCAAAGTCAGTTCAGCTTTCACTGCATAATACTTTTTTTCCAAAGGCACATTGGAAGCTTTTAAAGGAATGCTACAAGTAATATCTGTTTACTAAAATATTCCTATGTGTATATGATGGCTGAGGGTACGGTTTTCTATGAGGCTTTGCCTTAATATTTTTAACATGGTGATTGTACCGTCTAGTTTTGTGAATTTTCCCAAAAACCTTTTCCATATTTTAAGACTTAACAATGACTAACTTATTATACATTAAAGTGAATGGAGTAAATGTTGTAAATGTTGCTTTCTATGCCTTAGTTATAGCCCAAATCCTGGCATGACACTTATATGCATTTTTATCATACCACATTCATGTTCCTGTGCTTATTTAGGGGTTTGTTTTACCAATTAAGCGCCTGGTCTTCCCAAAGTTGGCCCGGAGGCAGGCAGACAGGGGCAGTGCATATCGCAGGCCTCTGCACACGGTGCCTCTTTACCCACCAGACTTTCTCATCCATCCTGAACGCCTCATCTATGACTACGTAGAGAAGGAAGTGAAGGTCAGTAGCTCACTGAACATTGGCACATTTATGCCCAGTCTGAGTTTATGTCTGAGTCCAGTACCGAAACTGCTTATATTACATCAGTTATCAACGTCAAGAACTAATATTACATTCAACATAAACATATAAACATAGAGGAGTTTATATTATTAGACGTATAATAATATACCTCATCATATTATTGCACTGTACAACTGTACAACTGTGGTTGCTGCACATCCATGGTTCCATACCTGCTGTTTTGCACTGTTTGCACCACACATTACACTAGTCATTCATCTTCCCTGGGGTTAATATTCCAGTATTGCATTGAAACTTTCACATTTACTCAGAGGACTTGTGTATATAAGGCTATACTCACTTTATATCCTTTATTATATTTTATAATTTCTTACTGAATACATTATGTTTTTGACTGTCTTTATTATTCTTAATATTCTTGCTTGCACACTCTATTTTTTGGATTGCTGCTATAATCTGTGAATTTCCTTCTGGGATTAATAAACTGATCTGTCTATCTATCTATCTATCTATCTATCTATCTATCTATAATGGAATAAATATATGCAAATGATAATAAATGGAATTATAATACAGTATAACACACACATTGTTGAATTCTTTATACTGATTGCAGTTACATAGTAACACAATGAGCTGTGCTGTTATAGGAAAATAATCCATGTCAGGGTGCTGTAATATGGCCAATGCAAAGGGGAAGGCCATTCGCACCCTGCAGTGAATTATTTTCCCATAGCAGCACATCCCGAAGTGTTTTATTCTGCTCATACCACAGTGCTTTGCCAACAATTACAATTTTTTTTATTTATTCTTGTATGACACATTGCACATCAACCATGTCTATTTACAGTTTATAGTATGGACTGTCTTTGAGACAAATTAGTTCCTGTTACACTTATATTATAGCAGCTATAAATAGTCATTCCCTCACCATCCTCTTTTTTCAATAAGACAAAATAAAAGCAGCTCTTCATGTTACCGAGAAACCAGAAAGGGTAAACTCCTCTATCCTGAACACTCTCTATGTCTGAAAAGTTACTGATAACTTCAGCATTTTAACATTTATTTGTTTTCTTTGGTAAATAACAACATGTTTTCTTAATCCATTTATTATTAGGCTTAGTTTATGTGGAACATCTGCCATATAAGTCCCTGTGTCTATAGAAACAATAATGTATTAAAACAAGCTATTTAATATAAACCTATCATTTGTATTACCGCCAGAAGAGATTGTTATAGAGTCTGTGATGTAGATAATTAACTAATTAATTTTTTATAAATTAATTTTAGTGAAAAACGTTGTCATTTGTAAAATATAACGTGACCAAATTGTATTGGATTTTCATAACCAATCTAACACAGTTTTGGGTATTGCCTTGCATTACGGTTAAGCCTTGGGCTTTGGAGAGGGTTGCTATTCTATCCAAATAATCAATATAACTCTTTTTAAATGTAAATCTCAGTTTCTGGGTCATCTGACATGGGTGTCTTGCTCCCTAAACCCCTCCAGCAGAGACGAACTACTGCAACTTCTGGACACTGCCAGGGTGAGGACATACTTATCCCACTGCAATTCCGAGCCTTAGATGTTTAAGAATTTCAGAGCTTAGAGCTACAGTACATAATTCTTCTCTCTTTATCTCTGGTAGAAGCTGAAGGTCCTGCCTCTTCAGACAACCGTAGAGCAGGACTGCATCCTCAGTTTATCTGCACGCTGTCTGCTGCTTACTTGGAGAGACAATGAGAAACTACTGCTGCGAATCCCCACGCATGAGATAGCTGCCGCCTCCTACCTGCGGGACGATGCCCTGCACCTGCTGGTGCTCAAAACAGGTGATGATGAATTTGTGCTGCAATGGATCTCATAGTGAATATATGTAATCCAAATACATTTTGACCAAAATCATTATATTAAAGCTCCACTCAGGAGTCGAAGCAATTTGCAGACCAGTTTTTTTAATATCAAATCAATAGAAGCTACAATTGTGTGGCTGGATTGATTGTATGGATGAATAGATGGATGTCAGAATGGAAGGACACAAAAATAAGTCAATGGTTAAACAGAGATGTTTAATACAATCTAATACAAGTAGCTCTAATATAAAGATTTCTACAAAACATCAATCCATGCTGCAGCAGTTAGTATACTCTGAGCAAATCCTGCAGAGTGCTGTTTTGCAGAATTGACCATATACCTATATGACTTCTTCATCCTTCCCTATTGCATGTCTCAGGTTTGAATGTGGATACCATTATAGCGGGGGACAGCCTTGAAAAAAGGCCTACTGGTCTAGAAGGCCGCAGACAGACCATGAGCAACGCTGACCCTCGGCCTGCGGGGGGCACCATGGAGCGGCGCCATACAATCTGTGGTGTGGACTGGAAGCCGCTGTCTCGCCATGAGTCAAAGCAGAGTGGTACTGGTGTGAGTGGAGTAGGGCCCACAGGTGGAGGAGGAGGCAACAGTGGAGGTGGCAGTCTGGAACGGAGGCAGGTTGGGGGCAGTTGGGAGCGACGCCAAACCCGCAAGCCCTGCGGAGGAAGCTGGGAGAAGAGACCCATGAGTGGGAGCTGGGAGAGACGGCTTGTAGGAGGCAGCTGGGAGCACCGTGGTCCTGTGGGCAAAGGTGGAGGGGGTGTGGGAGGCAGTTGGGAGAAGAGACACGGACCTGGGGGGAAAGCAGGAGGGAGCTGGGAGAGGAAGCATGGGCAGGGGGGCAGCTGGGAGCGCAGACAAGCCTTTATGGGAAGCTGGGAGAGAGGCAAGGCATATGGAAGCTGGGAGAGAAGGAGCCACAATCCACTGGAGCCCACACCGTGCCCTGATGCTTACTGCAACCTGGTTGTACTGGCTGTGGAGAACAGGGTGAGAGATCACAGGTGGAGGAGACGTGATTATGGGACTGTGGATATAAGGATGTAGTGGTGATAGGTGGAAGCACAGCTCCAAATTTATTTATTGGCACGCTTGGTAAAGGTGTGTAAACAAAAGTGTATTAGTGGGTAATTGGCATAATTTCACACTGAAAAAGTTATAAAAGAAAATGAAGAAAATAAGAGAAAAGTTATCAAGGGCTCCCTACCTGCAGGACCTGGTTTTACTTTCTCTCACCTATCAATCAAAGCAACACTAAACAACACACAGTTATTGGCACCTCCTTAAATTCTTATAACTATATGTAACAGAAGCATTTTCTTATTTATTCATTTCTAAATCTGGTTCAAAAGCTAAACCTCTGGATGGATGGATGGATGGATAGACAGGTGAAAAGATGGCCCATTTGATAAAGTTAATGGCACCTCTTGAAATTCTTATAAACTAAATTTAACTGAAGCTTTTTCTTACTTATTTATTTATAAATCTGGTTCAAAAGGCAAACAGCTGGATAGATGGATGGATGGATGGATGGATGGATGGATGGATGGACAGTTAAAAAGATGGTTGTGTAGAAATTCAAACAGATGGTTAGAGAACAGAACAGACAAAACCCATTCCTAAAAGTAGCTCATATCAATATTCTCCAGAACAAATCAATATCACTGACCTTTAAAATGTCTATCATGTCATGTCCAGATCAGCCATGTTTATACGGAAATATTGTATTGTGGGTTGAATGTAGTACAGTGATGGAGAAGAGCAACCATTCCCTCTCTAAAGACTTTCTTTGGCTCTGCAGTAAGTGTTGATGTGTAGAGTTGTGCCAGGAGACATGTAAGCAGCTCACTCAGAGTGAAGCCCTTTCTGTAGTGTAATACACAGACTTATAACACAGGTCCTGTGTCAGGGATCTACTGTAAGTGTATAAGATGAAACAATGTGGTCAGTATAAAGGATATTGTGCTGTCCTAGATCTCAGTGTGACTGTTTGTGCAGGTGCGTAAACTGTGTACATGACATTGTGTGTTGTACAGAGTATGTTTGTTTAGCTGCATCTCCCACTGATTTCCTAACATTATCATTTCCTTTACGTCTACACATACATCCACAAACACACAGGATGCTGCAGAGGAGTACTGTGCTCTCATCTGTCAGATGTTTCAAATCATCTATGGACACCAGACCATTGAGTGTGTGGACAGGGCAGGGTATCACTACACCATGCCTGACCGTTATTGGCTACAGAGAAGTGAGTGACAGAAACATAGCACGTCCTGTCAACTTATGTTTTTGTCTTTTACTGCACAAAGATCTGAGACAACACACTATGATATGTAGGTGTTAGATATGTCATATATATATATATATATATATATATATATATATATATATATATATATATACCTACAAACACTGAAACACACAGGCTGTGAATTAGTAAGATTCAAAATAATGCACATTAACGTATGTGCACTGGGATAAATTGCATGCAGATATTGTGTGTGTTACTAACAAAGTTTAGAATACACAATTCCAATAATAAATTTGTAACATCTCAAGATATAAAGTTGTAGATGCGGATTTACAAGATCAGACTAAGTGGATAGCAGCTCCTAAACAAATCTGGTGGCACCGTGGGGAATCCTTAGGGAATGGACTGAGTAACACGTTATAAAATGACTTCAAGTGCATTCCAAATGGCGCCTACAGAGCTGAAATCCATCAGAGTTGTCAGAGTGGAGGGTGGAGTCTTTGACAGGAGTAGCACATGATTACTATAGAATGGAGTGCAAAGAGTATTTAAACGAGATTGTTGTGTGCATTAAACGTTTCTGGTAGAAATCCTTCTAATAAAACCTGTTCACTCTGCGGCCATCTTGGCAACTTTCCCAGACCATTTTGTGTCATACAAGACAAGGCTTCTATCTGCTTGAGTGGGGAGAGGTCCATATACCATAAACTGATTCATAAGATGAAACACATTTGCTCTGGCTACTCGGTCAGTGGGAACACCTGACAGGCTACATGTTTTCTGGTAACCTCCTAAACAAAATGGCAATTAGCTCTTTTTACTGAAGTGGCGGGACTTACATATTTCAGCCGCCATATCGAGCATTATACGCTGCTCCATTCATATTTTAAGCAGTGAGCTGTTTCTACTCAAACCAACTGTGGTGTGGCTGTGGTAAATTTGGATAGCAAACAGACTCCCAGTAGATCTCTATGTGAATGATAACCCTTTCTGTTTAAATGCTGTTAGCATCAGATGTGCACTCATGCAGAGAGCCTATCATATGAAACCAACTTTACCACAGTAATATTAAATCATCATTTTGCGGGGGAAAATAAAACCCTTTCTGATTGTTTTACTAAGGCATTAATTATATAGCCTAAACTTTCTTATTACTAAGGCTAAATGTTAAATGTTATAATTTTGTCTTCAACTGGTAGCAACAGTCTTCTGCAAATTTAATACCTGCTCTTGAGACATTAATTTGTGTACACAATTGCAGTTCCCAAAGTGACTTTCAGGTTATTAGTATTTCCCCATTTGTAATTTCCCTCCTTAATTTCCTCATAAGGGAATAATAAAGTCTTATCTTAAATCCATTGCAGGTGCAAAATTAATAAATTAATTTAAAGATTTAATGTATTCCTGTCTTGTGACCTGGGTTTTTTGGGATTGACTCCAGATTTGCTGTGATCCTGACCAGGATAAAACAGTTACTGGAGATGAATGAGTGACTTAATGAATGAATGAATGAATGAATGACGCAGTCCTTCGTAGATCGTGTTACTAAATCAGCTTGCAGTGTTGTATAATGTTTAAGCATTTCTCTGATCATTCCTGTTTTTGTGCTTCCAAGGTGACAGCTGTCTGACAGATATGACGTATAGCTATGACACAGACTTCAGCTGCTGCAGCTCATAGTAAGTGAATGGTGCGCCGGATCTCATTAATTCATGCCTGTGTGTTTGTACACATTGTTTTCATTGTCTTTTCAAAGGACCAGATGTAGGAAAACAAGAAAATTCCAACATGAGGACACTTTTGCAGAGGGAGAAAATTTCTATCCTGTTTGTCAATGCTAATGCTCAGTATTTAGCTGTTTCAATGAGAAATAAGAGAACCAGTGATAAAGTAACACGACAGTGTGTTTTTATGTGTGTGAGCTGTACACTGGAGTATACTGTATAAACATGTTTGCATGTGTCTATGCATGTAGACTAGACTTAAACTATAATGGCACCCTTGTGTATCGGTCTGATAAGATCCCTTGATATTTTTCATCTTTGCTTGTGCGGTGTGTTTTTTCCACAGTGATGGCTCTCAGTATGCCTTTGAACCATACTACAGTGAGAACTACAGTGAGAATTCATCTCTTTCCTATCAGGACTCGCATCGCAGCCTGGCGTCCATACACAGCGACTCGGAACCCAGTAATGCAAGCCTGCATCTAATGCAAGAGTACATGATTACGGTGAGACACACATTCATGTGTATGTAGACTAATCAGAAACACATGGATGTTTACTGTGAAGTAACTCACACATCTTTGCAATCTCATGGACACGCAAAAAATTTGTACAATACCTCTATTTATTATACTTCCCTGTATTTATAATATGATCAACCTTTTTATTTTTATTTATTTTTTATTTATATTTATTATAATTTATAATTTTCACTGCTACTTACAGTATGTATTACTCATTCGTGAACTGTATTATTTGGCCGAAGTAATGAAGGCACTTTCCTCACGTGATTAGTAAAAATATCTGTTCATCCATGAGGGCACATGGTCATGACTAATACTTTCCTTGAGGGATAAAATTAATATGATTCAAATGCTTTAAATGTGTAAGAAATAACATACAAATATTATTGAAATGGATATATGATACATAGCTATGATACAGATATCGACCTGAAAGTTAAATGTGCATTTATATTGAATATTTGTGGATACCAATAATACACATCACATAACTGGTACAATATGTCTGTTGTTTCTCCGACAAAGTTGTTCTCTAGGTTGCCACAAATGTATTGACTGTCTAAGATTTAGACTATCTATGATTAAGTCTCTTTTCTGTACATTTGAACTTCACAGCAGTGTTGCAGTCCTTACACGTGTGCTGTGTTTGTGTTGTGCCCAGCTACGCAATAAGCTGTCTCCCCAGGAGATTCAGCAGTTTGCTGTGTTGCTGAGGGAGTACCGTGTGGGCGCTCCCATAGACCAGTTCTGCTCGGACCTGCTGCAGCTCTATGGAGACTCGCGCAAGTTCCTCCTGCTCGGTGAGTAAAGCATACAGTCATCTGACACATATAATGACAACACAGCTCTATTCATATTTGTTTGAATATTCATTAGCAGTCAAACATGATGTCCAGCTTGGGGTTGTGAGTAACAGATACCTAATATGATCTTATCATTATGATTATATTCATGAAAAGTGAATATTTATGAGCACTGCACCTGTGTTAGGTTGTCTCCTACCAGGGGCAGCTGGTATAAATGGGCTAGCAGGGCTATGCCCCGCCCCATTTTTCAAAGATGAGAAGACATCAATATACGTTTTGTTTTTTGGCATCCACATCAGATTAACAGTGTCTTATTTTGTACTTTTGTGAAACCAAGCCCAACAGCACCACCAATGGTCATAAGTAAAATATACAGACTGTTATGAAGAATAGAGGTTGGCACTGATTTCTTTCTAGCCCAGACTGTAGCTTCATGCAATGACAGTCTTGCCCAGATTTAATCTCCATTTGAGCTGTCATTTCTCAGCCTCCTTTACTTTCACATCCGTTATACATCTGATTGAGAAGGCACATGTGTAATACAGTCATGGATCTAATAACTGCAAGAGAGGTGGATTATTCACTTTTATTTACTTTTCTTATCATCATTTTTCCTCCTAAAATGCCTTTAGAGTAGAAACAAAAAAGTAGATTGACTAAGCACACATTGTTCAATCAAAGTACAAATGACTCAAAATGATAGATGACAGCACGGTTTAGTGTTGTTGTTGTTGTTGTTTTGTTTGATTTTTTTTTAACATGTTCGGTATTCAGAGAAAACACTGCATGAACCTAGTAAGGCACTGCAAACTTAAAACACTAAAAATTAGAAATTATACTATTAAAGGCTTAAGTGTGTGTAATAGATTGCCCCACACCATTCTTATTATCCTATTAGGATGCTGCATTCAACTTACCTCAGAAGTAGGAAGTCGGAACTTGGAATTTTCAACTTGTGAGCGTTTGAGCTACAAAGTAGGAAAAAAACATGGATGAACTACATGTTCATCTTTTGTTAGCAACAAGCTAGCCAGCTGTGTGGAGTGATATATTCTCCCAATCTATCTCTATGTATATTTTCCTTCCAAAAACAGTGACCTGCATTGTCAATTTTTTATTTAACAAACAAATATGTCTGTATATTAATTGATCTAAAGTAAATACTTATACATACAACTCATTAAAGGTAAGAAATGCTACTTTGTTGATGGTGTGAGCAGTCATGTTGATTTGATGTCACTTACTGAACTCGGGGTTGAGAAGACCATCCCGAGGTAACCAGTAGGATTTCAAGTAGGAGTTGAAGGGGACATTCGAAAATTGTGAGTTACGAGTTGTACTTGAATGCAGCTTAATGCATTGCTCAGCCCTAATAGTTTCACTGTAGATATTAGATTTTTAGAATTAATATCATGGCCAGCCATCAGTATGTACTACTTTAAAACTAGCTTGCTGGGGGGAAATAAGACACGGTGGATTTAGAGAAATAAATTGCGCATACAACTTAAAACTCAACTTAAAAACGTAAACAATCAAACCACATTGTTATTCTCTACACTGTTGTTAAACTGCTGGGACTGAGCTGTACAGGAACCCAATTATGTAACTGACAAGGCCTTTACATCTGTCTGCTCACATCCTCATCAAACATAGCCCAGAACTGTTCTGTGAACTGTCTAACTACACTGTATGTTTCCAGTGATATGAAGCAGAGCTAAGAAAATTGAGCAGCAGATATAACAATGTCGTGTAAACACTTCAAAACAATCATTCGCATATTTCTTGGATACATTCCCATGTGAAAAAACTCGAGTTAAATTTACCTAAATGTATCCATGTGTGGGTACAATAGGAGGGGAGAGTGTGTATGTATGTGTGTTTGTTCTTGCCTTATTGGGTATAACTAAGCCCTGCTCACGACATCTAATCTTTAATCTCTAACTGCATTGCAGATTGTCCCCCATTTCCATTAGAAATGGCTAATCATGGAGTGAACCTTATGCCAAACTTAGTAGAGATGGAGCCACACTTCAAAAAGTACTGTGGAGAAATCTGAATTACTATTTATGCAAACATTATGTCTCTATATGTATAATTTGCAAGGTATTTCATAAACCTCAGAATATTTTGGAAGTTTTATACATGATACTAAGGTGTTAAAAACTGTAGCTCCTGTAGATACACTTATACAACTTATGTCACACAAAAAAAAATGAAAAAAAAAGGCTTCCGACTGGCAAAACAGAAAAGCATTCCTTAGAAGACTGTTAGAAGATCGTACGTTTGAGGCACGACAATGCCACAGACATCCATAGCCAGTAGTGAAGGGAGCAAAATTGGCTGCGCTCTCTGGGTGGGAGGGATGGCATACTCTCAACCTCTCTCTCTCTCTCTCTCTCTCTCTGTCCCCTGTCAGTCATAGAGACACTAGCCAATCACAGGTGTCTGTGAGCTCACGTATGTGGAAGAGGGCCAATAGCGCTTTCCTCTGAGTATGTTATGCCACCCTGTGACGCAGCCTGAGCAGTAATTCAAAAAGATGTTTGAAAAGAGTATTGAAGTGAAAATGAACTGAAAATTTTAATTACATTAAAACATCTATTTCGATACTTCAGAATAAATGACCTATTTGGATGCTATATATTTCAAAATAACCATTTTCAGCACATGTTCTCATCTGCTCATCCCCTCCCTGAATCAATTCAAAATGACACTAGGTCTGTGAAGTACATTACAAATATTAGTACAATGTGATGACATTCATCTACTGCATTGTAGTAAGAGTCTTTATCACAAGTAGAGCTTTCTCTTCCTTCTGTACCCATTCATGGCTAGGTATGCGCCCCTTCATCCCTGACCAGGATGTGGGAACTTTTGAGACATTCCTGGAAAGCATTGGCATTCGAGAGGGCGGGATTCTGACGGATAGTTTCGGGCGGATCAAGCGGAGTATGAGCAGCATGTCGGCCACGGCTGTGAGAGGCTACGAGGGATCGTATGACTTCAACAGTAGAATGAGTGATATCGCACACGACATTGAGGCCCTCGGATTTGAGGAGGGAGATGGAGACATTGAGGAAGAGGACTTCTACCTCTGATTACTACCTGAACTGTATATAAGTTTAAATTTTAAGTCAGTACTAAGGATGAGTCTATAAAAAATAATTTCCAACATGAGATTGTATGTACTTTTAAAGATTTATGTTATAAATCTATAAACAAAGTAAGTTCTAGACTTTTAGGGGCTTCCCCAGCAGAATGACTCATTCTGCCTCCACACCCTCTTCAGCACTCTCCTTTCTTTATCCTTTTAGGGACTTGATTAATCTAAAGTGTGCTAACTAATCTTTACTGATAGGACTTGATTAATAGAAAGTGTTCTAACTTTCACATGAACTGGACATAAATCCCTTTTGCACATCGAATATGTGTACTTTGAATTATCTGATTACCTACAGGCAATAGGATGATTTGAGGTTTTATCAAATACTTTTTAACCAATTATTAAAAATATTTCATTATACAATAATACTTATTAGAACTATAGTTTTAAACGGTATTGACCTACAGTCATAGGCCAAAATTTATCAGAGGTTCCTCTTTGGTTACCAGGTCTTAAGCAACTACTTATGTGACTTAATAGGAAGTTACATGCCGGAAATCACATACCAGCTCTGTTACACACACACACACACACACCTGCATGGAGGATAGCATATGAGTAGTTTTTGTGTAAACGTTTATATTTAGAATAACTGACATGAAGATATGATAGACTGACTGTTTAGAGTATTTATTTTACATTGATAAAGACATGTACTGAAAAATGAGAAGAAGCTACATGTACACAAGCTCTGAGAGCCTGGCTGAATCTGATATTGTCCCATTAAAAACATATTTCATGTATTAAAACTTGTTAAAACATATTTGTTGCACCTTGTTTTAATTTTGGTGGTGATATGAATGTGACTATAGCAAAGCACATAACCCACCACCCAATAAAGAGGACAGTCTGCTGGAATGCAGTACTCTTTTCTTCCCCACCGTCTCAATCCAGAAACCTCACCCTGATTCGCTTAAAAAGTTGCTCTCAACGGCATGACAACAAAATTGACAAAGAAGTCAAATATTTTAATAGGCCTCCCCACTCCTAGGTCATTCAAAACTGATAAAACTTGGACAAAATCTTTACATGGAGCTATGTATACTATACTGTATATATGAAACTATTTTTTTTTTTTCTGCTACAGTGTGTTACAGTGATTCTAGTACAGTACAGGTTACTACAGGAAAGTATACACCAGTGGTTCTCAAAGTGGGGTCTGGGAACCATAACTAGGGGTGGGGTTCGGGGGGAAGTGAGGTTAATGATCTTCATTTTTAATTTAAAAATGAACCAACCAGTATCAAAGTTATATTTATGACTGGGTTACTACAGTTATTATCGGATTTGACTGGTCGCTTGAATTAATCCAAACCTCAAATCTAAAACAGTTAGGCCTACAAATAATGTGAGCTTGGACCTAATGTGTCTGTGACCTAAATAGACAGCCTTATTGTACACATTGAAATAACGATCATGAAATACGCCTGTAGGCTACTGAGGAGGTCAGTGGGATTTTCAGTTAAACTCATAACAGTTTAACTCTGACTACAAAAGGTTTGCTCTACAAAAATAAATATTAAATTACTATAAGATCATTGTAGAATTTTAATGAAAAAGGAGATGAGATGCACTCCTTCAAACACACGTGCTGACTTTGAAAAGCTGTGTCAAAAATGCAAGCTCACCCTTCCAAGCTGACAGGCAAGTCAATGCAAGGACATTGCACATGTACTGTGGACGTAAGAGGACATCTTCAAATGTTACATTAGTCCTAAATTATTCATCTGGAATAAAGAAATGTAGAAATGGTGGTCAAGGCTTGGGGTGGCAAAAAATTCATAATGTCCATTTGGGGTCATTTGGCCGAAAAGTTTAGGAACCCATACTATAGTTTCAAGTTTCAAGTTTATTGTCATGTACATAAAGAGTGCTTGAGCATCTATATACAGCGAAATTCTTGTGCTACAGTTGCACACTCCTACCCAGACACAGTGCAATAACGATAAATGAACTCTTATATAGTACAAAAAGTAGCAAAGTGTAAACAATGAACACAGACAAAAGACTGTGCAAGATTATTAATGTGCTCTAAGCAAGTAAAAATAATAATAAACTGTAAACATTGTATGCAGTCAAAAAGTGAAATGGTGGGAGATATTTAACATATAATACTCTAAATATTAATGTACTCTGAGTAAGTAATAATAATAATAAAAAACTGTAAACATTGTAAACATTGTATGCAGTCACAAAGAGATATAGTGGGAGATATTGCACATACAATACTCTAAATATTAATGTATTCAGAGCAAGTATAAATAATAATAAACTGTAAACATTGTGAACATTGTATGCAGTGAAAAGGTGACATTGGGAGATATTGCACATATAGTACTCTAAATATTAATGTACTCTGTGCAAGTAAATATAATAATAAACTGTAAACATTGTAAACTTTGTATGCAGTGAAAAGTGATATATTGGGAGATATTGCACATATACTACTCTAAATATTAATGTAGTCAGAGTAAATAAATATAATAAACTGTAAACACTGTAAATATTGTATGCAGTCAAAAAGTGACGGTAGGAGATATTGCACATACAGTACACTAAATATTAATGTATTCAGAGTAAATAAATATGATAAACTGTAAACATTGTAAACATTGTATGCAGTGAAAAAGTGACATGGTGGGAGATATTGCACATATAGTACTCTAAATATTAATGTATTCAGAGCAAGTAAATATAATAAACTGTAAATATTGTATGCAGTGAAAAAGTGACATGGTGGGAGATATTGCACATATAGTACTCTAAATATTAATGTATTCAGAGCAAGTAAATATAATAAACTGTAAACATTGTATGCGGTGAAAAAGTGACATGGTGGGAGATATTGCACATATAGTACTCTAAATATTAATGTATTCAGAGCAAGTAAATATAATAAACTGTAAACATTGTATGCGGTGAAAAAGTGACATAGTTGGAGATATTGGAGATACAGTACAAGGACAGTCAGAGTCTGATGTCAGTCTATCCACCAGTCAGAGTCCAGTGGAAATGTAGATGATAAAGTGCAGTGAATGGAAGATACAGTAGCTTGTGCTTGTGGTGGTGTTATTGGTTATTATTATTATTATTGGTTATTGACTTCAACAGCCTATAGTTCCACTGTATTTATTATGCTCCTGTGTCTAATGCATGTTTTGCCAATCCTTATTAGCCTATATAAACGAGAAGTAATGATCATAACAAAGTAAACAAAACCACGACTAAGAAATGATGACTAAGCAGCTGTACTGTACCTGCAGCTGAACTCCCTCGGCATTGTTTATACGGCTCGTGACGAACCACCTGGACCAATCACATTTCAGCTAATTACCATAATACACATCGCTCCACCAATGAGCTGGAGGTGGGCGTGGCTGAGCGTTCTCGCGCCGCGGGTAGAACGGCTTGGAGCAGGGTTTGTGTTCCTCAGTGGAGAATGGCGGCGGCGGCGGCTGCGGCTGCGGCTGTGTGCAGTCCGCTCAGCGCTTGTCCGAGCAGCGCACATCCGCGGAAAAGCAAAGACACGCGGAAGAGACGAGCAGCTCTGTTGTTTCTCACTAATATCTCCCTGGACGGGCGGCCGGTGATTCACATAAACAATGCGGCGGAGTTTGAAGGCACTGAGGTCGGGTCGCCGGCGTCCGGGAGCTACGGTACTTTCTCTAACCTGGCTTCAGCGAGTGCACTCCTGAGTGTGCCTCCTATTCTCGTTCTGCCCTCTGACTCGGAGTACGAGCATGCTGAGAGCGCAGAGACATTTCCGGGCTCGCTGTCCTCCTCGCAGGGGAACCTGCTGTCCCCCTGCAGCCTTCAGCCCAGTCCTGTGGGAGCGCGGAAGTCCCCGACCCTGCTGTCCGTCCAGAGCTGCGCCTCTTCTCTGGACTCCCGACAGAGGTGAGGAAACATCGTCCTTTTTCCCCCACAAATATCATAAACACACACACACACACACACACACACACACAAGGAGCACACCTACTCGCACAGCAAGCTACATCACTGTAAGGGAAGTTTGCCTGTGACAGTAAGAAGAGCCATGCTGAAGTGCTGGCATGTTTTTCTCAACAAAATCACTCACTTCCGTGTTCCATCTGGATGAAAGGGTTACTGTTTGTGCAGACTGAAACGCACGTGAACCTGACCACACACACACACACACACTTCAGGGAGATCAGGAGCTGTGATTAGTGAATGATCATTTTTGTAGTGTTTCATGCCCATAATGCTGGACTTGGTTTGCATTGCATGCCAGTTTTTCCTAAAAAAAAAAAAAAAAATTCCCACTGCAAAAGCAAGTACAGAATGCATTTCTGTTATTTAGCAACCTAAATGACTAAAAGCTAAATAATTTAGTAACTCTCCCTCATGTTCAGTAGCCACTTTATCCTGATCAGGGTCACGGTGGTACTGGAGACTATTCCAGGAACACTGGGTGCAGAGCTTGGAATACATCCTGTATCGGATGCCAGACCATCCCAGGGGCACCATACAGACACACACACACACACACCTTGCAGTAATTTATTTTAATCAATCCATCTACTGGCGGGGTTTTTCTAAGGTGAGTGGAAACCCACACTGACCCAGGGAGTCATGCACATTATTGTTTTAACATCTGGCTGCAAAATAGACAGCACAATCTCCAAAACCTTTGCTCAGTTTATGTCGCCTTGATCCGACTGAATACAATCTCCTATCAGTCGAAGCACACCCTGTTTACACAGATAACAGTATTCAAAGAACAGCTTTAACAGGTGAAATGTTAGTTAGCAAAACAAAAAAAAAAGAAGAAGGCTTCAGATGCATGAGATTATGAGTGGAAAGTCCTAATCAGCAGAAAGAAACCCTCGACTCCCACACATTTCTGTGCTTACATGTACTGCAAGGGGCTGAACCCGGTGTAAATAAGCAGATAAGAAGAAGAAAGTCCTGATCAGCAGATGCCACAGTCACGGCACATGTGGAGTGTTTGCCAGAACTCGGTCACTCTTTGGGCAAAGATGAGAAATCTATGAATCACATTTGAGTAGTGTTTATTATACCGCACGAGACTAAACATTGGACGTGGTAAAAGTGAGTGCCCCCTTCTCTCCGAGCAGCAGCCCTTAAAGTGCAACAAACCCTTCTGTGGAACTCCAGTGACTTGAGTTGTGTTCTCTAAAACCTGGCCATTCATTGGGCAGAACATTATAAACTCTATTTTAGTTGACTTATCTGACAGAAAACAGTGAGAGACCTCAACCCCACACCCTGGCTGATAAGGGGTTTGATGCATGCACACTGTTGAGCAGTGGGTGGTGTTTTATTTTCTCTAGCTGTCCTTCATCTGGCTTCCCTTTTTTTCCTTCGAGAAGGGCTGTGGTTATGGTTAGTATTGGCGGCAAGAGAAGCAGAACCACTCGCAGGCACATCTGCATTGCTTTATGACAAACCTAGGAAGGGGAGGATCAGTAGATACCGGGTAGAAATTTGACATTTCGCACAAACACCTGGAGAGATCAAAGCTCGCTGAGCACATGGTCATATCCGCAAGCCGTACACTTTCTGCAGGCCCGAACATATCCCCTCTCCAGCATCAGAGGAGGCTTACAGCGCACCAAATCAGCCTGAGATGTGAAAAATATGATCATGCCTATACAACAGGAAAGGTGTGTATTTACAAGCGGGAGGATTGTACATAGATCTGGGAATGCTGACAGATCAAGGGAATTTCATTACATTGCCAAAAGGACTCCACATCTTCCTCATTCCGCTACTCTGTCAGATTTGACAGTAACACCAATAAGTGTCATTTCCTTAGTTAGAGCAGAAATATTCATGATGTATGAGACTGCTATGTGACCTTTTCTGTGTCACGGTTTCAGAGAAGATCAGAGCTGTTTGTGAAATAGGCAGTCCTGCCTAGCACTGCACAAGTTCTTGATTAAATAGGAATCAGGTTTTTTTTTTTTTTTTTCGTTTGTTTGCTTTGGCTTGGAATTGAGAGCACGATTCTGTGCAGATGTTTGTGAATGATGGCTCGTCTGTATCGTGAAGTACTGATTTACTTGCACATTTGTACTGCCGTAGCTTAATCCTTGAGTAAAAAAAAAGTTTAGTATAAGACCTTTAGTTTAGTATAAAACCTTACCCATATTAGAGTGTTGTGTGTCCTCCCAAAGTTTAAAGGAAATATTCCCACTGCTTTTTGACATGCGCGCCACCGCAAATGCTTTCAGTGAAAAGATCACGCAAGGTTTTTTTTTTCTTCTTTTGATTTGTCATCATTTGTCAAAGCCTAAAATCAGTTTTGATAAAAGCTTTATGCGTAACGCGTCACTGGCAAGACTTGAGCGAGATGGCACATGCAGTCATGACTCACTGTCTCCATGCTGTCATTTCCTGCATATAGTAGTTGTTGTTTTTTGTTTTTTGTTGTTTTTTTTTTTTAGTGATTATGACTTTAATATTCATTACATAATATTAAACACTTGTTAAGAACAAAAGTTTTTTTTTGAGTGTTTGGGACATTTTTAAAATACACTCACAGCGTAGCCTTCTGATGCTGTAGGCTGATCACACTTCAAGTGCGTGCATGAGGCCATGTGGTACAACGTTCGTGGTTATTGGTCATGGTGGATAAAGAGAAATGAGTGTGCTCAGTTTTATGATAATGCTGCCAAATCGAAGCTGTTTTTACTCCAAAATCAGATTACATTGAACAAAGAATCAAGTTCACCCACCCTGTATTTCGCCCAACTTTGGTCACCTGCCATTTTGCACCCACCAGCCAATTCTCTCCATCACATGATGTGCTTCCTCCGAGACCCATGAAGCCAGCTGACATCTTTCCAAACGGCTGCTCATGCTCCATCCCAGGGCAGCTACACACACTCTTAGGAAAGCACTATCTGCCCTCTTCCACATACATGAGCTCAAAGGCACTACAATCGCTATGATAGCTTTAGGACTGCAATTTGCCACGAACAGTTTTTCATTCAAGTCTCCATCAGTGAACAGTGTGATAACTTGAAATGTGAAAACTATGATGAATTTCCTGCTTACACAATTGCAATATTTGACCTTGTAGCAGTTATAGAAGTTATAGAAGAGAATTATTTATAATCGGACTATCCGTTGTCAACCAGATGAGGATCTGTTCCCTTTTGAGGCTGGTTCCGCTCAATTTTTCTTCCTCATGTCGTCTCAGGGAGTTTTTCCTTTCTACCGTCACCTCTGGCTTGCTCATTAGGAATAAATTTATACATTTAAAATTTATATCATGAATTTATATAGTTCTGTAAAACTGCTTTATGACAACATCCATTACTAAAAGCACTATACAAATAAAATTGAATTGAATGGAGTTGAATTGAAGGCACTCACTGTTGGCTAGTGTCTCTGTGATTGACAGGTGAGAAAGAGTATGCCATCCCTCCCACCCAGTGAGCATGATCGATTTTGCTCCCTTGCCTCACAGCTACAGGGTGGAGTTTGTAATTTTAATGATATTTGTTTTGTGCAGCTTTAGTCAAACCTTATAGCCTCATGTTAACAGAATCCATAATCATACACATGTTGAGGCTTGTAATAGCAGAGTCTGAGACTCGTAGGCTTCTTTATCTTGACTTAATGGTATTAGATCATGTAGAAAGGCTATTCCTAGTCGACTGCAATAACTCCTGACATCATGAGTCGTTTTTACAGTCTGTGATTTAAAGAAGTAAGTGTTTACCACAGTGTTTATTACGCCAGAGTTCCATCCTCAGTGGCAGACTAGAACAACACGGTGGGAGGCACGAGTCAGAGTCAGAGGCAAGACTGGCAATTAAATAACTATGCTAATGGTTGTTGTTCAGTGAGGATTTTTTTTTAATGTGTGTGTGTGTGTGTGTGTGTGTCGGGGTGAAGGGAGTTTGGTTTGTTTGGTTTTAATCATTGTGCTGCATTGCTCTACCTTTCATATATGGATACTAATGATCCAGGTCACATGTAATATACATATTAAAGTTGTTATGTTGTCACAGTTTCACGGTTAGTCACAGTGTATGATCAGACAGTTATACCACCGTGACTTTTTCAAAATACCAAAACAGCAATCTATTTTTGGCTAAGCAATGCGGCACACTGATGGGTTGGTTAGATTTTTTTTTTTTGGCTCAGCGCGCCGCCTTACAACAGCATAGTAAATGCAGACAAATGAAAGAGTCTTCACAGAAAAGTTATTCTCAGAATCAAGAAAAAAAGGACTTTTAGGAGATTGGTTTTTTTTATTATGTATACATACAAGGCAAAGTTTAGGCAGAGCCTTTAATAAGGTTCTCATTCACACATAACGTACTGCTCTCGTCTACGCTCTTTTTTTTTAAAAAAATCATGTCGTTTATTCATATTCAACCCATTTCACTGTCTTTAGTCAGTATTATACTTTCAAGTTAAGTTTACTCTTCCGTGAGTCTTTTGGATATCTGACCTTGCCATAGCTACCAGGAACAATTAGCACACTCCCACTAGTTCTGCTATTGAAAATGCAATCTAGCACACATTATTTTGCATCTAAGTCAATCACGACCTCTGTGTACTAACGACAAATTTGATCAGCAAGTCAATTTTTCAGACGTCAACACACTCACGATTTCAGCTTGTGAAAAACAAAACAAAGTGTTCCAAGTGTTTTCCCCAGTGTGGACATTGCTCTTAGGATTTCTCTCCCAGTACCTGTAAGCTGCATTAATACATGAAGGTCATTTTCCAAGAATTCCTATGGGCAAGGACGGTCTCACCAGTCTAACAGCGATGCCTAATGAAAACAACCTGTTACATCAGCTACACTTCATAAACACCGTACATGATGATGTGTTCAAAAAAAGAGCAGGAAAATAAACCTTTACGATTATTACAGGTGAATCTAACACAGTGCTTTGTGCTTTTAGCTTTACCAAATAGACTTTATTTGTCCACTTTATTTTTTGCTTTGTGACTTTCTAGTGTTATTAGACCACAAAATGAGAATTATAGAATATTTGTATGGTCCTAATTGTGATAACTGACCTATATCCATGGGTGGAAAATACTTAATAATTGTACTTTGTTAAACTTAATTATTATATCAAATACTTGCACTCTTACTTAATGTTTTGTTGGAAATACAGTTTACTTCTTACACCTTCCATTTTTATTTAGACTTTCAAAATACTCATTACAAATCTCAAAGTTCTCTTCTTCTCTCATCCAGCCATTGACTACTCTACACAGTTTAGCAATCCTAGCATTTCAGTTGAACATCCAATCATGTTCATGAATGTACAAAAGAAAATGACTATCAAGAATCATGCCAGTTCACCATCTGCTCCGACTTTCTCACGCTACACATTGTAGTAAACACTAGCGCTATCTGTGTGCATTTGATGATGGATAAGCCACCAGAATGCAGTGTGGAGCTCGCAGATAAGCGCTGAAGATATGCTGAAGTAAGCAAAGACTCATATAAAATCAGGTGGATTTCTTCATTTGAAGGCATGAATTTCATCTAATTTGAACAAAACATGTCGAGGTACCTTTTGCTAATTAGATTACATTAACAGGCCATGTTGAACTAAGTTTGCCGGATTTCTATGCTAATGCCAGGTTAGACCAGGATCGATTCCGGTCTCTAACGTAATTGGCTAGGCAGCAAATCAAATTCTAGCTAATGGTAAATATTGGTTATTTACAGAATATTTTATTTCTGATTACATCATCAGTCTGTGTAGCATGAGTCCCGCACATGACCAGCAAACATACAGAGTCTGAATCATGTTTTCAGGCACAATGGTGTCGTTGCTCTAAAAATGATAACCATCTTCTGATAGTGTTTAAATAAGTAATTAAAGTAACTTTTTTTACATGAAAACTTGACATGAACTTAATTTCATCAGTAAAAAAACCTTTTTTTTCTTTTTAAATACTTGAGTAGATTTAAAAATAGCAACTTTCACTTCACATTTTTATGCCAGATACTTCCGCTTTGAATTGAGTAAGATTTTCACTCATTATCTTTACTTTCGCTTAAGTAGAATTTCTCAGTGCTTTGTCCATCCCTGTCCATGTCCGCAGATGTCAAACTATCCATCACTTATCTTTATAAATATATATTAAAAATATATCTTTATCTCTGTCTTTATGTGGTACTGCTGACAAAAATCAGTGTTTTTTTTTTCTTTGCAGTTACCATTGTGTCTGCATAACATATTTTTAGATTGTTTTATTCTGATGTATGTAGGCGATACATATTTATGATGGTTTTATGGATGTTCCCTAGAAGTCAGCTTTAGTCTTGGTATGTCGATAGAGGTTTATAAGGATCCCAGCGTAGAAGTATTTCAGGATCCTAGAATACCTTAATACAACTCTGCTAGTAAGTGCTACAATGGGTGAAACAGAATAGGTGTATAGTTTCAACTCTGCTGTTCCATAAGTGGTGCTACAGAAATCCAGTACACGGGGGGGGGACAACCTGTCCAAACAGCTTATTTTTAAAAATGGAAAGACCCCTTGCAGTCCATCAGTGATTCGTAGTCTAGAGCTCTTTAATATTCCAATTTGCCACTCTGTTATGTTTTGACCTTGTGGCGTGGTTGTGATAATCCAGCCTAAATACCGAGCTGAAGCTGTCAGTGCAGCACTTGTATTCTCTGGGACACTGCAGTCGTGGAATCAGGCCATATGTCCTCTGACCCAGCATGCCCAGCGTGCTAATGCCCAGTTGGCCATGGATTAGCATAGAGTATGTAACCCAGTGATGTAACCAGGGACTGCTCCAGCCTCCCAGTTACTAGCTCTCACTTATTCATTCCTTGTCCTGAGAAGGACAGATCTGATGGACCAGTGATTAGCATGAGATCGAGAGAGAATGTTTCATTTGGTCTGTTCACAAATCCCTTCCCTCTTGCATGGAAGTATTGGACATAGGAGTTTTATCATGTAATTTAAAAGTGATTTAATGTTAAAAAAAAAAAACAGAGCTAAATGGACTGATTGATCTTATATGGTCTAAAATGACATTCAAGTTGAGGTGAGTGTACGTCGTCAGTTCGCCAGAGGGAAGAGAAGAGCGTATTATAAAAAAACATCCACGTAGAAAATAACTGAGCTTGTGAAACTAGTTAAACAGCTATGCAGACTGAATACACAAACAGTGAAGATTATTGCATGTGGTTACATATGTGTCTCTGCAAGCATAACAAGATGTATTATCTTGCCGTGGAGAAAAGATGATTTATCAATGCATTTCAACCGTTTCAAATCAGATTATAGGGTTCTGTCTGACAATTCTGTGTTTTTAAGATATTGAGCCATAAAAGCTTTGATCTTTAATAAGGACAAAGCAGATAATATCTTTTAATTAATATGTATATGTATATGTATATGTATACTGGCATGAACTTTTCCTGCTAGGAAGTTGGATAGTTTGACTTTGAGTTGTCTGGCCCACAGGATAGTAGGAGTGAATCCAAATGTTCCTGATTTCTGAGATAGAGCTACTTGTGGTCTTTTTTGTTTTGCCTCCGCTCTCTTTTTCTCTCTTATGTTCTCCCGGCCCATCTGGTGTGGATAACAGTAATTTTCATTCTTGCACATGGCATCAGGTCAGTGTAAATTCAGGACAGATGAGAGATAAAGATGAATATGCTATCAGGACAGTTGTATAAACTGTTTCATATGGACCTGGTCTTGTTACCGCATATCACTGGCCAAAGCTGGGGCCAAAAATGTAAATCTCTGTCACAGATGATAAAGAGCCAGCGCTATACAACTCCAGATGCAACATGACGATAAACATGACGCTATGCGAGACGTCTCAGTGATTAATGCTCAGCTGATAAATTCTTTTTCTTTGTTTTCAGTATTAAATCATTTATTTTTAGACATTTTTATACTTTTTTTTAGCCAAACCTTTTTAGGATAATGCTCTGCAGTAACATAAACAGTATAAGGTATTGTACAGAATGAACCTAACATTGGCTAGCTAGCTAAAACATAAGATCTGGTTTAAGGAAAATGGGTAATCTCACAGCGTGGAGACTGTGTGCACCAAACTGCAGGCTAAATGTAGGAGATGTCCCCAAGGCTCTGCACATCTCCAGATCTGATAGACACAGCGAGCCTGCTAACTCTAGCTAGTCTAGTCTGAGGCTACATTGAAAATCTACGATTTTTTTTTTCTTAAGAAATTGGAAATAAACAGAAGCTTTTAGAATTTTGAAATATTTAAGAAAGTAAATGTTCAATATCTTGAGTATTTAATATTCAAGATTCTGCACTATTTCTAGGTCCCTATTTAAATGTAAGCAGATTTGTGATATTGACAATGTTAACTGCTTTGTACAAAAGGTCAGATTTTCCTCATGCCTAATCTCTTCTATTGAAGCACGTGTTCAGACGACACGCTGATGGATTTGATCTAAAATGGATCATAAGGTTTTGCCCAAACTTGTGGAGTCCGTGCCAGCTCGAGTCACACTGTCATTAAAGCAAAAAAGGGGGTGTACCAAATACTAAGAAATTCATGTAAATATTCCAAAGATTCTACTTTTCACTCAAGTTGTTGTCTAATATAATTTGGAATGAAAATTGTTGTATTAAATTAGAAAAGAATGCAAAATTGAAGCATTTTCTCTAGTGGTCTAAGACTTCTGGATCCCACTTTGTGTTTTTTTTTTTTAATCTAAGCTATGTATTTTGTTCTCTAGCCTGTCAAAAAGTTTGGCATGAACTGGATAGTGTTAGTATGCTACAGCAGAGGATAAAAAGTGACAGATCAGGTGAGCAGAGGGCTTGAATCATGCACACTTGCCCACTATAACTGAGTTTGAAATAGAAAATTTGGAGAAACTTAGCAACACCTGCTGGTAGTCACTACCGTTTATCATGTTTATCAAGCTAAATAACTGAGTAATGATACACTTTACCACAAGGATAAATACCTGTTTAGCAAGATAAAAAGTTAAAACTCTGTGAATTCTAAATCATGTTCCTATAATAATAATAATAATAATAATAATAATAATAATAACAGTATAAAAACAGTATATTATCAGACTCAATTTCTCACTCCCATTTGTTTACACTCTCATGCTGCCTCACTCTCTCCTGATTGGTTGTCTGCTCCTGCCAGTCACTGTGCGGTTGGACATTTTTGTGCCTAAAGGTGGGGGCGAGATAACATTTGGTGTATCTGAGTAGGTGTATGATGAATACAAATTTCCAGCCACTTTCAACCCAACACCCCTGACACAGAGCCGTGTGTGAAATACTGACTGTGAAATACTACAAAGTAAAATAGATGTGTAAATAATAGAGTTAAAAATGCGTGAAGGCCTATGTGAATGAGGAGGATAATGGTTAAGGGTGTGTTGTAGGAGAAGAGTGTGAGAACAGACAACATGCTGTGAGGACACAGCTTCTTACACAAAACACGTACCAATGTGCCATCTCTTTGTTCAGAGGATGTGGCACTGACATGCATGTTTTAGTGAATTTAACACATTTTCTGACAAATGACAAGTACTGATTTATGATGTTAAATATCTGAATCATGTTGGGGTAATCTGACTATTGGAAAGCTATGTAGTTTGTATTTTTTTGTGTGTGTGTCTATATTTATGTTTCTCTCTTTCTGTTTCAGGACACGCAACCTGTCAGGTTCTCACTGGTCCCGCTCCTTGAAGAAAGTTCACTTCGTTAAGAACATGAGACAGTACGACACCAGAGGCAGTAGGTGTGTGTGTGTGCTTTTGTTGTTCCTTGTTAATCCTCTTTATTGCAGGTTTTATCCCCATGATGACAGCCTCTGGATAAATATCACCCTTTAGTAGTGACTGTGTATTATTTGACTGTGTGTGTATGGGTGTGTAATTTTCTTAAACTGATTTTAAGGAAACAAGGACGTCAGTACCTTTCCGCCCTCATTGTAAATTTCCACTTCTCTCTCTGCCTGTCTCTGTGTTGTGTGTGTGTGTGTGTGTCTTTACTGTTGTTGCTATTATTATATCAGTTTAATAGGTGAGGGGTTGTTGTCTTGTGCAGTGATGGTACATACATACCTGTGCTAGTAAACAGCAAGTGTTGACAGCTGACTGGTCTTATCAGTATCAGTGCACTTAGATGCTTATATACAGCATGATTTCTGTACACAATAGCACATCTGAAAACTAAATGCTTGCAAGTTACCTTGTAATCAATATGTTGTTGCTCTTTCATCTGCTCCCGATAGGGGTTGCCACAGCAGATCATCAGTCCGCATATTTGATTTGGCACAGTTTTTGGGGGCGCCGGATGCCCTTCCTGATGCCACTCTCCCCAGTTTTATCCGGGCTTGGGACCGGCACTGCGAGTGCACTGTCATGTGCAACCCCAGTGGCTGTGGTTGGTTCCCTGGCCGGGAAGCAAACCGGGGCCACAGCGGTGAGAGCGCCGTCGCCTAACCACTAGTCGCCCAGGGACCACCTTGTAATCAATATGTGTTTATATACAGTTCTCTTTGAAAGTATTGGAACGGCAAGGCCAGTTGTTTTGTTTTTTGCTATACACTGAAGACATTTGGGTTTGAGATCAAAAGATTAGTATGAGACGATAGATCAGAATTTCAGCTTTCATTTCCTAATATTTATATCTAGACATGTTAAACAACTTAGAACATGGTGCATTTTATTTGAACCCACCCATTTTTTGAGTGATCAAAAATATTGGAACATGTGACTGACAGGTTTCTTGTTGCTCAGGTGTCCTGTTAAATTAATTGTTTTACAAATTAATAGCTCTGTATCAGGTTTCACCTGTGAAGACTGCAATTTTTGTTAAAAAGGATAAACCAACATGAAGACCAGAGAGCTTTCTATGGGAGAAAAGCAAGCCATTTTGAAGCTGAGAAAAGAGGGTAATTTAATCAGAGCCATTGCATGAGCATTGGGCAAAGCCAATACAACAATCTGGAATGTCCTGAAAAAGAAAGAATCCACTGGTGTACTAACAACAGACATGGACAGGTTGGTCAAGGAAAACAACAGCAGTTGATTACAGCTCTCCCAATGTTTCTGTCAAGAAAAGACCCAAAACAACAGTCAGTGACATCACCAATAACCTCCACAGAGCAAGAGTGAAGGTATCACAGTACACCATCCGAAGAAGACTTTGAGAGCAGAAATATAGAAGCCATGTCACAAGATGCAAACCATTCTTCAGCAATAAGAACTGGAAGGCCAGTTTGGAAAGAAATACAGAGATGAGTTCTGGAACCAAGATTAACCTCTACCAAAGTGATGGAAATGCCAAAGTGTGGAGAAAGAAAGGATCTGCTCATACAAGCTCATTGGTCAAGCACAGTGGAGGTAGTATTATGGTCTGGGCTTTCAAGACAGCTTCTGGAACGGGTTCACTAATCTTTATTTATGATGGAAATCATGATGGTAGCAGCAGAATGAACTCGGACGTCTACAGAAACATTCTGTCTGCCAATTTACAGAGAAATGCATCCAATGTAATTGGGAGGAATTTCATCATACAGCAAGACAATGAGCCAAAACACACTGCCAACACAACAAAGAACCTAATTGGAGTAAAAAGCAGAAGGGTTTAGACTGGCCAAGTCAATCACCAGACCTTAACCCAATTGAGCAGCATTTCACCTCCTGAAGAGGAGACTGAGGGAAGAAACTCCCAAAACAAACATCAACTGAAAGAAGCTGCAGTAAAAGCCTGGAAGAGCATCACAAAATAAGAATGCAACAGTTCGGTGATGTCCGTGGGTCACCGCCTTGATGCAGTTATTGCAAGCAAGGGATATGCATCCAAATATTAAGTGTTATTTACGTTGATTTACTTTAAGGCTGTCTGTTCATATACTTTTGCTTATCTAAAAATTGGGTGGTCTGCCACCAAAGGTTGTTTATCACATCTAGATGTAAATATCAGGAAATGAAAGCTGAAGTTCTGATCTATTGTTGATCATTGATCTATAATTGCAAGGTCTCAATATTTACTTTTTCTAACAATCAAAAAGTGGAATTAGAATATGACATACTATAAGAGATGTACGCAATTGACACATCTGACGAGGAAAAGACACAAAAATAAAACTGGAGTACGCGTCCACTTGTTATTGTGATCAACACTTATAGAAGCACTGGTACCAGACAATTTCCAGGAAATTTAGAAAAATGTATCATGAAGTATATGCTATGTATTGCAATATCATTATCATATCAGTACCATTAATACAGTGTGTATTTAGGCAATGCAATATGCCATGCCCTAGTGTATTCTGTCATTTTTCCTGCTCCAGCAGGAAAGACAGGACACAATGACACAGGAAACTCTGTAACTCTGCAGTAGATATTGACCTCTAACTCACTCTCAATTCACGTAACAAATAAATATTATTGGTTCTGTATAATCCACCAAAAGCATTCTTTCATGGGCATTGCTAAGGTCCAGAATGTCTGTAGGTCGTGATCACTTGTGTTCACGTATGTGTATGTCTGGTCAGCTCGTCTGCAGGGTAAAGGGGAACAGAGTAATGGGTTTGGGGCAGATGTGGTAGGATTTAAGGCACTGTGTTATGGTTCTTTCTGCCCTAACTCTGCTCTTCCTCCAGCTGAGGAATGACAGTTATGTTTATTAAAGACTCATTATAAACAGTCCCACAGTACCATTGGCCCTCGTGCTCTGCTGATTTTTTTTTTTCCCAGGCTTCAGCTTTTTATAACTCATTCTCATATTTGGAGCACAAGAGGAGAGCGGAACTGGAAACGACTGAGAGGCTGATAAGAGGCTGATTTTCCACTGGCTGGTTACCAAATCAATGAAGTCTGCACTCGAGTGGCCTAGTGTACTACATTTTACATGCGAGTTGAAAAATAGATTTCAGCTAGTGTCCAAGCAAAATTGAATACGGTCACAGTCCCAGCTGCAATAGCAGACAGCCAGCAGTAAGTAGAGAGACGGAGAGGAGGAAGGATAGATAGGTGCTAGAGATAGAGATCAGTTCTTCTCTGAGGTTGAAAATGCAGGTGCACTTTGTGGGACTCAGGAATATAAACCATGCCAGTAGTGAGAAGTGAACTAAAGGAAAGAAGTCCCTGTGAAACTGAGAGTTTACATACTGTCGAACGCTGAAAGAGAAAAAGATCAAATGTGTGTTCTAATGTGCATTTTTGTGCTTCACAGGATCGTGCTTATCTGTGCCAAGAGATCACTGTGTGCTGCGTTTTCTGTGCTGCCATATGGAGAGGGCTTCTACATAAGGTACCCAAGATCAACAATATTTTCCATCTAACAGTTAAGCCAGGCTACCCAAACTGCATGATCTTTCCCCTTCTCTTTTCTTAGTGCCACAAAATTCTCTCATCTCTTTTCCATATTCTACATAATGATGATCTCTCTTCCTGTCATTTTCTTTTCTCCTGAGACTATCATGAACTTGGCTGTAAAATACCACTAGCCTTGACGAGAGAGAGAGAGAGAGAGAGAGAGAGAATGTGTGTTGGACACACAGTGTTAAGGATATTTTAGTTTCCTCTTGGGAATTGGTGATACAACTGGATGATGAGGCAGGCAGCAAATTTTGGGCTTGCGATTGGTTTCCCACAAATCCTCAGCCGAGATAGGCACGACCCGGCCTGCGACCTTGCTGCCATTCCCACCATCCGCTTGACTTGTCCTCCCAGGGTCCTAGGAATGCGGGGAAACCGTCTGTCTGCGCTCATTACGTAAAAAGTCTAAAAGAACAGCTAAGGCTTGCTAGAAAGGAAATGATGTATAAACCGTCTCTGAGAAGAGAGCAGGAGTTCTGATGAGGCGGTGGAGACAGAATGGGAAAAAGGACAGGAGTTTAATGACATAACACAGACAATGATGATGTTTGTGTGTGTGTGTGTGTGTGTGTGTGTAAATGAATGAAGACAGCCCCAGAGTTAAGCAGGCTGATTCAGGTCAGTTTCCTAAGCCCATCTGGCAGTGTGTAAAGAGCTGCTATTTGTAGACAGCTCAGTCTGAGCACAGAGACAGTGACCGTGCGGAGACAGTGACGGAGGAGTGTGTTATTTAAAGGCTCCAGTGTTGCACCTGACGTGTGTATCCAAAGGACTGAAAAAAGAATGCTGATCTGATGTGTGTGAGGTGAGCCAGCTGAGGCTGTATTGTGAATGTTATCATTGAAGTTCTGTCTACTTTTTCAGGCTGAGAGCTTTTAAGAACTACTACTACTACTACTTTCTTTTCTCTCTCACTCTGTTTCATCTGTTCTTTCGTCTCAGGTCCGTTGTAACACTAGACCAGGGGTTCTGAAACTTTTTGTAGCCAGGGACACTTTAACTGTACAAAAACTCCACAGAGCCCCTCAGTGGAGATTTTTTTTTTAAAAAAAATTATTAATAATAACATTATTTAAATGTGTATAATAATATTTTGCCAAGCTGAAATTATTTATATACCTACTTTTTTTTTGAGGTGTTTAAGTTTGGGTTAAACCCAATAACTAACTAATATCTATTAGTACTCAGTAATAAATATAATAATGCTCAGACATAGCCAGTGCAAATGTAAACTTTTTTTAGCACATTTGAATATTGATCAGGTAGACAGTAAATCTGCATTTCCTACACAGGTGTAGAAAAATGTGGAATTTAAAAAAAAAAAAAAAATGGATATAGTTTTGTCACAATAACTTTTTATACTCTTCCATTACTTATGTGTTATAGCTTATGACCGAGAATGCCAAGCTGCAGAACAGAGCATGCACTTATTAAGTACAAATACAAGACACATATACTTGGTGTCACCACTTAATTGTAAAGCATAATCCATTTTTATTTATTTATTTGTACACGGATGAGATATGACTAAGCTGATGTACACACCTTACTGTGTGCGCAAGGTGTTAACATCTATGGTTTAACGGTAGCATTTCCGATTTTTTTTATCCCTTGCTACAGCGATATGGTAGACACCCGAAAACCTCTGTTTTCTGCTTTTTCAGCTAAAGCAGCTTGTCAGACCAAACACAGAAAGAAAAGGCAGTTCACTGAAGAGGAAAGAGCAGGGGACATGAAAGATGTACATCCTGTGCAGCACCATTTAATATTTTTTTTCCAGTATATATCACATATATCACATAGGGCCTAATTCATGATTGTTTTTTTAATGTATTGAGCTATTTTGTGTTCCTACTTGAGTAGGTATGTTGTTTGTTTGGTAAGTTCTTTTCATGTCAGTAAAGAATGCATAAGATATGTTTATTTTTTTAAAGCCTACATAGTTATTGTATTATATGATTATATACTTTATGGTCATGGGCAACATCTGACATGGAACTGATTACAGACTGGACACACACTTAATAAGTGTATAAGATTATATGCTCAGCCGGTTGCTTATGAATCCAAGCATTTTTGCAGTTTGCAGGTAAATGTAATTCATTGAGCCGCCCCATCAACCGACTTAGACTTTTTTTTGGGTTTTTGTGGTAAAATTCAGTTGAAGAGAGAAATGCTAGCTGCCTTACTGTACATTAAGATCATAGATATTGCATTTCCTGTCTGTTAGAGCGTGTTACTGATTGGCTACAGATGGTGAAAAACATCAGTTTGCATTAGAGTTTGGATCCTTGATCACTTTATGCACTACTACTCATGCACTACGCACTACCTGCAATTTCCCTTGGGATCAGTAAAGTATCTATCTATCTATCTATCTATCTATCAACTAAGTTTTAAACATAGTTATATTTAACTGGAACATAAAAATAGTAAAGCTTGTCACTGTCTCTTGTGCTCTCTCTGTCTCTTGTGCTCTCACTCTCTCTCTCTCTCTCTCTCTTTCTCCCCCTCCCTCCTTCTCAGTGACCCAGCCCTCAGCACCCCCAGGCGGAGGCACTCATCTGGGGGGATTTCCACCACACTAGAGATGCTCCCTGGCCTGGAGGGGGTGGAGCTTGGCATGTATGGCAGGGTAAGAGCTTAGCCTCTAACTGGATTATTTCAGCTGTCCATCAAGCTCTCAGACCTGTCAGTATGTGCATGTTTAGTGAGAAATATGATTGACACCCCACTGAGCACGAACAGGCCCATTACAGGCAAGTGAGAAAAACCAGTGGAGGTTATCGGTGGCATGAATGACAGACTGAAATTGACTGGTGAGCTATACCAATTGTGTGTGTGTGTGTGCATTTGTGTTTCAGACGGTGTCTTATGCCCAGTTTCTGTACCCCACCAATGCACTGGTTCGTGAGAAGCCACCAGAAATCGCTCTGCAGATGCCCTACTCCAGAAACAGCATCCCATGCACCAGCTACCCTCCATCACGCCTCAACAGCACTGTAGGCTTCGACTTGGGTACGGCCTGTACACACACACACACACACTTATATTCACAAACATATGCACCCTCTTCAATATCCTGCAGACACACGCACACACACAAGCATGCTTTATCTCTGCTCTGTTGATAGTTATTAAGTAGTAATGATTTATATCCTCTGTCATCCAGAATTGCACTGGTCCTCTTTTGAGTCCGTGTCCTCGCAAAGTTTCTTCCTCATGTCGTCTGGGGAATTTTTTTTTCTTGCCACTTTTACCTCTGACTTGCTCAGTAGGGCTCTAAATATGAATCTACATGTCTGTAAAGCTGCTTTGTGACAATGTCTATTGTTAAATGCGCTAAAGAAATAAAAGGTTTTCCCCACTGTCGAGGTACAAGTGCTGGATTCTGTGTCAGCTTAGGAACCCAGGTGAAAAAGAGTGAATCTAGGGACATTATCCCAGGACTTGGTCAGACAGATGTGCAGGGGATATATTGACTTTTGGAATTGGCTTATTTGCTAAAAGTATTTTGGTTAAAAAAGAAAAAAAAAACTTTTTTTGTCAGAGGCACAATGTACTGTGTGCCTCTGTGGAGGTTTTTTCACTTCTAGCCTTGAGAATATATTTTACCCTCTAAAGTCAAATGCTTCAGCACCCATACAGAGCACAATGCAAAATAGCTGCTGTATCATTTATACCAGTGGTGAATAAAAGACTGCTTCAAATATAATGTCATTACTTTTTCATCAATAATGTTGCCTGACAGTTGTGAGGATTTCCTAATTCACTTTATAAAGATGATAACATTGGCTTCCTGCAGTTTGCTGCAATTGGAGTAAAGCAGCTGTTTTCTTTTCAAATCACTGAGGCATGCTTGTAATATAATAACTTTTAATAACTTAATCAAAAGTTGTTGTCATGGCGATCACATTGTGACACTCAAGCCCCTGTTATCACTGGGTATTGGTTCCAGAATTGAAATGATTTTGTCTACAAAGACTCCTCTCTTTTGTGGTGTAAAAGTGCAGAATGGTTCCAGCTCCGTCAGTAGATAAACATTTAGAGTTTAGGGATGCGTATATAATGAGTATATACAGTGTGTGTACATATGTGTGTGTGTGTGTGACGGTTTTTGTAATTTTGCCTCTGTACACCACCCCAATGGATTCGAAATGAAGCAATCAAGATGTGACTGAAGTGTAGACTTTAGTGTAGAGTTTAATTCAAGGGGTTTAACAAAAATATTGCATTAACCGTTGAGGAATTACAGCCATTTTTTAGAGTCCCTCCATTTTCACAGGCTCAAAAGTAATTGGAAAAACTAACATAATCATAAATGTTGGGATTATTTGTAATACTTGGATGCAAATCCTTTGCAGTCAATGACTACCTGAAGTCTGGAACCCATGGGCATCATTAAATGCTGAGTTTCCTCCCTGGAGATGCTTTGCCAGGCCTTTACTGCAGTTGCCTTTAGTTGCTGTTTGTTTGTGGGTCTTTCTGCCTTCAGTTTTGTCTTCAGTATGTGAAAAGCATGCTCTATTGGGTTGAGGTCATCGAGAATTTAAGAACATTCAATTTCTTTGCCTTAAGAAGCTCTTGGGGTGCTTTTGTGGTACGTTTTGAGTCATTATCAATCTGTGCAGTGAAGCGCCGTCCTATCAGTTTTGCATCATTTGACTGAAGCTTAGCAGAGCGTATAGGTTTATACACTTCAGAATTCATCCTGCTACTTCTATCAGCAGTCACATCATCAATAAACACCAGTGACCCAGTTCCATTGGCAGCCATACATGCCCATTCCATAACACTGCCTCCACATGTTTGACAGATGATGTGATATGCTTTGGATCATGAGCCCTTCCTTTCCTTCTCCATACTCTTCTCTTCCCATCATTCTGGTACAAGCTAATCTTGTTCCAGAACTGGTCAGGCTTTTTTTTTTTTTTTTTTTTAAAAAGAGTTTTTTTTTTAGCAAAGTCTATCTGGCCTTTCTGTTCTTAAGTGTTACCAGTGGTTTGCATCTTGAGGTAAACCGTCTGTATTTACATTCATGCAGGCGTCTCTTGATTGCAGACTTTGACAATGATATGCCTACATCCTCCAGAGTGTTCTTTACTTGGCTAGATGTTGTGAAGGCATTTTTCTTCAACAAGGAAAGAATTCTGCATTCATCCACTTTAGTTGTCTTCTATGGTCTTCCAGGTCTTTTCGTGTTGCTGAGCTCGCCAGTGCATTCCTTCTTTTTAAGAAAGTACCAAATTGTTGATTTGGCCACTCTCTCTCAAAAGATTCTGCTATCCCTCTGAAAGGTTTGCTTTGTTTTTTCAGTCTAATGATGGCCTCCTTCCCTTGCATCAACACTTCTTTAGACCGCATTTTGAAAGTTCCCATGAACAGCTACCAAATGCAAATTCGACGCATGCGCGCACACACACACACGCACACACACCCGCCCACACACAGAGGGCTTAAAATAGCCTCCAATGTGCTATGTGACTCACTGAACATGAAGTGAAGTGGCAACAAACATGCTGCAGCTGGCCATTAATAATATTCTTTAAGGAAAGTGTGTGGGTGTGTGTGGGTGTGGGTGTGTGTGCGCGCGCTTATGTGCGTGTGTGTGTTAAGTTGTTCTGGTACTCTGTGTGTCTGTCATTATCAGAGGTCTTATTGCTCCCTGCATCCTTTTGCCTGATTTAGCAACCCTTTATTAACCGTACACATGGCCTATCTGCGTGTTAGGGAAGTGAGGATTTGGAGTGTTTTGTGCTGCACTGTGTAGACAGAGGCTTAAATACACTCACAGGTTTAAAATATATATAAAAAAAACATTAAGATAATCTTCTAAATGCAATAATGCCTGTTAAATGATAGCAATTGTTTTGTAAGGATTGCAAAAGACAAATCCAGTATTACCAGGTTGGCATGGGAAATAAGAGTTTATAGGCACTTCTGATGCACAAAAAAGTGCCATTTTAAAAGCAGCCTCGGGTATTTGGGAATTTGTAATGATTTGTTTAATTGTAATAACCAGTTATAATAGCTTGTGTAGAGTCATGCCTGCGGTACTGTTGTGATTGCAGTGATATGTATTAGACACTGTTGTAAGACAGTTTTACTGTGATATGTGAATCAGGAGCTACTATTAATCCAGATGGCCAAAGAAATACTAATAGAGAAAATATAACCTTAATTACTGATTCAGAATGGTTCAGACCAGTTACATATTGATTCATAGTGAATTTAATGTTATTATAGGATTAAAAATATTTGTTTTAAGTTTTGCTTTTTTTTTTTTTTAAATAAAGCTTTACTAGATAGTTGGTTTTTGTTGAACAAAAAAAAAAGTTGAACAAAAAAAAGAAAAGACTTTTGTAAGGATTCAGGGATAGACTCCAGGGGTCTCATTTATCAAAGCATGTATAGAACAAGTTCTAATTTTGTGAATTAGACCCACCAGTACACACAAGAAAACTGGTATTTATCACAATGGCCACTGATAATCCACAACATTCAAAATTGTGCTCATGCACTCATTTGCATAAAGAAACACCCCCAAATCACCATATATCATAAACAATTTCTCTTTAAAAAGCCAAACAATTGACTTATGGCACTGCTTGTTACGAATGACATGGAGCATATCAAAAGGTCTAAGAAGGTATGCTTCAGCGACGAGAGCTACTGTTGCACGAAGTAGAGCAAAATAAAAGTGGTTTCTTTGGTACTTTTATAAGCACTTGTATGCATTGTTTTGCCCCAATTACATTTTGAAACTCTGTGTCGGCGTGAAATTTAATCATTTTTGCTGTCTTTTCTGCTGCCGGTTATGGAAATGGAGTGTATTGTGGTGATGTGAAGTTAATGTGTCATTATTCGACTCATAGTTGGTTGGGAAATGCCAGACCTGTCTCCAAGTTCTATTTAAAACATGCCTGTGGCTAAATCCTCTAGAACAGAGATCAATTAAACTGCAATGGCAAATGAAATCGACTGACTTAGTCTCAGCATAGAGTGTCCAGTGGTGCCTAAAACATGAGCCGCCCTCCACAAAGCTGCACAAGCCAAAACTGCAAACGAGGCATCCATCCGAGGCAAACATCCAAATCAGTCTTTAGATGTGCGTTTATATAATTTTACTTTACGTTTCTTTGGTGTCGCCCGTCTGCACCTTGTTATAATCACAGAGATCAGTAATTACTGTCTTATGCTGATATGACTGACAGGAGGCTAAGCGGGATGATAGCACATCATAATCAGTTTACCCGCTATTACACTTTTTTTTTTTTTTTTTTTTCTTAATAACCACAAGGCGTTCCTGCATATGCATGGTCAGGAGTGTGCGGAAATATTAGCATGTCCTCAAGCACAAGCGAACCTTGATAAATCATATTCTGTGCATAGAGACATGTGTATGCAAGGTTTATGTACAAATCTATGCATACACACGAGTGATAAATGAGACCCCAGACCCTCAGAAACCCTGAACAGGATAAAGTGGTGTTACTGAAGATGAATGTTAATCCAACTTTCTAACCTTTGTCTGTATAGACAGTATAAATACACATTGTAGGGTATGTATAACAAGTGTGTGCGTGTGTGTGTGTGTGTTTTGCAGGCCTGGATGACACTGATTATGACCCCAACCTGCTAAGTGACCCGCAGTGGCCTTGTGGGAAGCATAAGAGAGTCCTGATCTTTGCCTCCTATATGGTAAGAGAACAAAAACAAGCCCTATGAAATATGGAGATCTTGCAGATGTGTGGCCATTTATGTTAGATTGAGAGCTACACTTATTGTGAGTCAGCAACACTGGCTGTTTTTTCCCTTTTTGACCTTTAGGAAGGGATTAGTGTATGACAGATGTCTGTCACTGATTTGTTCTAGTGTCTGTGAGGAGTTCAGATTCAGGTTCATCCATGATCTTCTGCTAATCTTTCCACTCTGTATCATTCACCACATGATAATGTTAAATCTGTAAAGATCAATGTTCTTTGGGTGGTACATTTCATTACAAAGTCCTGCATGGACACTGTATGGCCAAAAGTATGTGGACACCTGACCATCACTTGCTTAAAAAAAATCTTAATAGAAACCTTAATAGAAAGGTTTCTCGGGTCTTGATTGAAAAAAAAAAAGTTTGAGACTGCAACGTTGATACTGGCATGGAAGTTTTTGTTATTGATGATGATGTTCTGTTATACATTTTAGTGTAGATGCTCTTCATCTTGTACCTCTGCACAATTCCATACATAAGAAATTGTTGTGGATTGTTTTGCTCTGTTTTGTCGACAGATATTCAGTTTCAGTTGGCATAGAAGGACATTTGCTGCATTGATAACACCAATTTCTATTTGACCTGCTTTTTTTTTTCTTCTTCACTGACAGCTTCAGTCTCTTCCTCCCTTCTGGCTCGCTGTGATATTTTGTCCGTATTACAGTTTAAAATGATGCAGCTGTGGGATATATTTTGGAAATAATTGACCTCCTTGATGTCCCCTTTTCACAGCTTGTAGACTAAATATAAATAAGTTGTAAATGAAAGTGTTGACTGTGTTGACTGCATAGACTGTATAGACTTAACAACACAGAAGCTCATGTTTTGAGCTCTGTGAAGTTGGCACCCCATATAAATAAATTGTCACCAAAACTATACCATCACAAATCGAGCACAAACGAACGGCACCAATTTGATACAATTTGGACGACATGGGGTGGGGAGTGACGTCACACAGCCAAAAAAAGAATGTTTAATATCTTGAACGCCAAACCAGCACAAACATTCGTTTTTGCGCCACAAATCAGCACAAACACAGCACAAACGAATGGTATAGTTTTGGTGACAATTTATTCATATGGGGTGCCAACTTCACAGAGCCCATGTTTTGGGCCTTGCATGAATCACAGTGAGAAAAAAACATGAAGTATTCAAAGGTCAAACTGTTCAAATAAAACCTTTGGAAAGCTATTGCTTCTGAACCATATAGTATTGGGGAATATATACAGTACACAGGCATTATGAGTAATCAGAGTGCTGTAATTACTTTGTTTACTTCTCAATGAGCAAATTATGTTTAACACTGTTTAAAAAATTGGTCATAACAGTTCATAATATTATTTTAAAAAATATGTACTGACTCGTTTTTAAATGTTTCTTCTTGTTTCACCACAAAGTCTAGAAATCAAATATGCTCTTCCTATTTTTAAGCACATATATATCAGCAGTACATAAGGCACTAAAAGGCACTAGTACATAATTTACCAAGTAATTGATGATGTACTGTATATCCATTCAAGATCACTCATTAAGTTTAGCCCCAAAATGAATCTCAAATAATGAAAAACAGGCAATGGAGAGATGTGAGACCGTTCTGTAATATGTATTGTTTTAAATGCTGTGACATGAATGTGTGTTTATTCTTTTTTTCATGTTCGTTCTTTCTCTGTGTGTCTCAGACTACAGTAATAGAGTATGTGAAGCCATCAGATTTGAAAAAAGACATGAATGAGACCTTTAAGGAGAAATTTCCTCACATCAAGCTCACGCTCAGCAAGATCAGAAGGTATGCAAAGTATCATCGATGAAACTTTCATATTGTCGATGGAAAATATCAGCTCAAAGTCATCTGTAGCCTTACAGTAGCAGCACACACTCTAACTTTGGTTAAAATCCAAATTTTGTGAAAGTTTTCATTTCCAGAGAGTGTAAGGGAGTAAAAATCTTCTTTGTGATTTATGTTATTAGTGAACTTTACTGCATATAATGCATTGTATACTAATGTCAGTACAGAAATTTGTATGTTATATTTGATAAATCACTGAATGAAACATAAATATGAGTGTGGCATGAGAGTGGCTCCCGGTGTACAATTAAAAGCATAGTGGAGCAATTGAGCCACTCGTAAGGTCGCTTCTGGTGTAAAATTGGCTTAAATTGCAAACATGTACCCAACTGTTGTTCACTGTAACACTTTTAAAGGAGTGTTACGCAACCTTTTGGAACATTATTTGAAATATATTCTCTCTTTTTTTCATTTCACAAGCTTTATACAGTGTCGGACTGCATGCTCCAACGCATGCATGAGAGTAAAAACCACTAGACCTCGAGACCTTTTTGTTGTTGTTGATGTTCTGATGCACACCACTGATTTGCACGTTGTGAGAGCGCTGCTGTCTGCATGAAAATACTGCCAGACTTGTCAGTTCTTCGTAATATTTTCTCAGTGAATTAATATGGATATTATTTAAATAATGTGAGTGAATAGTGAACTCAGTATTCAAATACTGGTACCTCAAATGCTTAACCTGGTATTTCAGAGCCCATGTACATCTCAAGTACACACACACACACACACACACACACACACACAGAACAACACAACTAGTACTACCATACTACAGTTTAAACAACATATTTGTCTCTCCTGGTCCCTCAAACTTCCCGCTTCTCTCTCTCTCTCTCTCTCTCTCTCTCTCTCATTGGGATCAGTTTGAAGCGAGAGATGCATACGGTGGGGGAGGAGTGTGCTCTGCAGCCGGTCACCATTGCCATGGCATTTGCGTACTTTGAGAAGCTCGTCCTTCAGGGCCGCCTCAACAAGCACAACAGGAAGCTGGTGGCCGCCGCTTGCCTCCTGCTAGCTGCCAAAATCAGCAGCGACTTCAAAAAACAAGAAGTCAAACAGCTGATTGATGTGAGTATAGACAAAAAAAAAAAAAAACACGTATACTGGTCACATTGTCTGGACAACATATCACACTGTAGTATAAAATGCAACCCAAGTCTGATTATAAAAAAAGAAAACATTTAATTATGTCACTTTACACTATGACATGTTAATATACCAGACATTTTGTTTTTACTGTCTGTATAAGTTACTTTATTGAAGAATAGTTTTAGTGTTCTAACATCATTGCAGTTTTTCATTGTGTATTCATGTGTGACTCGACATGAATGCGACTGATTATATATGAAATTTAGTAAGTAATTGCATCACATAACATTTAACATAATAATCATTTACAAGAGCTGCCGATCCTTACACATATTGCATTGGAGCTGATTTTAACATCAGAGTATGCTGCTATGAGTTGTCACTCAAAAAAATACTCAAAAAGTCCAGTCTTCTTTTTTCCCCACTAAAAATGGTAGATGAGCCAATCAACATGTGAATCTAGAATGATTGACATTTACACAGGTGTTTTGAACTCTCTAATATTAACTGACACCCTGGAAGCCCCGCCTCTTTCCCACATCTCACATGAAAGCCCTCGCTTTCCATCAAGGTAAATAAATAAAGTTTTGAGTTTGATATTATGAAATAAATCTATCAGTGTATGTTTGACTTAGCCAACATTACACATCAGTTTATTATTATTATTATTATTATTATTATTATTAGGCATGTTGCTGAAAAATTTTGGCCAAAAATAGTCAATAGTTAGTAGTTCATTTAATTTATTATTATTTGTGTATTAATGCGAATAATTATACCACAGCACAGTTGAATTCTCGAATCCGATTGGTCAGAAGGTGTGCATTATTTTTGTATAACAGCACAGCTCGGAAAGTAGTTCAGGCTGTAACGTGAACAACGGTTTTATATTAATGCGTTCATTCTATCATGTTATTGTTTCTATAGTAACAGGTCATACACAGCGACTTGTATGGCAGATGCTCCACATGATCTAAGACTAATAATAAACGGATTTTAAAAACATGTCTTTTGGCTATGACGTAGGGGAGAACAGGAATTAACATGTCTCTAAGATGTTCCACAATATTAAATCTAACTATAAACTGTTAAAATGTGTAAAGTGTCGTTCATCAGTAAACATTGTAATCGTTGGCAAATTGTTGTGGTATAAGTGGAATAATACACAACAGACCATGCTGTTATTTAGTACTTAGTTAATACAGTAGTAAAATGCAAGCTACGTACAATAACAGTCTAAAAAAACCTTTCGTGGAATTCCAAACACACACTCCAACATGCACACTCATTTTTGAGAATCAGAACACATGTTAAAGGTTTAATTACCCCTCTCCCCTGTCTGGTTTGGGTTCATTATCTCTCCCATTTATTTTCTCCATACAGAAGCTGGAGGAGAGGTTCCGTCTTAGCCGGCGTGACCTGATCGCCTTTGAATTCACCATCCTGGTGGCTCTGGAGATGGCCCTCTACCTTCCCGACAGCAAGGTCATGCCACACTACCGCAGACTGACCCAGACGCCCTGCTGACCTGCTTGTGTTTATCAGTGCTGGTCCATACGAGAGGAGGGAAAGGAAAAGGTCGCCAGTGGCACATGTTAAAGTTTAGCAGTTGTCAGTGGGGATGTATATCTACACTAAGCTCTGGGGATGAGAGAGAAGATCTATTTACACTCCGTCAGGCTAGTACTGAGTCTGTGTGTTTTATAGTTAGTATTAACTTCTGTTATAGTTAGTATTTAACTTCTGTTCTGGGGGAGATTATATGGCAGGAATACTAGACGAAGAGAAGGTTTTAAATCAATTCTAAGCACTCAGATAACAAGGGAAGCCTTTTCCCAGATCCCGCCTGTCTGTCTGTGTGTCTGTCTGTGTGTCTGTCTGTGTGTCTGTCTGTGTGTCTGTCTGTGTGTCTGTCTGTGTGTCTGTCTGTGTGTCTGTCTGTGTGTCTGTCTGTACGTCTTCCACATCAGTTTGCCTAAAATAACTTTTTTTTTTTTTTTTTTAATTTTTATCTGTAATTTAAAGCAGAACACTCCTTTTTCACATACCTGCACACTGTATTACAGCCTAACAGAACTTACACTCTCTACAATGATTATATTCAGGCATTTCCCACAGTATAGAAAGGTTTTATTCATCTGTATGTTATGCAGTATATGAATTTTTGAACACAGATTATATTATTGCTATCACACGCCTGTAGCAGTAGTATGTGATCAGACTCCGTTTGCAGTATTTGGTCATGTTCTGGGTTCTATAAGAGATTTTAAGGCTCTGGATTTAAAAAGTGCTCTATATTAGAGCTGATTTGAGCTAAAGTGCATTTAATGTGCTTCTCTGTTTTATTATTTTCTACTTTTAAACTTAATTGGCCTTTAAAATATAGAGTGTGGCCCAGTATATTTGCCCAAAGGTATTTATGCTTTGTTTATCATGGTTAGATAATAGCTACAGTGTCACTGTGAACATTAATATGTATTTAATGGGGCACTCAATACAAAGCCTGCAGCACTTCCTGTTCTTTTAGGATGCTGAAAAGCACAGATTAATAATAGAGATTTACTCTCTATGACAACCCTAATGTATCACTGGAATGGTTTCATTTTGCTTCTTGTCTCCGAGATTTACTTGGACACTCTTCAGTCGCTGTGAAGCAGGAGCGTGAAACATAGTGCCTAGTAAACATGAAAAGCTTTTGGATGCGTGCTGTAAATTAAAATCAATTTTTTTTTTTAACTCTGTTATTCCAGTAGGTGGCAAAATAGAGTAATAAACTTCATTTCATTAGCAAACTGAAAAGTTGACGCTGCAGCCACATCTCTTTCCATAAGAACTAGTTTAGGGTTTTTCCAAGCAGGGGAAAAACCCTAAAAAAAAAAAAATAAATAAATAAAAATAAATTTTAAAAAAAGGGCAAATACTTATGCAGTCATAACCTTTTACAATTTTTATTTGTAAACATATTTGCAAACTATACTGAGTCGTGTAGAATCCTGATATATAATGTATGATGTATAATCCTAATTCAAAGGGGGTGAATATTTATGCAAACCTTAGTGTACATATGGTAAAATGTGTGTTTTATTTTGGTAATGAATTGCAGTCTGTTCATCTGTAGGCGATATGTGTTTAACCTTTCTGATGAACACAGATAAATGAACACATTTAAGCGGAGTTGTTGATGTGTTATTGGTCTACTAAACTGATTTTTTTGGGTCTGGCCCAAGTGTAATGAGGATCGTTACTTAAAATGAGTTTGGCGCGGCTGCTGTACAGCGTCAGTATTAAAAGTATCATTTCCGTTATAGCTGACAGTGAGAGACTCTAATACTCGGGTCAGCCGGCAGTTGTGCTGTGTGTTAATTAGCAACTTTTATGCAGGATTCTCCTTTATTCTGATGCCTTTTAACCAGCATTCACCTTCCCCAAACTATCTAGAGATAAATAGCTTGTAGGGAGCTGCTGTAAGTGAGAACTCAGAAGTAACTAGTGGAAATATTTAAATCCTGATTCTGCTGTGCTAGAGTAAACCTGCAAAGCTAATGTGATATGTTTTCCCTGATATATAATGCAAAACTGCTGCAAGGCTCGTTCTTATTCATTTGTAATTTGTGTTTGGTTTTTATGAATGCAGCGTGCAAAACCCATGAGTAATATCCTCCACCATCAAGTGTCAGATAAAACTCCTTCACACATATCAGCTGATCACAGTTAACTAGAATCGAATGGGCACTGAGATTAAAAATCTAGAGCACTGTGTTCATATCAAGTCTTCCTTCCTTCCTTCCTTCATACCGTCATACCGTCGTATCGTCATACTCATTTACAAACGTCTAATATACTTTATTAGCAAACGTTGTGTACTGGTGTTGTGTGTATGTTTTATATATTGACGATGTTGTGTGCTCTCTGTAAAAATACTGTACTCTTCAGAGACGACAACAAATTCAGACATTTGCACTTTAACAAAGCGGGATGTGTGTGCGTGTGTGTGTGTGTGTGTGTGTGTGTTGAACTGCTGAGTTTGCTACATTGATTTAAGTTAACTGAGTCTATGGTAAATGTATAAAGCACTGTAGTTGATAGAAATGGAGCAATTCTTCACTGCAGTCTGAAGAGACTGGTACAATACTTAATATTATGCAATATTTTTTGGAATTGTGTTAACCTGTCTGTGGCATTTAAGATGCCACCTTTTGTTAAACATTGGCAATAATTCTGAGTTTGAAAAAAAATTCTTTCGTAGAAGACATATTTTTCCAATTTCAGATGTTGAGAGCCAGCATTTATTTTCCGTTAATTTTGCTGATGGTTTTTATCTTTAAAATTTGTAACCCAAGCATTTCAAGTAGAAATCTAAGCTAATATGAGTGTTGACTGAGGACTTGGATTACTTGGACGTTCAAGTCTCATTATAAGTGCCTGAGCAAATGATTAATTATTTGTCTGAATGCCAAACCTCAATAGGATAATCAGTAAAATATTTCACTGTGATTTTTTTTTTTTTTTTTGGTTGAAAGCAGCACTATTTCTCTTCAGTTCTCACTGCACACCGTTTTTCATTTAAGCAATGCAGCACTAAAAGGTCAGATTTGTACTTTTGACTACATCCGTTAATTTAGTAAAGCACTGATTCATTCCTGTGTCAGAGCAGAGAAAAAGACCAGCATGATATCACATGGGTGTAGGTAGAGATTTAATAATTACAGTCATGCAGTTTTTCTGTGATTTTTCATATTGGACAGGCCATGTCTAGATAATAACGCAGTGTAACCTTCAGTTTCTGATAATGTCATGTGCAATCTGTATCTGAGAAATACTATACATTCTCTAATCCATGCAGCATCCATTCAATCAATATCCAATTTGAAAAAAAAAGGACAAACTGTTTTTTTTTTTTTTTTTTTTCGTATTTTATTCATAGACTGTTTCAGCATCCAAATCCTGAAATCTCAGCATTTTCTCATTTTCAGTTTCCCATTCTTAACAGTAAAACAGCTAATAAGGAAAAAGTAAATCTTTAAATTAAAAAAAAAAAAAAAAAATCTCTTTTTTATCGACACACACAAAGATCAACAGCAGGGGGAGATATGTGGATTTGAACAAGGACGAGGCGGGAATAATAACTAAAAGATGTATGAAGGACAGCGTCACTGGAGCCGTATACAGATGTCAGAATGATGGAATGACATACACTGATATGTTTACCAATCTGGCTCAACCCAGGAAAAGGGCAAGTGGATGACAGTGGCAATAGAAATGGCAGTGGCCATGGAGATAAGAGTTAAATATGTTGAGGCAACAATATCAATATATCATCACTTGTCCTTTCTTCTGGGTCAAACCATGAACTTTCATAATATACACAGGAAATTATGTATATGAGCTAATATTCTAAAACATCATATTCAGAGTCTAGATTGTTCACTAAAATAGAAAAAAAAAATGTTTTTGTAAATTCATAGCCAAGGCAATAAGTGAGTAAATTCATAAATCAAGTAATTTTTGTTTGTTTGTTTGTTTTTTCTTGTTTTCAAAATGGCTATAGATTGAAAAGATGATGCAGGAAATGTCTTTGCTTGACTGAGTTCTTTGTGTGTATGTGTGTGTGTGTGTGTGTGTGTGTGTGTATGTGTATGTGATGTAAAACTGCTTTCATATGTATTGTACCTGTACCTGTATTACGAGTATTGTTTGTAAGAGAAATTCTTAAGAAAGAGCACTTTCAAATATATATTTTCTGATTTCACATTGAAGCTGCTTGAGTGAATTATTCATTTACTTCCTGTTTAAATCCTTTCATCCTTTCTTTATAGTACATACATGCTATACAACTGAAGATACGGGCTTCCAGATTTCGACTGAATTTCTGAAAATCCAGTAAAAGAAAGTCGTTGTTCTTCCATCAGTTATTGCTCTGTGCTTATAAAGCAGGACTTGACTATATTTTACAGTTATTACTCATACTGTCAGAGTTTTTAATCTATAGGATTAACAGATTTACCCTCCAAGTGCATCTGCTTTTAATAAAGCCCTCGTTTAGAGTTCTGAGGGGTCTGACAGCGAGCAGTTAATAAGGTCCACAAAGATTTATGTTGCTGTTCCGTATCATTTTGTTTGGTCTGTGGCAATAATAGTAATTAAACTGTAATAAAACCTAAGAAACTCCAGATGTTCAGAAACAATTGACTGGCATGTATATCAATAACAGAGCAGTGTATATACATACATGCACCCTAAGGATTGCTCAGGCATTCTTTTGATGTCGTCACGAAGTCCATCTGGAGTTAATATGACTTATACATGACATACTACCACGTACTCAGAACTCAAATCAGGCCAGTTAATGAAGCGTGAATGGAGTGGAATATAAACATTATTGTGTCTGGCGCTTCATGTTGTGATTTGGTGGTTTTGTGTAAGACGTGATGTCAGAGATGCTCTAAGCACGTATAGAATGTTTGATTAGGAAGAAGGAGAGAGGGAAGCTCAGTTCTGCCAAGCTGAACACTGCTCACGTGTGACTTTACAACTGACCACATTCGTATATCACAAAGCAGTTCAGATGTCAGTAGTGGTGTAGCACCATCGTTATTGTGCCTGAGCATGGTGCAGAGGAATGACCTGCAACGTCAGGATTGTCTCTTTGGAGTGTGTTGAGCTTCCTTAGATTCTAAAATGTCATGAGTATTAGGGGGAAAAAAAAGAAACACATCCATCTTACTATGAACACGTGATCAGAGAGTCCCCACTGTTTCTGTGGCGGATCATTTATTCTGCTGCATCACTCGCTGTTTTTCTCCCTTTTTGTCTTTCATAATGTGAGCTAGTAAGGGATTCGTGCATGACGGGAGTCTGTGACTGATTTGTTCTGGTGTCTCTGAAGAGGTCAGGTTCATGTTTATCCAGGCTTTTGCACTAATTCTCTCTCTCTCTCTCTCTCTCTCTCTCTCTCTCTCTCTCAATCACTCACTCAATCACTCACACACACAGATTCTCTGACCTGCACACACTGATGGTTAGCCTGATCAGCTCATCACTGAGCATGTCTTAATATTGTTCATGTAAGCACACATCTTTAATGATGTGATATGAATGTGTTTATTCTTTTTTATGTTTTATTAAGCTTTTTATGTTTCTCAGCCCTCAAACTCCTCAACCTCCATTCGTGTTTGGGAGCAGTCCAGCATCCACGAAGCTTCTTCGTCTTATTTGTAATGCTGAAAAGATTCAATGTGTTGAAAAACATTTTTTGTATACTGTCTCTATACTATACTATTCTATACTGTATATTATACAATGCTTTAACTGCCATCTGGTGGTAAACATTGGCAATGACAATGTGTGAGATCACTATTAAGTGAATTCTGATTCAGTAATTTGTTCCTTTGGTTAGATTTTTTTTTCCGCTGAATTTTTACAAATGTAAAATGTCTTGTTTGTAGACTCTATAGGATGTATAAATACTCTCATTTTTTCCATGCAACATCTTCCTCTAGTATAGTCATTGATTAGAGATTAATGATGTCAGCAGCGTGCCTGAAATAACTGCCTGTATTGTGAATTTATCATTTATAGTGGTTCTTGATAGCAAATTCTCACCTTTTCTCTGTTTGCACATTCAAGTTACCTCATGAATCAGCTGAAAATCACACCCTGATCAGGTGTAAATAGAGAAGTGTAGATAAGCTGCAGCACTGGTGTGTTCAAATTTTAACAAACTGTTAGCAAACTGATGTTGACCCAGTGTTAGCCATTTCATTGGGCCGAGGTTGAATGCCAAGGTTGGGCCAAAATCACTTTGTCCATCGGGACAACATTCGGCCACCAGGACAGTCAGACTTTCAGTCAACTTTAAATCCAGCTTGGCAGGATTGTTATGAAACGTGCTCCGTTGCCAGCATTGGGCTAACATTGGGCCACCCATAATAAACAATGGGCCACCCATAATTAACACTGGGCCACCCATAATAAACAATGGGCCACCCATAATTAACACTGGGCCACCCATAATAAACAATGGGCCAACGTCAGTTAGCTACCTGCAAACCTTGTTCTACATGTAAATAATATTATTATATAATGTGTTACTCATGTACAGTAACTCCCTACACTGTTCCCATGTGGTGTTGCATCAGTCTAGTGCTGCACACAGATAGTAGTGGGCAGATACAGAAACAGACTTCAGTCAGGTTCTTCATGAAATCGGATATAGCTGTAACGGCGCTACACTGCCCTCTAGCATTTTACTGTACCAGTGCACACACACCTGACACTGTCTGTAGGTAAAACAGGCTTTAACAGGTCAGGAATCATATCCGATCTCACTCCGCAAATGTAGTCGTCTCTACGTGTGACTATAAGTGTAACTTTTATTTCGTGAATTATGATGTTTCCCAGACCTCATAGAAAATTGAATGTAATACATCTTGTGTTTTCACTAGCAGTGTAGCTAGCAGTGGATTATTTATATCAACTAACCAGCCCATACATTAGTGTTAAGCCTTCAGACTGGCCTAACTGTTCAAATAACAATGTTAATCATATATTGTAGAATCATATATAGAAGAGCTACAATGGAAATAAATGAGAAAGAAAAAAAAAATAATAATAAAAAATTTTAAAAAGCCCTCTAGTTTAGGGTAATGTTAGGGGGGAAAGCCTGGGTAGTTTGGGGCTTTTTTAGACATAATTAAAATAAAAACACAGAACATCTTTTCTATTAAAAAATTAATTATACTTTTTTAAAAAGTAATTATGCTATATTTACATTAACAGTATTAAAATAAATACAGTTCAACTCTCGAGCAATAAAAAGGCTGCTTTAAGCTTAAAGCTCATTTGTGCCAGAATGAACAGTGCACAGAAAGAAAGAATATTTATAGTAGGTATTTTGTATTTCACATTTAAAATCACTATGTATAGTATTGTGAGCAGGTAAACTTAAAACTCAGAAGCTATTGACAATTAACCTGAACTGTGAGGTGCGAATACCTTCTTACACAGGAAACAATTTACCACAACAATGCACTTGCATATAAGCACTCTCTCTCTCGCTTTCTGTCTTTCTCTGTAACACACACACATTTCCTGAAGCAGACTGGTGTTTTTTTCCCTTGTAGCTGAATATTATGATGAGTGAAAAGACAGGACTTGTTTCTTAAGCTTTTTCTTGAAGCAGCATTAAATAACATGTGACTGCAGTGTTGGAACACAATCAACAAAAAGCACATAGTGAATTTACAGATGTACTGTACTCTTAACTTTTAAAATGTTAAATAAGAACCAACAGTTCAATATAACCTTTTTTTTAAAAAATCAGCAAGAAATAAAGGTTTCGCGTCTCCCGTCATGGCCTCGCCTCTCTCTAGTCCATGAAAACTGAGAAAGTTCCAGAAGTGTTTGAGCGGCACAAATGGCTGCACGCACTGCTTTGAGCCTCCCACGGTCACTTCTGTTTCTCTCTTTCTTTTTTCGTTCACATCCTCAGGAACAAGTCCACACAGAAATCTGTGACGCTAAAATCTCCATCACCCACACTGGAAGATGAGTGATGACTTAAAAGAGAATGACATGGACTGCAGGAAAGTGCTGCCGCTTCATTTTCAAATGTTCTGCTCTACTACTGAACCGATGTCTTTACTACACTCCTGTACTGTCCATGTCCGAGCCTTTCCAGTGATCTGTGTGTGTCAGTGCAAAGCTCAGCAGGTCCCAGGGGGAACTGAGGAACAGTAAAATCTGGCCGTCAGCCTCAGCCTTAACTCTTCTCCTTTCTTTCAAAGGTCCCGCAAGCTCACGTGTCCCAGTTTCCAGCACATTCGTTACATTCTCCATTTTCAGTCATGTAAAGATAGGAATTAATGGACTCCTTCAGCCCCTCACTGACAAGCGACTCTTCCACACCTTCCTTTTGGGGCCCAAAGATCATGGAGCTGAAAAAAAAGAAACAATTTAAATGAGTATTTATATGATGAGTGAGATGAGTATATGACAAGTTATGAGAAACTATAACAAACCCATTCATCTCAAACAACAACGTAAATTAGATTTAATTGTTTTTTTTTTTTTATCTCTGTGTATAAAACACTGTATAATATTGAATAACTTCCTGCATTTGTAATGATAGTGCTTTTCCATTTTTTTCCCCTCATTTTATTTTTTGGGTATTTTTCTATTAGTTTTGTAGTGAGAGAGTAAATCAATAGTAATCCCACTTGCATGTGCTTTTGCTCACCTGTTGACATCTTTCCAGTTGATGGTGGGTTTTCTGACTGATATAGGAGGAGGGCCGCTTACAACCGGAACGTTGTTGGAGCCTTGAATGAAGCATGGCTCTTTCAGCAAACAGCACAGGCCATCAGACACTTCTGAGCAAAAAGACACACGCAAAGGCAGAAAAACACAATCGCATAAGACTCACTCATGAATTGATTAACACATCTGTAATTCCCCCAAAATCAACGTACATTTCTTTGAGGTTTTTTTTTTTTTTCCCCTTATAAAACACTTCATGTATACAAGGCTGTCTAACTGAAAATCATTCAGAACATGCGCCTGATAATTATTCCATTCGCCACAGCAGTAAATATAACAGTATATATTTTAATAAAATTGTGTGTGTGTGCGTGCGTGTGTGTGAGAGAGAGAGAGAGCATGTGGGCAATAGGAATATCTGCTAGTTTTGACCTTATGGAAACATTTGCCTGGAGGAGAACTACTTTAAAAAAAATAACCCAACCCTGAAGCTTTAATTACACACACAAAAAAAAAAAAAAAGAGCCAAAAGGTTTACTTTTGGTAACGGAGGTTAAGGTAGATAGATTCAGGTCTAGCATAGTATTCATTAGTTGCATTAATAATTATGTCAGTGGAAGGTCCTCACAAAAATAGTAGGACTTTTGTGTGTGTGTGTGTGTGTGTGTGTGTGTGTGTGTGTGTGTGTTTTTACCAGAGTAGTGCTCGACGAGGTGTGTGAGAGTGGGGAAGGTGAGGCGGGGGGAGATGTAGTGCCAGCCGTTCTCTATAGTATTGATACGATAGTGTTTGATGGACTGGCGCTCAAGTCGCACCGAGAGTGAGTGAGCACCTGCAGAGAGAGAGAGAGGGAGAGAGAGAGGGAGAGAGAGAGAGAGAGATCTGTTAAGATAATTTTGCCTGTAGGAATTTGTCTGCACTGAATACTCTTGGATAATCACACTCCTGTGTGATTAGGCATATACAGTACATATTATATAATTGTGTGTGTGTGTGTGTGTGTGTTAACCCACCAGGTATGGTCTGGCTCTCTCTAACGAGAAAGGAGCCAGGGTGATTCTGAGGGCTGAGAAGCAGCTCTTCTGCCTTCTGTTTACTGAGACCTACAAACTGCCACCTGCATGTGCACATACACACACACACACACACACACACACAGAGAGAGAAAGAGAGTTAGCCAGAGTTTAAAGTACATAATAAAGCTATGTAGTGTTAGAACACAGATTAGCTGAATACTGACAATAACGACTCTCAAAAAAACAACGATAAAAAACCCCTCTCAACTAACTGGATTTAACAGACAAAGCAGGGGCAGTGAGGAGGTACAAAGTGAAAGAACACACAGGATGACAAAGACCGGGTGACAGAAACCGAGAATGAATACAGAGGCAAAGAAGAAAAAGAAGTGGAGGGAGAGAAAGATAAACACCACGCAGATGATCAGAGTTGCAATGGCGAGTAATATACATATGTGGAAAGAGTTATACACTGTACACAGCTGTGACCTCCAACACACACACACACACGTTTTACCCCCTTTCTACTTACTTCATACTTGTGCCAAATGAAGTAAACTACAACCCCTCATTGGAAACTGACTAAAGTCACCCCTGTGGAAGACCCTCATATCATTTACATGACATCATCCATGACATTACTGTAAGAAATCAGCCCACATGTCAGTACAGTAATGTACCCGCGAATCCTGGCGAGTCTCCCTTTTTGGCTAGATTCATAAACGAGTCAGTGGCTGTACCTTACAGCAGGTATAAAATAGCAAACGCATGTCAAATGGAGGCCCATACTGTACCTGTTAAACACTTTACATGTGTAGCTGCTGGGGATGTAGCTCACGACTCCTGTAGCTGAGGAACTCACTCTCCACCACTCGCCTTCACTGTAACACACACACACACACACATGCACACATGTTACTCTGTTTATTTCACCAGTTATGAAAAACTAACTTTTCTTTTGTTTGGTTATTGATTTCCTTGTATGACATCCATTTCAATGTCCAATGTCCACTGTGTGTAAGGATTATGTGTGTGTTAAATTTGTGGTGTCAAAACAGTTGTGCGTCTTTTGCTTAATTTTTTTTTTGAGCTATTTTGACACCACAAATTTAACACACAAATAATCCTTACACACAGTGTTAGCTGCTGTTGTTTCTGAATGACTAACACTACATATCTACTTAATTAATTTCTTAATATAGTCCTCTGTGCTCTCACTAGAATACTTCTACTGGAGAATATTTTGACTTGAAGTATTTGAATCATGCTGTCTTGCTTGACATATACTGTATAAACTGACAAAAGATGCAGACAGAATGCCAGTTTTTGGAAATAGACTCAGATATGTGGACCCTATGGTAACAATCCCTTCATGCGCCCAGTGACAGAAATATTTCAGCACATTCCAGGGCCTTTTGGATGTTCTATATGTAAATAATAAGGCTGTAAGAAACAGACACTTACTCAGAAAGCACGTTGAGTCTCTCCCCAAATCTGATAGTGCAATCGGAGGGACCTCCTGCCGGGTAGTTATACAGAGCAACCACTACATACCTGCCATCTGAAGACAGAGACAGAGAGAGACAGAAAGATTAAGCAAAGCGACAAACTGTTTCATCGCCTGACCACATCACTGCTCTTCTTAAGCTAGAATCCTTCTTTACATCTCCTCCTGCGCGTAAACGCATAGTCTTTGCTGAGCTGCAATCAACAAAGAAAATATTCTCAAAGAGATCCAGTGATCATACGTACAGCTTATTGGCTGTCATAGATTTGGTTTCCCCTCATGTGTTCACAACTTTTCTACTTCGGTTCAGTAACAACCTTGATTATACGTTTATTCTGTACGGTTGAAATGCTGTGTATGGTGAGGTGTATTGGCAGGCTAGCGCTCACCCATGGGCTCATCCAAATCCAGCAGGGGTGTTTGAGGGATACTGCTACGCCTCCCTTTACTTGGCCTGCTGCCCATGATGCTCCTGATCAGCAGAACTGCAGACTAGAATAAAATGAAATACAGAGAAAGCATATCAATAAATGTACCACAAAGGCATATGGTAAGATCACAAATCAATTTCCAAAACTGTTAAAAAATTATTGTCAGTTTTTCTGAAGAATTGGAGGAAGGATGGTGAAACTGCTTTTTCACTTTGACCAACATTTTCCAACCACAGTTTCAATATCACAAACACATCTCTGTTAACTATGGCAAATCCGGTCTAAAAATAGAACAAGTACAACGCTGACGTTCAACCATTATCTGCAAATACACCAATGCACCAAAAATGTGCGACTGGACAGTTTTTATATGCGTCAATGACATAAACAACCCTTTCTTGTGAATATGTCGTAATAGTACACTAGGTTACCAGTGAGGAATAAAGATGAACAAAGCCACAATCATGCTGCTGACATGTTTCGTGGAACTGGTGATATTTCAAGAGTGTAAAGTAGACGTTTTGGAAGGATATGATAGGAGTTACGCAAAATAGGGTTTGATAAATGCTGATATAGCATCAGGCAAATTAGTTGGGGTGCAGAAATTTCAGGATGAATCCAAGACACAAGTACAGGGACTAAACAAACAAACAAACAAATAAATAAATAAATAAACAAACTAACTAACTACTGGATATTTTTGGGGTGTTATTATCTTGCTGATTTTTGAGATTACTGAACCACTACAGCAACGAATACATATACTTTAATACATATTGTAGCAAGTATTGGAATATTCTCAATATTGCAAAATGAGGCCTTCAGCAAAATGGTCCATAGACAGAAAGGAATGATTTCATCTCCTATTTATACTCTGACTGTTAATCTAATATGATGATACATGAAATCATACTCAGAAGCACATTTCTCATATGATTGCTGCAGCACAGATGAGTGAATAGCCACCTGTCAGACAGATGGGTCTCACCAGGTCATCAGAGTCTCTCGGTCCAAGACAGAGACAGAAATAATTCAGGCTGCACTGACCAATAAATTACACTACACAGCATTTGAGAGACGCTCTTATCCAAAGTGCCTTACGCAAGTGCTTTGTAGTTTCTGTTAGAAACATTTCCTTATACCTGTTTACATAGTTGAGGGTCTGAGAATACTAAAGAAATCTAAACTTAATGCTAAAAAGCTAAAGCCTTATTAGAAAGGAGCTAGTACAAGATGTTAGTATGCAAGAAAAACAGGACATGCTACTCCAGTATCAAAAGATTCAGAATCAAACGAATCATGTGGAAGTTTTGACACTTGTACAATGTGTTATTATGTTTTGACGTTTACAGTTTTTCAAAATGAATGAATAACGTTTGAAACTCTGATATTTAACTGACATTTTCGCTAATTATTACACTTTGCTTTTTTGGAGGGCTGAGGTAAGAGTAGCCTCTTAATTTATTGTAAGTACATTCTGCCACATTTTTGGACCTCATGAGCACGCATTCTCAAGAATCAAAGGTCAGGTGCTGAGATTTTTAAAGCACGTTTTGCTTTTAAAAGCATCATTTCACCTCGACCCCCAGCTAAAATAACAAAACAAAGCTATAAAAAAAAATAAATTACCTTACTTTACCCCCTAGTTGCAATCTCAACCCGAAATGTGTGTTCTTTAACCTAGAGACATTCAAATGAACCCTCATCAGTGCTTTAAGATTATGCTTACCTCATTTCTCTGCCAAGCTGTGATACCAGTTGTTTCTCCTCAGTGGGTGCAGATCATCCGTTTGGCTCTTTTATGACTGAGTTTAACCAAAAAAAAAAAAGTCTCAAAAACAACTCACTCCTGCCCTTGTAGACACGTCAAGAACACGCACTGCGATGAGTAGCTGTGTTTCTGATTGGTAGAAGAGTGTGAAGTGAGAGAAACAAGGTGACTTGAAGATCAGGCCTCGATTGAAGGCAGTGTTTGATGAAGCCTGCAGTAGAAAGATGTATGTGCTCTAAGAAACTGTCAATCCTTCTGTGGTTCTCAGATATGAAAAACACACTGAGGCAGACTGTTTTATGTATGACACACGCACACACACGCACACACACACACTCAAAAAACCCACAACATGCACCAGCAGCAGCTTCCTGTGAACTGATGCACAGAAATTTCTAAACATTTATACTATCACTTTCACCAAATGAAAAGAATCCAATCAATAATTATAGTGAAAACAAACAATATTTTTAATAGATCCAAGTAATGCTTCAGTAATACATTAGAGCTTAAAAATGATGGTGTTGCTGCTTTAATTGAAGACTTCTTCTTAAGCACTTTGATCCACCCATCCACCCAACTGTTGAAAAGCAAATGTCACTGACTACCAAATTTTGTGCAAAGCTGCGCAACATAAGCGGCACATCAACATATCCAAACATCAGTTGCTGCTTGGTGTGGTATTTGGGTCACTCACGAATAAAGATTTTGAAAGGCCAAAATATAAAAAGCATATAAAATATAAAAAGCATATATTTGGCAATTTGTGAGACTTTTGGCATGTGGTGCACACATACTATAAGGATATATATATATATATATATATATATATATATATATATATATATATATATATATATATATATATATATATATATATATATATTCATGAATTTTAATACAGCTACTGCCATTACTGGTTATGTGGCATGATGGATGGTCACACCAAATGACAAGAGCAAAAAAATGAAATGAAAAAGAAATAATGAATAATAAATAATGAGAGGATGTTTGTTCAGAAAACCAGGAGATCATTCAGACACATTGCCTACACATCGCTCAGGACATGATCCAGTACAAACTGGAAACTGTTCTTCAACTCCTACAACACGTACTGAACAAGTCCACAAGGACTGTCCTCCCCTCAACTCCCGTACTGCACGGCAGAAAATATTTCCGATTATAAGAAAAAAAAATAAGACTACAACACAATAAAGATTATTAATCCTATTTCTAGACATTTTACTAATTTCAGGTTTGAAATAGTCAAAAAAAAAATTGATGCTAATTTTAAGCATTTATTTCTAGAAAGAAGCAAATTTATCTGCCAACAGAATAAGACAATTTAAAGCTTGAAATTAGTTAAATAAATAAATAAATAACACAGAAATAAGACTAATAATCTATAAATAGGTTTAATAATCTTATAATAGGAAATACTAGACAAATATGACTATATTCATGATGTTTCCACTTGATAAGATGTACTTTTCTGCAGTGTGGTTAAAAAAATCCAATACCAGGAAATCTCAAATTTGACAACCATTTGATAAAACCTTAACATTAAGCCTTCTTTTAAAATGTTTTATTTAAAAAGTGCTTTTAAAATGCTTGATATATTTTATATGACTGGAGGTGTAAGGTCTTAGGCAGCCTTCTGTTCCTCTCATCTCTCTCTGTTTCTCTGTCTGGATTTGGCAGGTCACTTTAAGATTATATAAGTAATATTTCCCAGGCTCTCTTCTTCAATGTTAGTTCACAAAACCTTGTGTCTTACATACCAGCGTTATTTAGTCCATACATTAAAAAAAAAACCATAGACCCATCACATGTGAATATATAAAGATGCGTGAGATAAGTGCTGACTGCTTCACTGTATGTTCTAGCCTCAATGGAAAATGGACTCAGCATTCTAACATCCCTTATCACAGTGTGTACTCTGAGTAGCTGCAGAATTTTGGTTAACAAATCTATAAATAGCTGCATACTACCTGTAGCCAGATGCAGAAAGAGATGACTGGTTACTGGTCGGAAAGTTTCAAGTGCATGGTAGTATTATTAATTTTTTTACATTTTCTGCTTTTTTTTTTTGAGAAAACACCTATCTGCTTAGTAGGAGTATATTTTTTGTTTTTTGAAGGATTTTTTTGGGAATTATTTGGAAAAACTAACTAAAAGTAAAAAGCATGTAATACCTCGGCTGAATAAGTGGTTATACCCATTTATAAGAAGCCTGTAGCTACTGTATGTTCACAGTAAACCAGTCATCACATTCACAATGCCATCAATGAAAAGAATCAATCTCAAATAAAGATCATCTGCCTCTGGAGGACGTATAATCAATACGTGCAGAAAATGCAGCCCCACAGCTACACTGCCAAGTTGATAACAAGGTAAGGAGAAAGCTCAGCAGGAAGACTAGCAGCTACAGTAGCATTAAAGAAGCTGCAGGAATTTCTCCCTGCATGTGACAATTTCCCATATTCTGCCAAAGTTTGGGCTATGGGTAGGGTGATAAAACAGACAAACAAACAAACAAAACATTTAAATCATATGGTGATGAGACCTTACTTCTGGATAATGTTTAGTGCAAATACAACACCAATAACCTGCCATCCTCCAACAAGATAACAACTCAAAGCATCAAATGAACAAATGGCTTCAGAAAAGGAAGCTCAAAATCTTGGGAAGCCCAGACCTCATTCCCTGAATGCTGCAAAGATGATTATCTGGCAATTTGTGGTAAAATGGAAAAAAAAAATCATATTCAAACAAATGTACTACTATATTGTTTGGTCCGCCTTTCTTCTGGAGAGGGCTGGATAGGCCAAACATCCTGCCAGTGTGAAAGGGATTGGTCAAATATTCTGTGGAGGTGAACTGGATTGGTCACATTTTCTGCAGGAATTGGCAGGACTGGCCAAACTTCCTGCCCGTGTTGGTGGATTGGTCAATATTTCTGTGGGAGCACTTGAGGGAGCACTTGAGCAACCTTCTGCAGGAGTGGTCAAACCTTCTGAAAGAGTGATCAGAATTGGTCAAATTTTCTTTTCTGGTAAGGGTAGGATTGGACAAATTTCCTGCCAGAGTGAGTGGGATTGCTCAAAATTTCTGTGGAAGGAAGCTTGATTGGTTAAACTTGTTGCTAGAGTTGGGGGGGAATGTCAAATTTTCTGCAGGAGTGGGCAGCATTGTGCAAACATTCTGTGGGAGTGGGTGGAACTGGTCAAACTTTCTGAGAAAGCAGTTGGGATTGGTTTAAATTTTTTTGTAGGAGCAGTCTGGAATTGGTCAAACTTTCTGAGGGAGTAGGCAGTATTGGTCAATGCTTCCGTAGGCACGATCAGGATTGGTCAAAATTTCTGCAGGAAACTTTGGGCATGGTCAAACATTACGGGAGCAGAATTCCTTCAGGAGTGTTTCAGCAGGAGTGGGCGGCATTAAACATACTGCAGGAGTGGGCGAGAATGATCAAACTTTCTGAAAGAATTGTTGGGATCAGTCTAAGTTTCTGCAGGGGCAGGTGGGATTGGGCAATCTATCTGAAAGAGTGGTTAGGATCGGTCAAACATTCTGCAGAAGTGGGCGGGATTGGGCAATCTATCTGAAAGAGTGGTTAGGATCGGTCAAACCTTCTGCTGGAGTTGGTGGGATTGCTCAAACTACCTGAGGGAACAGGCAACATTGGTAAAAGTTTCTGTAGGAATGTTTGGGATTGGTCAAACTTATTACATGAGCAGAACTCCTTCAGGAGCATGATTGAAGAAAAAAAAAAATTAGTGTGTACTACCACTACTCCACTATATGGTTGTTGATGCAGCAGAGTAGGGTATTTAACAAATTTCAAAATGAAAAAGACATTCAGTAATATTTTGTTAACAGAAAAATGATGACAACAGGTTTATGTATAACCTCTAACTTTATTAATTAGTACAAATCAATACACTCAGCAGAAGTACAGCGCCCCCTATATGCTTGGAGGACAAAGCCTGATGTCACACTCAAGGCAGTACAATCATAGAGCAACAATGAATACACATCCAAGGAAACATTATAGCAATAGTATTTATATTAGTAGTAATAATAATAATAATAATAATAATAATAATAATAATAATAATATAACTACAAAATTTAATAGAGGAAGTAATCAGTACAGTTCAAGTAAACTGGAATATCTATCCACTGTACAGGAGGGGTGGAATAAGTTGAAACCATACCCCCTTGTCAGTATTTATGTTCCAGGGAGTGTATAGTTTAAATTATTAAATTCACTATAACTATTACGAGATTCTAATGAATGACCATGTCTCTGTTTTCCTCTCTCAACAGGATCTAGAGACTAATGTGTATGCAAAGTTGGTTGTTCTGCCCAGGTCATTCTCTCTAAATGTGTTTTACCTAGAACTCATAAGAATTTACTGAAAGGCAGCTATATCAGAAAAACTGTGTTCTGGGCTAAATATATCAATACATCTGTGTTACAGTGCAAAGTTACCCCATGGGTGGTTGAGGTCTACAGTATCTGCAGAAACAGCTGAACAAAACAAATCCCAATATACACTTCCATTAAGTTACATTAAAAAGGACATGCTTATCAGTAGATTTTTTTGTGAGAATGTACAGGAAAACAAGGTCAACAACTATTCTGCAATCTAGAGACTGATATTTTCACAAAGCACATAATATTGACAGAAGAACAGAAAGCTGTGGTCAACAGGAAAAAAATATACAAGTCAATGGTGCTGCATGAATGAACGGACGGACGGAGAGAAGTGAGATGTGGTTTGGTCTTCTGTATAGTATGAAAAAGCAATAGGAAGATGTATCCTTCTCACTAACAAGTGCCTTCTGAACATGAACACTTCTATCCAAGAGACATCAGTCTTCATTATATGCACATATCAGGAACCGATTAAGACTAAAAAAAAAAAAAAAACGTGTGTGCAGACTGTGAATGCATTTCAATAGTCATACTTTGCATTGTTTAATTACACCAGAAGCCTGGTTTCAGGATTATGAGAGAAAAATATGTGAGAGAATGTGGCATAAGGAGACATAATTAGAGGCAGATTTATCAGATTTAGCAGGACACCTCCATGGTTTGTGGTCTGGCTTGGTTCTCGTGACCTGGGCTGGCAGCAGCGCCCTCCGGCTGAGCGTTATTGTGAGTGCGGTTACGCGCACCTTCTGCAGAGTTCATGCTGGAAGCTGAGTGGGTACGAGAGCGTGCCAAGCGTGTCATGCCAGCAGTGGGCACTGAGAGAGACAGAGAGAGAAACAAAGAAATATGAACAATAGTGGTAAAGGGATAAATGACTTTGAAAAAGGTATTTAAATCATTTATAATGCACAGAGTTTGACTTGAACTACTGTGATGTGGCGCTGGATCTGGAAAGAGGCACACATTCGATACTGTGTTTGTTCCATTTGTGATGCATGGTGGTTCTCAGGGAGAATAATGAGTATCCTCACTGGGATTCTTCACGTAACAGGTGAAGGTCCCAGTTCAGCAGCACTCACGTGCACTTACACACTGCTGAGATTTCAATACAGTACACACTCATTTCTGGCTGTCTGACTTGGCCAAGGCTGGAAGAGCACAGGACTTGAGTGTTGAAAAACATGTTCTTAACCACTTTAACTCTCTGCTTATTATTGTCAGTTATTCATCATTAAGCATATTGCAGAGTAACTACTATCATTAATTCAGTACAGTGAAACTAAGAGGAAAGGTATGCAGTTACAAGAGTGAGGAACTTTGGACCTGCCAATGGGTCTAGTGAGTTTAAGGGGAAATACAAGCCAAATGCAGCAAGGTGGTCACACTCTTCCAAGTCTGCAAATAAGCCTTGTGTCTTCCTGCCTGTGGCCATAAAATCAGCATGTCAAGTTTTAGCCACTGCTAATTTGTCATTATTCTCATATGAAAGAAGGGAAATCCCTGGGTTACAACTGAGTTCCAATTCATTTTTACTGTGGCGGAAAAAATGAATATTTGGAAATTGCATGTAGAAATGCAGGGATTCCATGTAAAGATGCAGCATGCAAAAGAGCTCAGGTTAATGTCAAAAAAAGTTGCATCAGAAAGAAGAAAAAAGCAAAACAAAATTAAATAAATAAAAATTAATACCTTTGATAACCTGTCCCCAGGGTGCTCACACACACCCTTTCAACATCAAGAAAAACAGCATATTGGAGTAATGACCACAGAATCATGCTACTAACACCATGATGCAGAGACACTGAGAAACACAGAACTGAATGTCAAGGGACTGGCTGAATGGCAAGGGCTGAGAAAGAGTGAAAGAGAGAGATGCTGAATGAACAGACAAATAAGGGGACAAGACACTGGAAGTGCAGCCTAAAGTGTTGTCTAAACTCCTGGTACCTGCTTCGCTGTTCAGATGGCTGAGGAGCACATGGGGGACTGTTCACGTTTGACGGAGGGGTCAAAGAGGAAGAGGAGAGAGGAAAAGAGACGAGGAAAACAAAGATGTTACTAGTAAGGACTTGTTTTAAAAGACTGAAGAAAAAGAAAAGACAGATTAACAGGAGGATCATGGGAGAAAGCGCTAGAACCTTCTCTGTCTATGGAGAAACTAGCTCCGCCAGAAGAGGCTATAGTTATAATCTTTATGCACGAAAGGCCCAGTATTAATCATAACTTACTTTAGTCCAAGCCTAACTCTCACTTAACCAGAGCATTACCTACAGAAATGTTTACATCGTTACCTCCATCACTGTCAATCAAACACTGAGCAGAACTCCCAGATGTAATATGGATAGAACACATGGAAGGTTACATCATATACATTTTAGACTTTAATTACTTAAGCTTTGCTTTTTTCCAGACTTGTAACAAATTTTCTTCTAAGTAACTGTAATGCAAATGTATCTGCTTTTGGTCTCTTGCTTTCTTCGTGCGAGACACAGCATCTGCTAAAACACCAGAAGACCAACCTCCGATAAGACAAGTTTTATTAAATGTTGTACCCAGAGCAGCAACTATCAATTATTTTGTTGTTCAAGTAACCTGCAAAATACTGTCTCGAATATTCTAATATTCCATAAGAATAAAAAAGCTCAACACTCCATTCATTGGTTTTTATGATTTAATGAAAGAAAACCAACAGCAGCATACAAATCACGAAAGGCTCAGCTGTGAGACCATCACCCTGTTGCATTTAATAAAATAAAAGCTTAAAATATACTCAATTAACTTGTTCAACCAACAACTTGTTAAAAGCAGACTGTATATGTTCTTCTAACGCCATTCAAGCCCCAGAATGTACTATGCTGAAACAGCTGACAGAGCCGAAGCGAGGCCAAAGTAACAAAAACGACCCACACCAAAAGATTTAAAAAAAAAAAAAAAGAAAGAAAAGCCAGACCAAAAAAAACCTGCTCAACTGACAGACTGACACAGACATAACCAAAAAAAAAAAAAAAAAGACAACAAAATTACAGATGATTATGAGTTTTGTTATTCCTAATGTCAATTTGTAGTTTTTTTTATTGTCACTTTTTCATGTAATGTAATTAATACTTCAAAGCTTTGGTACAAAAGTCTTCTAAACAAAAATGTCTGACCGGACCAATACTTAACACACAAAACATTTTCAGTTAGTTTTGAAATGCCAGTTTGGTTAACACTAACCCTGTGGTTGTGGTTAAAACATGACTCCTACAACAGACACTATCCTGAACAAAAACAAAAGACTAATCTCATCAACAACTACCTCTGCACACACAGAATAAAGACCTAATCTTACAATTACTCAAATAATATTCTTTTTATGCCACTGAACACTTGACAGTGCAGTGGTATTCACAAGAAACCTTACACCCTCACCAAGCAAATAAATGGTATTCTAATTGGACCTTCATGTGATTTGTTCATAAAATGGAACTTCCCAAAAAATTCATAGACGGCAACAAATATTCATGCCCACATAAAGGCAATAAAGGTTCTTTTCCACACAAGCAACAAACAAAAAAAGTCCCCACAAAGCCCACTTAGCAACAATACAATGCTATGACTAGAAGGGTGTGTTTTCTTAAATTCTGAGGGAGATCTGGTTTATGCGTTCATGTACTAAGAGGTGGTGATATGGAGTGAGGCCAAGACTGAAGGTCAAGACACAGATGACTAATCAAGTCACACTGAATAAGCAACATTTGGAAGGTAACTGTCGTACAGCCCCTGAGGCGTGCCATATGATCACACAGTCGATCATCCTCTCAGTCATGATAAACAGAATTAAAAGTCACTCAGGAACTAGTGTCTTTCTGTAACTGTTCACAGCTAATTACTGAATTTTAACCACACAGTCTCCCAATCCTCAAGTGTTTAGGACAAAATCTGTTTTAATTTCCAACAGAGTGAATGCCTGCAAAAAAAAAAAAAACCATTTGAGACGAATTCTGCTTTGTGACATGGTGCTTTATCATGCTGGAAGTAGCCATTAAAAGATGGATTATTTTTGGCCATGAAGGGATGCACATGGTCAGTAAGACTTCTCAAATAGGCTGTGGCATTCAAGCAATGATTGATTGGTATTAACGGGCCCAAAGTATTCCAAGAAAACATTCCCCACACCATTACACCACCTCCAGCAGCCTGGACTGTTGACGCAAGGCAGATTGGGTCCATGGATTCATGCTGTTGGCACCAAATTCTGACCCTACCATCTGTGTGTCTCAGCAGAAATCGAGATTCATCAGACCAGGTTACGTTTTTCATTCTTCAACTGTCCAGTTTTGGTGAGACTGTGCCCAATGCAGCCTCAGCTTTCTGTTCTTGGCTGACAGAAGTGGAACCCGAGGTTGTCTTCTGCTGTTGTTACCCATCTGCCTCAAGGTTCAACGTGTTGTGCATTCTGAGATGCTTTTCTGCTCACCACAATTGTACAGAGTGATTATCTGAGTTACTGTAGCCCTTCTGTCAGCTTGAACTGGTCTGGCTATACTACGTTGACTTCTCTCATCTACAAGACGTTTCTGTCAACAGAACTGCTGCTCACTGAATCTTTATTCTTCATTGCACCATTCTGAGTAAACTCTAGGGACTGTTGTGCTTGAAAATCACAGGAGGAAAATATCAGCCCATCTGGCACCAACAATAAGGCCAAAGTCAAAATCACTGAGATCACATTGTTTCCCCATTCTGATGGCTGATGCGAACATTACCCGAAGCTGCTGGCCTGTATCTGCGTTGATTTCAGACACTAGTTAGCATTCTTGGAGAGAAGAAAAAAAAAAAAAAAATATATATATATATATATATATATATATATATATATATATATATATATATATATATATATATATATATATATATATATATAAATTATTTTTTCTTCTCTCCAAGAATGCTAACTAGTGTCTGAAATCAAAGCGTTGTATTAAATGTATCTGCATCTCAACTCATTCATTCAATTCATTCATGCAGCTACAGTAAGTGCTTTAGCCTGGTTAGAGCCACAGTGGATTTAAGAACCTATCCCTGGAACACTGGGCTCAATGTGAGAATACACCCTGGAGGAGATGCCAGTCCATCGCAGGGCACCATGCATGCACACACACACACACACCAAAAAGTTGGGGAAAGAGCAGAGGGACAAGGGAGCAGTCCACGCAGGCCATGCAACACAGCATACTGGCAGAGTAAAGCTGCTTTACTTACACCCTGGAGCTCGCAGCACTGCACAGCCACACAGGAAATAAAGTCATATTTTGAGTTTTGCACTAGGAAAGCTAGTCTGTCTCTGTCCGCAACTAAACTACGAGCTGAGTATTGTGGCTTGTAGCTTGATTTAAAAAGGAGGTGTGACTGAAAATACTTAATGTTGTACTATAGTTATGCATTATATCTGAATTAAAAGGTTAAAGCTTTGTTTTGGAGTTATAGCAGGTTTACTTAAGAGACTGGAGAACTATCTTATGCACCCCTGTAATGGTGTAATTTTCTTTACTCTGTTGGTGTATAAAATTTAGTGCTTATTAGTATTAGTATTAAAGTAAGTGAGATATATTTAGTACCACAATCATACAATCAAACAAGCCAGCAAACATGTGCTTGTGCATGTGTGTGTGGTGTTGCGTGGGTGGAAAAGGGGTTGCTGAGATGACGTTTTCCACACAAAACTTTCTGACAGTGAATTTTTCAAAGGACATGATGTTTAAGAGACAAAATGCACATCAGACACATTTCAGACACGAAGTTACAGCTTAGGTCAGACTAAAACATGGGAAAGCAATACAGCTGTGTGATGTTAAAGACAGGATGTCTACTGAAGGAACTGACTGGATAGAGAGAAAAGTGAGACATATACTTACTGTAACCCATGCCCTGGACAAAGTACTTGAAGGCCTCAGCAAGTTTACCAGGCTGGAAAAAAATGTGCAGTGTTATACAAATATATTCCTGTATGACAAATGTGTGTGTGTGTGTGTGTATATGTGTATATATGTGTGTATATGTGTATGTGTATAGGCACCCTATTTTTTTTTTTAGTACAAATTTTGTTGTAAATTTTTATTTTATGACATCTACATTATAGAGTCAGTACTAAAACATTTTAAGATCTCCAAACATTAGTTTTCTGGCACAAAATTAAACGTTACAGAATAAAGTCTGTAGCAACATATGACATGAAAAGACCACTTTTCAGATAAAAAAACATAATGAAAGCTTCTGGGTTTTGCTGCAAAAATAAGAAGCAAGTGTGACAGTCAAAGTCTCCAGAAGAACTGGGGCTGGTTCTACAAGATGCTCAGTAAAACTTACAGCTAATATCCTTATAAAACTGCACACACTGTACCTGAGACTACTAAATTTTTAAAGCAAAGTTTACTGCTCTTTATAGTATTTTTTTAATGTAGAAACATTTAATTTCATTATGTTTGAAGGCATTTTTGCTCTACAGCATTTCTTTGCATATATGCATATATATATATATATATATATATATATATATATATATATATATATATATATATATATATATATATACACACACATATATATATATACACACACATATATATATACACACACATATATATATATATATATATATATATATATATATATATATATATATATACACACACACACACACACACACACACACACACACACACACACATATATATATATATATATATATATATATATATATAGCTTTTGGTAAATATCAAACTGATAACTGATTCTCTAACACTACTTTTTCTTTTCACTCAAGCTTACTTGTACGACTTGGGGCAGCCCACCACAATCAGCCATCTGAAATAATAAGAAAATATATTAGTTTAAAAGCAGAATCACAAAATCAAAATGCAATACTGTGTTTCTTAAAATAAGCCTGCTAAAGGAAGCATTTTGCCAGGAATGTCTTGTCTTGCCTTCAGAAGGGTGGTCTTTGTGGGGTTTAACCTCGAGTTACACTCAACCTGAACACAGAAACAGGTTCATTCCAGTCAGATCAGTCAAGAGATAACAGACGGACAAAGACCGATATGACAGTTTCTAAGCACAATATGTTGTAGCCTAAAATAATTCAGAACATTTGAAGTCATTGCAAGTCATTGAAAATGATATCTTTAGATAAGCCATGTCCATCAATACATTAGTCTTTAGCATGTGTGTGGTGGCCTGGGGAAACCCCTCATGTGGTGAACTTCTCTATTATATAGCTCTGCAAACTGCACACTTTAACTTTAACTGAAATATGTTTCTCTTTTGCATGTATCTTAGCCAGACGTGAAGTTAGAGCAAATCAGGTTACATCCAAAAGTGAAAAGAATTTAAAGATTCTTGATTCTTACATTTAGAGATTCCTGCACTTAAAGATTAACTGTGGTGCAGGAACTCTCAGACATTTTGACACCCTGTATCTGATTACTGAATCGATGCGGCTGTTTTGCTACAGCACATAAGTATACGACTGCTTCAGTACTTGAGTACTATTCAGACAGTGCAGGATTTGTAAACACATGTCAGTTAAAGGTGCAACAGTTGATTTTTTTTTTTTTTTTTGAATTCCTTACTTGTACAAATAACCTGAAAGATGTGTAGAACATTGTAAAAATAATGGATTAAGCTGTGACCTTAGCAAAAGCATATTAAGTCAGTGAGAAAACCCGTTTGGAAAAGTGACTTCCAGTCTGGAATGCCTGTTAGTGTTTCGATGGGCCTCCTGTCAGTCATTTTATAGACACTCTATGGGCTGCTGTAGATTCTGGGAGCGGAGCTTCATGAACATGGGCAGGAATGGGAGAGTGTGTTCAAGCAGTAAAAAAATCATTAAAATTTCGAACCCACCTAACCAGTAGAGACCTAATCTTGGAAAATAAAGACTAAACTTACCTAATGCACCTTTAAGTAATGTTGCTCGAGGATGTCTGCAGTAATTACAATTAATGTGCTCATAAGCAATCTCTGCATAGATCACAGAGATTTGATTTTTTTTTGCTTGTTTTGACCGTTATTATAAGCTCTTGCTGCAGTGTGCATGGCTGCGTTCACATGACCATAACATGTATGTAGGCTTGATCTGTGCTAGGAACTCACAGTATATGTGTATGTGTACATGTATGTGTATATATTATATATTATATATACTTATACACATACACATATACTATATTGTCAAAAGTATGTGGACACCTCACCATTGAACATCCCATACCAAAACCATGGGCATTAACACCAAATTGTCCCCCCTCTTGCTGTTATAACAGCCTCCACTCTTCTGGGAAGGCTTTGCACTAAATCATGTGCTCGTTCAGCCACAAGTGTGGTAGTGTGGTTGGGCACTGGCGTCAAGTGAGAAGGCCTTGTGTGCACTCTGTGTCCGTGGCAAACCATGTCTGAATGGACCTTGCTTTGTGCACAGGGGCACTGCATTAAGATGCAGATTTGGGCCCTTTAGTTCCAGTGAAGAGAAATTGTAATGCTACAGCATACAGAGACATCCTATACAACTGTGTGCTTCCAACGTTGTGGCAACAGTTTGGGGAAGAACCAAATATGGGTTACAGATTATTTAATGGAGGATTAAAATGATTAGATGTTTCTGTTTGTTCTTTTAACATTGAATATTGAATATTGAACACTCACAACGGCCTCCACAGCTGGAGATGTATCACCCACAACTAGCAACGCAGGACACCTGAAAAAAAAAAGCAGGAAAATTCACACACATATTATGAACACGTATTTGATATTGCAATTATTTGGCAATCTATAGAAAAAACACACAATAAAAATGATTTTCCTTGTGTGCAATTGTATATTGTGGCCTTCTGCAAAAAACAATACCATGATAATGAGTACACACTTACTTCAGAGTGTTGACAGTTTCCTCGTTAAGCCCTATGATGGGCCTCTCAATCTCTAGATCCCGGCGGCTAAGAGGACAAAAAGAAAGCTCAGTACTGGTGCACTCTTAACTCAGGTGTGTCTGGTCAGTATGGGAGCTGAGGGGAGGACAGTCCTTGTGGATCTGTTCAGTACCTGTTGTAGGAGTTGCAGAACAGCGCCAGGTTGTCCTGGTTCATATCCTGAGCGATGTGCAGACGGTATGTCTGAATGATCTCCTGGTTTTCTGTCAGCTCATCCTATGATTGAACGAATATCCTGGCATTATTTTCACTCTCTAGTCCACTCAGTTCTTCTTGTTCAAGTCATACCTCTTATTAACAGAATTATGTACCAAAATAAGAAACTGTCTTAACCAATGGAATTATAATATTTAGAATTCATATCATATGATCATCTTTTTTCTTGCTTACATTTCTTTGTATGCTAACCTCATCAGTGTATGTAGTGCATGCTAACCTCATCAGTGTTTATTAATAATCAGCAGCCCTTTATGTTTTACATTATGTTTTAGATATGCTACATATGCTACATTAAATGATTTTTTTTGTACCGTAGAGGGGTTTGCTACATTCACAGGGACAGTTATGCCTCTTCAGGCTATGAAGGCTATGCAGTGTGTATTAAGACTTACTGTGCTGAAATGATGTGCCATCACTATGTCCACCAGGTTGCTGGTCCATCCTGTCAACTAAAACATGGACATACAGAGAGACACACACAGCTCAATGGTTTGTTTCATCTGTTACCACAGTACCACTCATACTTCTGAGCGAAAGTACATACTGTCCAATTAATTTATTTATAAAAAGGTGCTTGATTTGTGATGGCCAAACACCAAATGGATGTGGAAACACATGCTACTAAACCTTTTTTTAAATTGAAAAGAGGTTTAGCACACTTTTTTAATAAGTTTCTTGGAACAAAATGTTCTCTGATCCACTCTGATCCGGCCAGCAGCCAGGACCTAAGCACTGGGCATAGTTTACTCCTTGAAAAGTTAAAGGTATAACATTCTTGATTATGTATGAACTGCCCTAAAACAGATTCTTTTATGTAATAAGAAAAACAAACATGTTCCGTAGACTGTACATAAACATGTATAATTTTATATTCACTATGCTATTTACCTTTGAGGCAGCCCAGTCCATCCATCCTTTTGCACAGGGGTCCACATTAATAAGAACCAGTCCCTCTACCAGTGTAGGCTGATTCAGCTAGAAGAGAAGAAAGAGAAAGGGGAATTGGAAAATAAAACTACTGTCTGATTTGTCAATATATCCCTACCTTGGTTTAGGAATGTAAAAAAAGAAGCGGAAATATGTTTGAGGCCAAAGTATACACTGATAAACCTTTGGATACTTATGATGCATTGTCAGTAAATGGTCATGGTACTGGAAAGGAAGTGGTGTACTGTGAGAAAGAGTTTTTTGTGAGATGGCTAAGACTTCCAGGTATCACATTTCAACCTAAAACAACCCACTCATATGAATTCAGCACATGAGATGCTAACACCTTCACATTGTTCTCATCAGTGCAACAGAGCAGGTCACACATTTGGTTTTAAACATGAACTTATGCTTGCTGACAACCAGACACATGACCTACATCAAAGCAAGATCAGTTGCTCAGGATGCAAGTGGTTCAGTTATGAAACCCATAATGGATGCTCAGTACGGCGCATGGAAAAAGAGAGAGAGAGAGAGAGAGAGAGAGAGTGAGTGTGAGAACGCTTCCGACTGTTGTCAACACCTCCACGTGTATATATACGGCAGGACTATAATTAACCACCATTAACATGCCTTTGCGCGAGTCTTTTCTCAGACTCACATTTATATCACACCCGGGCAATGTCTGATAATTCTAGTTTCACAAAAGGAAAAGAGTGTAACTGCACTTTCATCAATATATACACACTAAAAAAGCATTAGGAAAAGAATGTCACGTTAATACAAGTCTAATAATAAGCCCTATTGTTAATAGTCTGGAGTTGGTATTAAAATCCTGGTAAAAGGAGCTCGCTAGAGGCCCTGCACAGGCCTCTGAGCTGTTAATCCTCTTCAATTTTATACAGATTAATTATGTTCTGCTGGAAAGATGAGACTTGGGGAGGTAAAGTGACTAAGTGGCTCTGTGATACATGTGTGCCTTTCATGTTTTTGAAGCTGTGTGTAGGTATGTGAGAGGGAAAAAAGTGTCAGTATGATTATGTTTGAATAACTGATGCTAGTGTAACTGTCAGTAAGTGTTCAAACTGAGGTTTGAGGGTTTTAGGATTTAGCACTTATTGCTGACCGCTGACCCTAAAAACCAATCTATTATTATGAGCTACACATATTTGGCCTTCGTCAAATACTGCGATAACTAACGGTACTCTAAAGACCCAACTTTTATTAAATAACATAGTTGATACTTTTTATTAAGTCACAGAGTTCACTTACCGCCAGTTTGGTGAGAATGTAGGCTCCAGCGCCAACACCAATGCCAATCACACTATTGATCCTACAGAAGGTTTAATACAGAGACATGCATTCCAATCAAACAGTCAGATAAGGAATAATATGAAAGGATATAAATTAAAAAAAAAGTAATCATAATTAATTTCCTGGTGTTTTCATGAGATAATGCACTATGGATAGTTCAGGAGACTCACTTTAGGTGGGTCAGGACTGAGGGCAGCATCTCAGCCAGCTGATCCATCGTAGGGTACTGATACCTGAGAGAGAGAGAGAGAGAGAGAGAGAGACAGAGAGAGACGGATAGAGAGAGAGAGAATCACGTGACTCATAGATGACTCACACTTACATAAGCTGGAAGATACAAACTAAATGACGATGCAGCTATTGCAACATATGGTATGGATAAAACAAATAAAATAAAACAGCTGAATAATAATAGCATCTGTCATGAAATAAAAAAGCACATCATCATCAGCTGAAGTCATCAAACTGCGGCACGTATTTAGCATTCTGCGAGTTGCTTATATGTCTGGTGGTGACTGTCTGTGAAAAAGATCTGCTCCAAATATTCAATTCAGTATTGGAGGGTGTCTGTTCAAACACATACTGTAATGCAGGACAATCAGTATTGTGTCTTATTGTACATTTATTCACAATCCCCCATTGTATAAGTAACATTGATGGATCAGCATCTTCAGTCTAGGACAGGACAGCTACAGCCGAGCATCGTGTCAGCTGCGGTATACACAGTGTTCCACCTACACAGAAACTGTGTGCTTCTCTGCTGTGCTGCAAATATTTGCTAAACCATTCCAAAATTATCCACGAGCTAATTAGTTTATGAGCTATACAGTATGTTATTATTTTATATTGCAGTTAAACCCAGGCAAATACAAAACTGTGGTTTTATTTATATTTTTAGCACCAAATGCTGTTGACTTGGGCCTAAATGGAGGCAGGAACTTGTGCTGTGAGAGTAGAGGCTTTAGAGTAAAACCGTCAAGTCTAAGGAATTGGTCTGAGGAATTCACCAAAGACAACTATTTAGATTTTTTTGCTTTTCCACATCAAACCTAATTTGGAGTGGGAGGGCAATTGAACTGGCAGGTGACCGAACTGTGGAGAAAATGGGGAAAATACCCCCGAAAAAAAAAAGAAAAAAAAAAAAAGGAACACATATCCTTGTTCATGTCAGTTATTGTAGAATCTATATCATATATCCATTTTGCCCAGTCTAAATGTAAACACAGTCCATGGTAAGGATGAACAGTCCTTCTTACCCAGTGGGGAAAGGTGCTGCATTCTCCTGCTGGCCTGGAGCATCCACATGGGCCACGGCAAAATGTTGCGTGATCTCCTGCATGTCCTCAAAGTTAAAAAGCGTGTTGAAGCATGACTTATCTGCAATATAAAAGAGAACAAAGAAGAATGACCATCAGTATCCAGTATAATAAATAAACTCTAAACATATGAAGCATTTCACACTTTAGCCTCTAGTGCGTAGGAGCATGTTTATTCATTATTGTGTGCAAAACTTAATGAAAGTATTTGCTCAAGAACTATTTTGCTAATTAACGATCTTGCTAATTAAATACCTTTTTAACTAATAGTTTATTATTACATTACACATGATCGTAATCAAACAGATAGCAGGATTTTTCCTACTATAGAAAGGCTTAGGCGAAAGTATAAACTTTTTTTTTGTTAGGGAGTAATTCTTGTGGATGCAATAGCAATATTGCACTGGCGATAGCAGAGATAGCATAGCAAAAGATATAACTAATGTTATAATACAACTAAAGAAATTGCTAACCTAGCTAACTCATATAGATATTCATGTATTGAATTAAGTTACGTTAGCCAACGAAGCTAGTTAGTTGACGTTAGATAAAGATACCTCGACTGAACTAATGTTAGATACTAATGTGGCTTGGTAACTAAACAAAGTTAAGCTGTGCTCACAAGTATCATCATTTTCTAATGAAAACTGCCAGTCAAAGTGTTTTTTTTTTTTTTTTTTTTTTTTTTTACAATAAACTCATACAAAAAAATGCTGTTCCAAAATGCAGCTGAGAGCATCCTAAAAGAAGCTCAGGGCGTTTTTGAAAATATGGTCTACTCCACAGGATTATTATGTAAAACAGGTGCTGGAAAAAAAAAAAAAAGAAAAAACGTTATGTGTGAACAGCCTTAAACACTTGTGAACTGTGTGACATTTCCCATGACTGTCCCTGACAGAAATATTTCATTGTTGTAAAATAAGCTGTAGCATATTTTGCCATAACTTGTGAATTATTTATTACTTATTTGTTTATTTATGTGTATATATATATATATATACACATACACACACACATATAATCATTTAAAGGTGATGCATATTTTAATGGTTTCACATATACTTTCAGTAAATCTCAAACATGTTACTTGGTGAAATTAATAGATTTTTGACTGTAAGTACAATAAGTGTTGCTAGCTTTCCTTCACAAATATGGGAAGGATAATGTTCAAAAACAAAAAACTGAAAAGAACTTAAATTAAATAATTAAAAAAGACCCAACCACCACCATGCCCCTGGAACCCGGACAGCACCTAATCTGTCTAAAAACCTATGCTCCAGTAATTTCTCCAGCAATCTTTTCTTTGGCTAAAGAATCAACCACGCTAAGTCATGTTTCTATGGTGGGTCTCAAAGTAGGGTTTGGGTACTCCCAGAGATCCATGAAACATACCTAGGGGGTCTGTGATTTTTTTTTTCGCCCAGTAGTGGAAATTATGATCCATCATAATCAAAGTTATTATTTTTATGATTGAGGATTTATAGTTATTAGCCTGTGTGACTGTTGGGTTTAATCCAAACCTCAACTCAAAAACAAGCAGGACTGTAATAAATAAGTTCAGCTTAGACCTAATGTGTTCTGTCGGTGGAAAGTTAAGGAATTTAAAGCTTTATGTCTCTAAATATTATTGTACACATTTAAATTATGAGCAAATACTGTACTGAGGGGAATTGATGGAATTGTTTTCACAGTTAAAGGGGAACCTGGATGCAAAAAGTTTGAGATCCCCTTGATCTAGAGGAATTCTCAATTCATAGAAGGGAAATTTTGTCATGAGCCCATAAAGTTGTATAACACCACACATGAGGTAGGCACATCCTGTAGAAAATGGTTAAAGCAAGAACCCCAGACTTTAGACTTTGTACAACAGTACTTGTGCTGGTTGAAGAACTCACGGTTAAGGCCTATGTCGTGGTATGTAAGGATGACTGGCCGGTTGCCTTTAGGTGTTCCTCTCAAAGTGACATGGAGAACACCGTGGGGGGTCTCGATGTCATGCTCCTGGAACCAAACAGAAGAACAGACGTCAGCAAGAGGAAAGTTATATTATTCAGATTGCTCAGCCTGGATGAATGAGCACGTTATGTAACTCTACACTGACAAACAAACGTCAGCAATACTTCAACAACAACTTAGACCGTTGACAAGTCAAAAATATCTGATGTTACCACCACAGGAAGCAGCTCTGACATGCTTGCACAAAAACAAACACAGACTTTGGCTAGATAAACCTCAGTGACGTTAGACTGTAACACAATTACCTGTTTATGCATCAGCATGGCTAAAGCCTAGAACTCCACAATGGAATCACCACTGACTCACTATGTACATGATAAATACATTACTCTAGTCTGTAAAGAGAGGATCTCACACCACCCCACACATTTGTATGCATCTGTGTAGAAGTATGTTGCTTGGGGATGTGTGGGTGTTTGGTTTACATCCATAGTCAGCGTTTGTTATTGAACAGTAGCACAGTGCCTTGGCTATAATAAAAACCTAGATATCTCAGCATCACTCACACACGTCCACACCACACAGGCGATATACACTCGTTGACCACTTCATTAGGAACACATGCTCATTCATGCTTTTAAAACCATGCAAGTCACTGAGATCACACATTTCATCACACATTTCCCCATTTTGATATTTTTTTGTCAGTTCTCAGTCTTTTCAGGGGAAAAAAAAACTTAACAGTGGTTTGTGCATTTCTGACGCAGTATCTGCATATCGGCAATACCTGGATAATTTTTAGGTGAAACCTACCAAGCCTTAAGTTCATTAACGTTATACAAACGGGAGATGCACTATTCAGTTTTAACCCAACATAAACACTGCCTTACGGAGCTCCAAAATAAAACCATATTTCTGTACAAACAAAAGAAATATGCTTTCATGTATTGATCCACTCCATATAGCTCATGCAGACCACAAGCTGTGCACAGGGCTCCACAAAAACAATCATTTATACATTTTAATAAATATTGTAAAAGGTGCACATTCATTGTACATGTTTCCTGTCGTTCTTAAATGATTGTTCTTTATCATTACTAAAAGAAAATCTTCTCGTAAAAATCATAGGGTCATTATAATGAGATGCTTCTTAAAGGACACCATCATAAAAGCAATCTTTTCTGATCTTTCTGCAATGTAATAAGCCTAAAAACGAAGTAAATCTGGTAAAATATTAGCCAGCTATTGTCAAATGGAGCCTAAACAACAGTTTAAATAACAGGAAAGACATCACTGCAACATAAGATTGAAGAAAGAAAAGCTTAACATAAATGTCCACAGGGTGTGTGATTCAGGAGTTGAATAAAGTTCAGTTATGTTCTGCAAATTGGTATTTGTTGTTATAACTTGCGAATGAAAATACAATTTTCCAGCAGTCCCATTTTCAGTGTTTTTTTTTTTTTTTTTTTTAGTGTTTCCAGGGCATAGTGGTAGGGTTAACATAAAAATAACTTCAGGTATAAATATCTAGTTTAAATCCAAATATGAAAACAGATACGAACATTTTCAGCAAATAGATGCAGATAATGGCAGTATGTTACACTCTATATGACTATATGTGTCTGTGTGTTACACTCATCTATATGAGTGTAAAAAATTGTAAAAAGTAAAATGTAAAATTCTTGGTGATACTGAATAAAGAAAAGGAAAATATGTCTTTTTTTGACAGTCTAGATCAGGACTTCTCAAAGGGATTCAAGGGATTCTACTGTGTAAAAAAAAACAAAAACATTTTGCTTTTTGAAAAAATTCACATATTAGGCTCAAATTGTCATGAGGTTTGACATAATTTGTAGGTGAGGTTTGGATTAAACCCATTCAGTTCAAGTGACCATGGGTTGTGATTTCCACCATCAAAAATCCCAGACCCCACTTTGAGAACCCTGGATCTAGGTATCAAAAGTAGTCAGTGCTGGTAGACATACTGTAAGTCACCCTCCTATAACCTTCTATAATATATGCTACAAAAGTGAATTATTGATTAGAAAGATGGCAGTTTTAAAGGTTATCTGCAGCTCCAGCCAAATTAATTGAGCTAAATTCAGTGCTACCTTAAATTCATATGTATCAAATCAATCATTTTGACCTTTTTTAATCTGACAATAATATAAACAGGCTCCTGAACCTTGATTAACTCTTAACCGAAAGCACTTCACTGCTACACAAAGGCAGGGGGAAGGATTCTGACTTAGAATTAGCTACTGAAAAGTGAAAAATAATCTCCATTCTGCATCAGCAGCAAAAACTTTCATCTCGCACCTGCAAAAGCTGCACACAGTGAAAGAGCAGTTTTAAAAATAGATGAGGCAGTTGGAGCGATTCACTGCTGTCTTTGAGGTCCCATTACTTTAACTGTATGCCTCTTTAAAACAGGTGTTTCAGCAGTGACGGCACAGAAACTGAAAAATTTAGGATCTTGCAAAAGGTCACTGGTTCCCAGCTTACTGCGACACAGCTCCCAGTCCGGGGTGGGGAAGAGGGTTTTACTTGGTCAGCTTTACTTTCAGATCTCTTTCCCTGCATGAGGAGGATGCCTCTACGGTGGGGAGAGGTACAAATGAGGGTAACTAAACGCTCTAGTGTGTGGCAAAGTCCCGTGCTTTGGTTTCCCAGGAACCTAACTGACTAGACCAGGGAGATTTCACATACTTGAGTCCGCAACCGAGACCAACTCTGTGCTTTTTCTGGGGGAGAGGCTCATAATAGCACAAAACCATATTTCTGTACAAACAAAAGAAATATGCTTTCATGTATTGATCCACGCCATATAGCTCATGCAGACCACAAGCTGTGCACAGGGCTCCACAAAAACAATCATTTATACATTTTAATAAAAGGGGAAGAGGCTCGTAATCACATAAAACCATATTTCTGTATGAACAAAAGAAATATGCTTTCATGTACTGATCCACTCCATATAGCTGCGTTCACCATGGATCGATTGCTCAATGCCACTTTTGTACATGCAGGTTTGCAAATTGATAGGCATGAGGTTCATCCTTTTAGGGTTTTTTTTTATTATTTTCCTGTGGTACCAACACTCAAATGGTGAAGAACTATACTTTTTGGGTGCATCAAATGTCACTGAGGAGCTGTACAAACAAAAAGTACAAACAGGAAGTAACGTGACAAGTTGGATCAATCACATTACTCGGCATATTGCACAGAGTATGGGTAGCTTCACACCTGATCACACTGTACCATGGTTCAAGTTCAAGTGAGCCCCATACCACCATTTTCAAAAGGACCAGGAATAGGTTCTCTGGACTGCCCCCGAGCTTGAAAACAGTGTCCATGTTTCACAAATCGTACCAGGCTCAAACAACCTCAAGTCGGGGGGAAAAAAAAGTGTGAAAATGACCTAACATATAAGAGCTAACATACAGCCAGCTAGTAAAATTAGGTTAATACATTTTAAGGGAAACAAATGAGTGGAAGGGGATAGTCATTATCCTTGCTTTGTAAGGTTTTTGATGTAGCGCATCATGCTTGCACCCTTGACAGAAAGTCCGTCATCAGCAAACGTACTGGAGCTGTGGTATCTGTCCTCGCATTGCAAGATTTTTACTAGCTTCTTCATTTTCTATGGATATGTTTAACTGTGAAGTGATGTACTGTGTGTGTTGCACTAGCAGAGAGTTTCGTTTGGGATTCGTCACAATTGCGCATGACATACATACCAAATGAGAATTTGTTTTGCCAAAGTCAGCAGGAAGTAGGGTTTATTTTCTTTCTTTAGTTGTTGAATCTACTTTTCCACCAGTCCACTACGAATTAAAAAAAAACTCATAACCTGGAAACAAAACCCGCTCGTCCCAGGCTGGGCTAGTGATTTGTCCACTTCTACCCTGTAACAATAAAGATTACAGTTTTATGCTGTCAATTCTAGCAACAAGACTGAGAGAAAGCTGTTTTTTTTTTCTTCAGAGAAAGGATATTCTTCCCCCTACTAAACCATCAACAAACCCTACTTGAAATATGCAAATATGAATAGATCTGATCGATGAAAAGTGCACGGTGGGGAAATGACAAAGGCCTCTAAATGTCAAAGCTAATGCTCCTGCCAAACATTATGAGCATCAACTCCATTTAAACAAGCCAACACCACTTGCAAAAGCTATTTTCTTACTAATGGAAAAACAGTATGTCCTATAAATTTGTAATTTGCAAGCATGAATAGAAAATGAGCATAATGCAAGGCAGAGTGCTGCTGTCCTGGGAGAGACTGATTCAGTTACAAAGAAAGTAGCAACACAATGCAACTGTGTCTGAAAAATGTTAGAAGAAAGTGAATTCGGGTAGCACTAGGAAATGTCTTCCAAGGCCATCAGCAATGCAAATCAGTAATTCAATAACTATCACATTTTGCTTAAAAAAAAAAAAAAGTTACTGGAATGTGGGCTGGAAGAGTATGCATTTGTATTCTTCTGAGAAAGTCTGTTAGCTGTTAGCATTCAAGGCCAAATGTGTTTGGCTTACAGCTGAATAACAATCCTAATATTTTCTTTTCTATTCTTTCTTTCTTTAAACGTTCTCTTTAACATTTTGTGACGCAAACATGATTAAATGCACCTCATGTGATTTGAGAGAAATGGATATGTTGTGTATGTGTGCAGAGCAGAGAAAACTGCACTTCTTAACCTGTGAAGTGTGCAGATAAAGTTCTGTCTTGGTAAACGGTAACCAATAGCACAAACATCACGCTTTATAAGCTTAGTGTGCCTTGCCTTGCCTTGCTCGACCCAACCCTGAGCACCACCCTGCAGCTTAATTTCTCTCTCTCTTTCTCTCTCACACACCAAAATCAAAGGCCTTCCCCTCTGGGACACTGCAGGATGCCTGGCACACGCACACAAAGGCTTGCACAAAACCAGACACACCTTCAGACTGCACAGTCATAGCAAAACCCGTCAGTTACTACAAACACACACGCACACACAGAAAACACAAACACGACGCAGATAAACAATCACGCCTTATAATGGGTCAAACACAAACACTCCCTCTCCCCTAGCAATCACACATACTGGCACAGGCACATGCACACACACGCACACACACACATACACAAAATAGACCCTGTATGAGCTACATTAAGATGTTAGATTGAGTGTGTACCTGAGAATCAACAGGCTGTTTAGAGGTAAACACATGCGCACACACACACACGTACACACACGCCATGCTGCGCCCACCACAACACATACACGCTTTCACTCACCACCCCGATCATTGTACAGCCGATCTGATTTAGATCCAGCATGTCCGTCATTTCTCATCCACAGAAAAAAAAACCGCAAGAGAGAGAAAGAACCAAATGCTTTGCCCTTGTTTTTCTTGGTCACGAGGGGCGGCGGCAGCTCAGGAGGGGGAGGTGGAGGACAAAAAGCGCAAAAAGAAATTTAAAAAAAAACAACCATCCGTGATGGCAGTCACTCTGGCCGCTCCTCACGAATAACGGAGAGAGAGAAAGAGAGAATGGTGAAATGAGTTTACAGATGGTAGTTGGTCCTAGACTGAGGAGGGAGAAAGACGAATGTGACGGAAAGCAGGCAGTGTGAGAATGAAAGAGAATGAGAGAGCGAGAGAGAGAGAGAGAGAGAGAGAGAGAGGAGGGGATATGGAGGGCACTCAGGCTGCTCTAATTGGATTTAGAGGGTCAGGTGAAATCAGGAGGAGTGAGAAGAAAGCTTGGAGTATGTGTTTGTGTGTGTGTGTGAGAGAGAGAGAGAGAGAGAGAGAGAAGAGAGAGAGAGGGAGAGAGTGAGCGCGAAGTGTGGGTAATCAAGTAATCAAGTCAGACAGCGGAATATCCGAGAATTAAAATTTAAATATGAATAAATTCCAGAATGAACGTGGATCGCTGATTAAAAAACACTACACACCAGTTACGAGGAATAGTTTCCATAGAGACAAGGATTTACATGTACATGCAACATACTCAGTTCATGTAAACATTCCATAACATATTATATTATATTATATTATATTATATATATATATATATATATATATATATATATATATATTATAATTTTTTTTAGAAACAATTCACACAGGTGTGAGCTATAGAAATGCTTTAATGACACAGTTGTAGAGGACTCGAGCCTGATTAAGCAGGCAGTTGATTTTGTAAAGTAGAGCAGCAGCCATTGCAGGCTGTAATGGCAGGATTATCCGAGGATTTAAGGAAAAGGTGACAACATGGCTCTCTCTAACCAGCTCTCAGTTCACATGAGTGCACACACACACACACACACACACACACACACACACACACACACTTCAAATCCATCCAAAATAAGCACCTCAGAGGCTAGCAGTCTTTATGACTGTGTACAAATGAGATATTTATGGTCCTGAGGTAAATACTAACAACCAACAATACTGAAACACGTCCCAAATGGAGCACCATGTAAACACAGAAGAATAATAGACAAAAGAATATCATCATACTCTTCAGTAATCGCTGTATCCTGATCAGGGACACGGTGGATCCGGAGCCAATCACTGTAAGACTAGGCGCAAGGCAGGTGAATTCAGCCTGGATGGGACGCCAGTCGCCTGGGACAAGCAGATATCATGTCTGCGCTATTCATTTTTATGCCTCTGCCGCTACGTGATGGAGGCCTTATGTTTTCCGCCTGTCCGTCTATCTGAGGTCCTTGTGACCACGATATCTCAAGAACGAGTGGTTCAGCCAGCAGCAACCAGCAGATGAACTCATTAGATTTTGGAATTGACTCAAACAGAGTTAAGGTCACAGCAAGGTCGAATGTCTGAAATAGTTTTTCTTCTATAGCTTAGTTACTGTCATATAGAGATGTTACTTACACATAGATGTTCAGGAACTTGAGGCACATTTTCTGGCCGTCTGCCCATTCTCGCCATCAGTATATCTGTGTGTCGGTTCATGCATCTGTCAAGATCGTCATTGGAACTGATCCAAACAAGGTCAAGGTCACAACAAGGTCAAATACCTGAAGTAGTTTTTCATTTAATAAAAGTCATTTTAAGGGTATTTCCAAAGTGCACATTAGAAATAAGAAGGACGAGACTTGTTGGCGGCGGAGGCATACCGTGGGGTCGAGCTGTACTTGTTTTATTCGCTGTTGCTCGGTGGACAAGTAGGTACAAAAACCAGAAAAGAAAGAAAGAAAAAAAAAAAAAAACATGCTCCTTTACTGAGCTTTTAATTTGATATGCAGCTATGTTTAAACTTACAGTGCTTCATGGTGACGCAGCCCACCTTGATGGTGTAGGCACAATGTGGCCTTCTGTAGAACCATTTTACCTAGGCGGATTAATTAGTGTGTACTGATTATATAACTTTCCAGCTTGCTACACACCGCGAGTTGAGAGAATATAAAGATGGTAGCCAGTCTCTAATAATATATTTTATGTGCAATACAAAGACAGAATACTACAGTACATAGCCTTAACGTTGGCCAAAGGCTTGCAGAATTTCTTTGGGGACACAAACACAATGAAAACTACATTAAAAACTTTGTATGAAGATGATAAACATAAACTTGTTTCCTTCAGCCTTTATGAATGCGTGTAACACACTAACTAGCTCACCATACATTAATATGTTTACTTTATTCACTACTTCTTAGCCTAGTCAGTAAAGTTTCCGGGCAGCCAATACATGGGAGCGCACAGCAGCACACTAGAGCTTTCTCTTACCTGAGGGGCTACGTAATGAATTTATGATTTGTCCACCCCCAGGTAAAGTGATTTCTTTTTATACTACACCATTTCCACCAGTCTTTTACTACATTGGTCTATTACTGCATGTAATTTGGGAGAAAATCAATGGAAGCTTTTTGCACTGGAGCTCTGCACTTTGCAAATAGCATTACAGGAGATTGTGGTAAGCGAAACAGCATGAAAAGCTGTGGAATGTATAGAGCATGTCATGTGAGAGGGGCCGTATGTTAAAGCTATATGAATAAAGCAATGAATCACACAAATCTAAGCAGATCAGCACTCAACCGTGGACCAGAACAGACTGAGACCGTCTGAGAGAGGTGATCATGACCCGAGTCCAAGCAAACCCTAGCGCAGATAAACTGCAGTGAGAACTCACCAAACTACAGGAAGTGAACTGGACGGGCTATGTATTACGGGTGAGGAAAATATTTGTTGACATGACATGTTGAGGTGGCAAAATAAAAGGTGGAGAGCTGCAGTAATTTATTTTCCCCTCTGGGTCTAAAAGAATTGCTGCACAAAATGGGGACATTTCACAGAAATATGAATGTGACACCGATCAGCCATAACATTAAAACCACTGACAGGTGAAGTGAATAACATTGATTATCTCTTTACAATGGCACCTGTCATGGAGTGGGATATATTAGGCAGCAAGTGAATAGTCAGTTCTCAAAGTTGATGTGTTGGAAGCAGGAAAAATTGGCAGGCGTAAGGGTCTGAGCAACTGTGACAAGGGCCAAATTGTAATGGCTAGATGACTGGGCCACAGAAGCGTTAGTGTAGCACAAATTGCTGGAAAAGTTAATGCTGGCTATGATAGAAAGGTGTCAGAACACATAGTGCATCAATGATTGCTGCAGATGGGGCTGCATAGTGTCCATGCTGAACTGGACCATGACACAATGGAAGAAGGTGGCCTGGTCTGATTAATCCTGCCTTCTTTTACATCATGTGGCATTGTTACAGCATTGTTCAGCTGGGAAACCTTGGGTCCTGGCATCCATGTGGATATTACTTTGACCACCTACCTAAACACTGTTGCAGACCAAATACACCCCTTCATGGCAACATTCCCTAATGGCAGTGGCCTCTTTCAGCAGGATAATGCGCCCTGCCACACTGTAAAAATTGTTCAGGAATGGTTTGAGGAACATGTCAAAGGGATCAAGTGTTGACTTGGCCTCCAAATTCCCCAGATCTCAATCTGGTCAAGCATCTGTGGGACACGCTGGACAAACAAGTCTGATCCATGGACGTTCCACCTCACAACTTACAGCACTTAAAGGAACTGCTGCTAATGTCTTGGTGCCAGATACCACAGCACACCTTCAGTGGTCTTGTGGAGTCCACGCCTTCATGGGTCAGAGCTGTTTTGATGGCACAAGGGGGACCTACACAATATTAGGCAGGTGGTTTTAATGTAATGGCTGATCACAGAAAAAACATGAAACAAGTTTGCAGAAGGTTTGCTATGGATAACAAAAACAAAAAGATATTCCAGCAGGTGACCTTTCCTATGAGCATCACATGTGTTTGGATCATGAATTTATTTACAGAACACAACAATCATGATGCCATTTTTTTTTTTAAACTTTAAAGCTGTATCTATCACTAGAGTAAGCTATACATGCACCGAGGACTTTATTAGGAACACCTGTACACCTACTCACTCATGCAATAATGTAATCAGCCAATCGTGTGGCAGCAGTACAAAGCATAAAATCGTGCAGATATGGACCAGCAGCTTCGGGTAATGTTCAAATCAACCATCAGAATGGGAGAAAAATGTCATCTCAGTGATTTTGACCGTAGCATGATTGTTGGTGCCAGAAGGGCTGGTTTGAGTATTTCTATAACTGCTGATCTCCTGGGATTTTCACGCACAACAGTCTCTAAAGTTTACTCAGACTGGTGCAATAAAGAAAATACATCCATCGAGCAGCAGTTCTGTCAACGGAGAAGTCAATGGAGAATGGTCAGACTGGTTCGAGCTGACAGAAAGGCTACAGTAACTCAGATAACCACTCTGTACAATTGTGGTGAACAGAAAAGCATCTCAGAACACATTGAAACTTGAGGCAGATGGGCTACAAAAGCAGTAGACCACGTCGGGGTTCCAGTTCCCACCAAAACTGGACAGTTTAAGACTGGAAAAACGTAGCCTGGTCTGATGAATCTCGATTTCTGCTGAGGCACACAGATGGTAGGGTCAGAATTTGGTGCCAACAGCACGAATCCATGGACCCAACCTGCCTTGTGTCAACAGTCCAGGCTGGTGGAGGTGGTGTAAATGTTTTCTTGGCACACTTCGGGCCCGTTAATAACAATCAATCATTGCTTGAATGCCACAGCCTATTTGAGTAGTGTTATCCCGTGTGGCCACAATTTACCCATCTTCTAATGGCTACTTCCAGCATGATAATGCACCATGTTACAAAGCAAACGTCATCTCAAACTGGATTCATGAACATGACAATTAGTTCAGTGTTCTTCAGTGGCCTTCCCATTCATGGATCTGAATCCAATAGGACACTTTTGGGATGTGGTAGAATGGGAGAGTCACAGCATGAAACTGCACCTGAAAAATATGCAAGAATTGCAGATGCAATCATGTCAACATGGACCAGAATCTCAAAGGAATTTTTCCAATATCTTGTGGAATCCATGCCACGAAGACTTGAGGCTGTTTTGACAGCAAAGGGAGGCCCTACCCAGTATCAGTATAGTGTTCCTAATAAAGTGCTCAGTGACTGTATTACCAGCTTGTGGGATCACACTCTTGATTGACAGTGGGATATGACCCACACCAACTAACTTTTATGATGAGTATGAAAGAATTTTTTAAGTATTTAAAAATTCTCTGGATAGACGCGCAAACATTTTTGAAAACAGTGTGTTAAAAATGTTTTCCAAAGCAAGAGACAGCATCTGTAAGTCAAAAAACCCTGAGTGTGCCAAAACACATTTCTTTGTGTCCATCATGGAAATTTATCTGTAAGACGATTTTACCCCAGCTCTCCCTCCATGTGAAGCTAATCCCATTAAAGAGGGCTTAATAAAGAAATGTTACCTCATCAGGACAAAATAACAGCCAGTGGTAGATCAGAGTTTAAGAATCTGCGTTGGTAAACAAGTCCATTTCCAATCCCAAGAGAATCACTATTGGTCATTAAATCTAAACTGCTCACACAAACAATAAAATATACACAAGTACTTGTTGCGTTTCTCCCTTGCTGCTTGCTTGCTTTTCACTATGGTTTAGCTCATTATATCTGAAGTTTATCCACTACATCACCCCAATCACCATGACAAATGAAATCTGAATAAGGACAAGGGATGAGTTTAGATTTTCAAATATTCAATATTTGAGAGAGTTAAAATGTTGACAGTAAAGTAAGCATTTTGTAATATTATTTAGTAGTAAGCACAAAAGTCCAGCATGATTGCACGAAATCGCACCATCAGCGAGAAATTCGGGTAATGAGCATTTAATGTTATCGAGACATGCACAGTGTGGATTAGTTGCAAGTCTGCAAGTCAAGGATGCAGTTTTGCAAAAACATGTCTTAATTCAAGATAAAAAAAAGTCATAAAATCACCATGTCAGAGTAGGATAGAGAGTAGGCATATCTGTCTCACTGATAACACACTGCCATGCAGTCTTAGCCCAGTGGCTGCAGAATGAAGAACTTTTACCCTTAACGCCTGTAGAAACTGAGGCAAACGTTGTCTCATATAGTGGTTTGTCTCAGTGGTTGAGCTTTGAAAGGTAAGAGGCAACCAGTGACAAATTAGCAGCACTGATGTAAAGAAACTTTGTGGGCGTACGCTATGGAGGCAGTTACCACAGCTAGTTAAAACATGCCGCAAACACCTGACCAGTGAACGAGGGTGCTGTGAAATTAAAGTCATTTTTTCTAGACTTGAGCCCAGAGTTCAGTACAATAGTTGAAGTGTGAATTCTGGTTTTGAGCCTGAGGGCAGTTCACAGAAACAATCCCTGATCTTCTTTAAAACGGTGGTCTGGGGTTTGTGTCAACCAAAATGTGGTAGGCTGGCATCATGCGAAGAAGATATATGCATGCTGAGTAATGCGATTGGTCTAATTTGTCACGTTACTGTTACTACGTCCTACTTCAACCGGTCCAGGGCGCCTCAAGTATTCAGACTAAGTGTGAAAAAACACACAACCACACACAAAAGCAGAGAGTAAAAAAAAAAAAAAAATGTATTGTGCCATACATGACGTGCATGCGCTTGTTTGTATATGCCAGTTTAAATATTCTGATATTATTTTAAAAAATTTAAAGCATTATTTGAAGAGAAATTTTAATTGAAATACTCATCCCTAATTAGAACTGGCACATCTACTGGTATATTATTCGTATTCAGGACACACATCTACGGTATTTTGTAATGCAACCACTGCTGAGGTTAACTGAGGTCAGAGAAACCAAGCCAAAAACAAAAATAAACAAACAAAAAAAAGTCACATACACACACAATATAACCAGCTCAACATAGCAAATCTCTGCTATCAGAGCATCAAGTTATAACTTCCAAATACAAATTAGCATAATGCATTACAGATACTAATCTGTAAGTTTTTTTTTTTTGTTTTTTTTTTTTAAATCAAAGCACACAGCAGGACTTCCTTTTAAGATGGCCACTTCTCATTGTACAAGTCAAGGAGGACCTACTATTTTATCATTTAGGTGATGTTCAGCACATTGACAGGTATCAGAATAAAAACTTGTGTCAGAACCGCAATGTTTAAAACTGTTACACCAAAACGTCGTGTCAGAATAGTTATACATAGAACATGACCCAGTTAAGAGAGGGGGGTCCTGATCTGCAGATGGATAAAACATGACATTTAAGAGTCACCATATTGCTTATACTAAATCAGTTTCCCAGGATGCACCTGGGATGGATAAGAGTGGGCAAAAGTACAAAGGGCTTCCCTGTGTTTAAGTTTAGTGAGGAGACACTCCTCCGTTAAGTACGCCTCTGCTATGGAACATACCCTACCCATGAGCTTTAGACTGACTCTGTGTGTGTTTCTGCTTGCGGAACCACATCAAGGAGCAGGTGTATCCTGTTTTACAAGCAGTTGAGAATGCTCCAAATCTGTTAAAAAGGCTAAATTAGGTGCAAACCAAGGCACACGTTGTTCTAAACATAAAAATGTTTTTTTTTTTTTTTTTTTTTTTAAATACTCCTTTTCACCAACAGAGGGCAGTAAACAATGCTCCCGACCCTGAAAGAGATTTTATAAATTAACAGATAATTAATTTGTCATTTATAATAACATCATAAACTTTAACAGTTTTTAAGCTTCTCCTGTCATCAATCTAATGGTGCTTATTAGTGAGACAAAATCTATTAAGAAAGTATCAAAATTGGTTGTCACTGTGTTACCCTCAATCTCAGGATACTAAAGATTTCCATCATTTTATCAGGTGAGACTACCGTTTTCTGCACGCTGCCTTCGTACCTACAAATGCATTCTTCCATCTCCATCTCTTTTAGCTTGTCCCAGAAGCTTTGTGTTTATAAATATCTTCGTCGACTCAGCCAGTCCTGTGAGTCACGTCGGCTGGAGCTTTAACCTGCGTGTGTATGCATATGTGAGTATTTGCAAATGAAGAGGCTCAGTGTTTTCACCTCACGCAAGGGCAAGACTTTTACATAGGAAAGCACTTTACATTTATTGCGTTTACATTTATTCATTTGGCAGAAGCTTATGTCCAAAGTGACTTACATGTGACCCTGAAAGCAATACCAGTTTAGAGCTGTACAGATAACACATCCATATATCCTAATCCAAAGCATCAAAAAGAACATTAACATGCAAGTCATTGGGGTGGTTTTTTAATGTTTAGAATTAACATGTGACTGTCAGTGATGTTCGAGATTTACTTTCATATTAATACCATCAACACCATCACATCTGTCATCTCTTAATCACTAGCTGCAGTGTCCAGCGTTTCCTGTCTCCATTACTTTCATGTAGGATTTCTCATTAAAATGACACTGAAGATCACTGGAAAATGGAGAGTGAGAAAATAAGTCCTTGCTCTGATATTTTTAGGAGCATGTGAGTTATCCCTTATGTTTGAGATTGTTTACATTTGTCTTCTATTAAACACCATCATAACTATGCTAGCAATGTCACCCTGTGACATCAGTGCACCAGATAACCATTAACTTCTCATAGGAATAACTAAAATACAGCATCAACCAACAAACTGGCACCAGAATTGCTAAGGACATCACAAAAGTTTCAATTTCAACATATTTACTGTGTTAGGGTGAAGTTTTAATAGTACATCATTCCTAATTACTTTGGTTTATCAATCCCGGTAAGAGTTGTAAGAAGAACGGTAAGTCTCAACCTTATACTCCCCTAATAATATGAATTCTCTTGCCCAGTATTGTCCTGCTACATATCCGCTTCACAGCAGGAACTACACCTGCTGATACACCACATTCAGCAAGGTCTGCAAGGTCATTCAAACCTTACTACACAACATCCAGCAAAGGTCATTCAAACCTTACTACACAATATCCAGCAAAGAACATTCAAACCTTACTACACAACATCCAGCAAAGAACATTCAAACCTTACTACACAATATCCAGCAAAGAACATTCAAACCTTACTACACAATATCCAGCAAGGTCATTCAACCTTTACTACACAATATCCAGCAAGGTCATTGAAACCTTACTACACAATATCCAGAAAAGGTCATTGAAACCTTACTACTCCACATCCAGAAAAGGTCATTCAAACTATATTATATCCAGCAAGGTCATTCAAACTTTACTACACAATATCCAGCAAGGTCATTGAAACCTTACTACACAATATCCAGAAAAGGTCATTGAAACCTTACTACTCCACATCCAGAAAAGGTCATTCAAACTATATTATATCCAGCAAGCTCATTCAAACCTTACTACATTTCATCCAGCAAGGTCATTAAACTTTACTACTCCACATTCAGCAAGGTCCTTAAACTTTACTACTCCACATTCAGAAAAGTCAATAAACTCTATTACATCACATCCAGCAAGGTCATTAAACTCTACTACATCACATCCAGCAAGGTCATTAAACTCTACTACATCACATCCAGCAAGGTCATTAAACTCTACTACATCACATCCAGCAAGGTCATTAAACTCTACTACATCACATCCAGCAAGGTCATTAAACTCTACTACATCACATCCAGCAAGGTCATTAAACTCTACTACATCACATCCAGCAAGGTCATTAAACTCTACTACATCACATCCAGCAAGGTCATTAAACTCTACTACATCACATCCAGCAAGGTCATTAAACTCTACTACATCACATCCAGCAAGGTCATTAAACTCTACTACATCACATCCAGCAAGGTCATTAAACTCTACTACATCACATCCAGCAAGGTCATTAAACTCTACTACTCCACATCCAGCAAGGTCATTAAACTCTACTACATCACATCCAGCAAGGTCATTCAAACCATTGAAGGTCACTGAATCCTTACTATATTGTATCCAGCAAGGTAATTAAACTTTAATACACTGAAGGTTTACTACAGTACATCCAGAGAGGTCATTAAAACCTCATTATACCATGTCCAGTGTGTAGTTGTTCATTATCAATTAAGTGTTGCCATTAATTGCACTAAAATTATGCTAAAGGTATTTTGTGTTACCAAGTAAATAAATTAATCAATAAAATCTGGAGGAACAAGACAAATTTTAACCAGCCAGATTAGAAACGAACAATCCACAGTTCACTTCAACTTGCTTCAAGCAGTGTGCCTTAAATCATGGCCTAGTGCCAGTCTTAGCTGCATTCATGCTGCCCCCTGCTGGAGGAGACTGAGAGGACTCACAGCGTGAGGGAGTATTGAACCCTGTTCAGACTTGGCATCACATGTGGACAGCCATGACGCATAGCCATTCACACCAGGTATATTCACGTCTTAATCATCTTCAGTGACTACCCAGGGATTGCATTTTGTCAGGAGCAGTGTTGGCAAATCAAAACCGGACCCAAAACTTCAAAACAACACCCAAAATATTAGCTGAAAATCAAAGGGTTTATATTTAGCTGTTGGATGCAATTTCTTAAATAAGATTTCAGGTGCTCGGGTCTGTCTTATATGCTTTACTCATATGGTCATCTCACTGTGTGGCATTTCGTGCATCGTTTGCTCATCTAATCAGGTTTCATGTGCTTTCAACAAACACAAACAAAAAGAAAGGGAAGCCAAAACCAAACCTGCACTTCAAACCTGAAGATTTTTTAAAAAATCAGCTCTCAACAAACACAATTCTAATGAACTTTACCACAGTGGACAGGGATATAAACTTAAAAATACTGTTAAATATCAAATCTATAGTAATAGTGTGTCTGTATTGTACTTAGCCATATTACAGGCTACATTTTCTGTTTCTAGAGCATGTCCAGCAGACACGAGTTCTAAGCTCATGTATGGAGATTTATTTGGATGTTTTCTGACAAATTGTGCTCTTGACAGCTATAATACAGTATATCATTTCTTTTAACATCACCATCCAATGGCTGAATGAACATTATGCACTGGTTTAAATTCCAACATCAAGCCTGTAAAAATGAGTTGCAATATTTATAAGTAATGTCATATAATACTTCTTAATGAAGCAGCATTAAAACAGTCCATTTTCCTAAATAGCTATTTCAAAATGTTGAACAAGTAGGCCAATTCCCTCACACCAACAGTGTACATTTATACAGTAACAAGCTGTACAGAGATTAAAATAAAGATTTAATTAATGCATGCGATTTGCTCAAATCAACCTGTTATCTGTTGGTTGTCAGGGAAGCATCAAGACGCACTGCTGTTCATATTACAAATGTAATATGTGGCCACATGCATCCCAGACCACCTGCTCAAGTCTGCGTGATTGGATAAGACACATTTGGCTTCATTCACACCTGCATTTAGTGCCGTCTGCTTGTGATCTGATCACCTCAAACGGATGTTAATACCGGGTCTGAACGGGTCGTAGAAGTTTTGACTTATGGTTAACCTAATGAGATAACACAGGAGTGTTACATCACTGAGACCATCATAGCCGCTGGTGGTTTTAATGACATCAGATGAACACTGTAGAAAGCACTGGGGTGTGTGTGTATAAATACATATGAACCCTTTCACCACTACTTTTCGTTCTTCTAGTTGATTGAAAGCTTTGTTTGCAGATAACCTTGTTTTGCTTTAAGAGATTAGAGAAAGCAAGGAAAAGTCAATCAGGAAATCAATGCAAATGTCAAACAATGTCTTACAGAATGTGTGTATGTGTGTGTGTGTGTGTGTGTGTGTGTGTGAGTGAGTGAGGGAAATGGCTCCTCGCTATTCACAGAGGTTGCTCTATTGAGCCAGACCATTCCATTACAGGTGTTTACTCCTGGAGGCTATATTTAAACACGGCACCTTTAGCAGACACTTGATTTAACCAGAACATGAACCAGAAAAAGCAGTTTATTCCAAGCTTCAGGCTCTGAAACCACCACCATTACATGTCAATCAGGTTTTTTTGTTATCCAGGTTAATAATTTTTTATTTAGTAGAAAAAATCATTCAAAAGGTAGTGAATTTAGACTATAGCGGTCTTCTAACATTCGTGAAGACAGCCAGAACTAATGACGCTCCTTGGATAATCACAAAACATCTTCAAGATTCTAAGACAAGGCCAGTTACTTGACTTGCATCTTGCTTCAGGACTTCAGCTACAGAAAGAAATGAGCTCAGCTACATTTAAAAGGCTCTTGCTATTTCACAGCAGGATTATAAAAAAGGTCAGCGTATGGTGCAGATAATAATGGCAGCAGGTCATACTTTCAGAAGACGTACCTGTGAATCTCCACTAATTGGTGTCAGGCTGTAATTTACCTGCAGGGTCCTGCTGACTTGGCACAAACACACACTTTCTTCTCTAACAGGGCCAGGTTTTGTAGTATTTATTTATTTATTTTTTTTATACCAGCGAGCCGGGAGACGGGCGCGACACTAATAGCTACGTTGAATACATATTGTTTATGAATATAAGATGATAGATCAGAATTTCAACTTTCACTTGGTGATATTTACATCTACCAGTGATTTCTTTCTTTTTCAGGACATTCCAAAATGTTGTACTGGCTATGCCCAATGCTTGTGCAATGGCTCTGATTAATTTACCTGCTTTTCTCAGCTTCAAAATGGCTTGCTTTTCTCCCATAGACAGCTCGCTGGTCTTCATTTTGGTTTATCCTTTTTAACAACAAATGCAGTCTTCCCAGGTGAAACCCAGGGCTCAACCCAAGACATTCAGAGCTATTAACTGTTTAAACAATCACCTGGGCAACAAGAAACACCTTGTCAGTCACATGTTCCAATAATTCTAATCACTTGAAAAATGGGTGGGTTCCAACAAAACGTGCCATGTTCTAAGTTGTTTAACACGTCTAGCTGTAAATATCAGGAAATGAAAGCTGAAATTCTGATCTATCGTCTCATTCATCTTTTGATTTTGTTGTAGTTTCTCTTTCGGCTGCTCCCTTTAGGGGTCGCAACAGCAGATCACTGGTCTGCCTGTTTGATCTGGCACAGTTTTTAATGCTGGATGCCCTTCCTGACACAACCCTCCCAAATTTTATCCGGGCTTGGAACCGGCACTGGGAGTGCACTGTCATGTGCGGTTCCCTGGCCAAGAATCAAACCCGGGCCACGGCAGTGAGAGCCCTGTGGACTAACCACTATTCCTCCAGAGATCAATCCCACCTCCAGACAAACCCAAATGTCTTCAGTTCATAGCAAAAACAAAAGAATTGGCCTTGCTGTTACAATACTTTTGGAGGGGACTGTATTAGCAGCATTATCTTCTCCACGCACATGGTGGCAACTGTAAAACCCTCTATATACGCGCTCTCCAGTCATGACAGCCTTGACTGTGCTGTTTGCACACGTCTGCAACAACTGGCACAGGAGACCAAACATCGTTTTGAATCACTTTCTAATTATCATTACCATTTGTAAAGTGTTAGATTTGACACTTCTATTTTTGGTCAAAATATTTGGTCTTTTTTTTTGTTGTTGTTTTTTTTTTAAACTTATTCAGCATGTATATGATGTATATACTTGTTAGCAAAGTCAAACATACATTGATAGCTTTTATTTTTCATTAACAAACTCAAAACCTTCTCCATTTTCCTTGATAGAAAGCACGGATGCAGCATCTTTTTAAAGGAGAACTGAATTGAGATGAGAGCTTACTAATGTGAGATGGGGGAATGAGAAGGTTGGAGATGGAGATGAGTAGATTTTCCAGGAGATGTCAGTTAATCCTGAAGACTTCAGTACACCTACACAACTGTTCATTGCAGATTCAAATATCAACTGTCTGCAATTTTATTAAGGAAAAAAAGAAGACTGCTCTTTTGTCATATTTTTTTTGAGTGATAATTTGTAGCGCAATCTTAAAATGTGGAGCTTCCATGCAAAATGCATACAGGCTGGCATATGAAATCGAATTTAAGCTATAATGAAGACATCTGAAATGTACTGTCCTCATGAAAAGAACAGAACAGTGAAGGGAGACAAAAAAAACAAATTGAAAGGTAGAGAGTCAGGGCAAAAAGGAATTGAAATGCAAATTGCAAGGAAAAGTCCTACTAACTGGACTAATACTCATGTATTTGGAATATATCTGCTGAGTTTAATTCTCACATACATACTTTATTTTTCTGTCCACCAAAACTGCAGAGATGTGCTCAAAGACAAATTCACTCGCTTGTATTCTCTTCCAGTCCAACCGCCTACCCAGCAAGCTTCATCCTTCCACCCACACACACTTAAAACCACACACACACACACACACACACACAGATGTTCGTTTGCTGTTTTCAGACCCTGAAGCACAGATGAAAGATTAAACATCAAGATCCACAACCAGTTATCATGGCAGGCCTGCAAGGCACCACATGCTGAGACAGAGTGGCTCGTCTCTCCAGCCTCGGTGAGGAGACACAAGTCACTTTCTTGGACTGAGGAATAGCAATCCTGGAAGCAGTCAGAGAATCATATCATGTTACAAGTCTGTTGAAAAAAGTGCAAAATCACTTACCTGGCAGTCAAAATCCTGAAAGTTTCGGCTATTCTGTGAGGAAATGGAAAAGAGAATAGAAAATTAGAGGACACAGGGATGCATGAATTGAAAGGGAGCTAGGTCTGATTAATTCATTCATCTCCTCCCCTCTCTTATTCTTTCATTAGATTCATATGACATCCATATAGCATATCACTTTTGATCTGATTCCAGCAGTAACATTCTGCAAGCAGCAGTCTGGTATCCAATGGTAACGAGTGGCTCATCAAAGCCTGAGGTTTAAAAATAAATAAATAAAAGCTTTATCCAAGCTAATCGATCCAAGATGCAGATCAGAGTTATGAGATCAGGGAGGCAGAGCCCAAGCTGATCGTGAGGTGTTGCTTAACAGGAAGAAAGGTAGACTCTTTCTTGTCTTAGCATTAATGCATCAATATAAAATTTCCATGTCACAATAACATCCAACTGTTTCATTGTTTTCTTTAGCATCACAATGGAGTAAAAGTGCTGCACTGCATATTTAAAAATCAACCTAAAAAAAAAGATCTTAAAATAACATTAACTACAATAAATAAGTGAAATTATTGAAACTGTCCAGCACAGAGCATATACCCTGGCCTATGAATATTTACAGTGCTTTCTTCTGGGTATTAATCATAACAGATACAATCAGATTTTAATTTTACACTTTTTTTTTCAACAATTATGTTAAATACTAAAATACTATGAAGAAATTTTACAGTTGGCTATAGTACTTCTCCACCAGCATGCTTGCTATTACACCAGCAGAGGATTTGTAAATGAGCCTTGTACTGGCATTGTTTACTGCAACATACACAATGGATGCGTTCTGGCATCTCGTACTGCCTCCTGTGTGTAAGGAAAACAACTCAACAAGGAAAACAACTCAGAACAGGTGGCAGAATGGCAACTGGCTCTGCCTTTTGCTCTGCCATTTGCAATGGTGCATGTACATTCCCCTTAAAGGGTTATAGAATACTGCAAAACATTAGGCTATGCAGATCACTCCTGTTCCATAAACAACAACAAAGAGGTATAATATATAGTAAGTGATAACACTACCATGTGTCTGGCTAAAGACATCAGTAAACAACTATAAGGCATGACGCATGGTGACGTGTTGTGTCACGTCTGCATTATAACCCTCATCACCACTGTCTCCCCGTGGTTCAGCAAGTCGTCCTTCACTGAGCTACGATTAATGTGCAGGGCTGCCAAGTTCCTCTTCTTGGGAGCAATGTAAGTTTGGGACAATCAGTTTTACGAATTCTTAAGACTTTTTTAATGCCATTGGGAAGGAAAATCAAGACCAGTTTCACGAGAACAAAATGGTAGAAAGCATGTAATGAGACCAATATTTTGTTTGCACATTTTATTGTAAAGGTTTGTTCAAACAAAATTAATTGTCATGTCTGTACACTGAACACAGGGTCTTTCTCTTTTTTTTTTTCCCACAAAACAGCTTTTGTCTCCAACTCTTCATCTTCTTTTATTTTTAAATTCACAAATTTTTTTCTTTGCATCGCTTCCGCAGTGTGCTTGATTGCCTCCTTCAAGTTGATTCAAACTTGGAGCAGAGTTTGCTTTTTTCTTCAGCTCCTGTATGCTTTCCTCTGATGCTTTTTGCTTTTGTATGTGGACACTAGTGATTTTCTTCCTCTTCTGCTCTTCTAAGTGCATTATGTTTCTAGACCTCGCTGATGCAGCTCCTCTGAAATAGGAACCTTGAGGACCCGTACCACAGATGATGATGTAATCACAGATCAGTCACTGGGTGATGATTGTGATCTGCATATTACATGTCTCCACCTCTTTGTTTACTGAGAATCCTCTCTCCATTGGAGCTTGCCCATGGGACAGGAGAAGAAGCTACTTGCAAAAGATAAAGGACTCATTTCTAGCTTCAACACATAAGAATTCAGCAAACCGTTGAATAATCACAATCACCTGCAACGTACAACAAAAAGGAACAACAGAAAAATGTCATTTAGATGCATGTTGATTATATGTATATGTACATATTCACTATATAAAACAACATAATACAATATAATGTAATAAAATATAACATGGCATTTAGGTGCTTTTTTATATTTACACATTTTCATAAGTCAGACATCAATTACATTTAGAAGCACAATTTGTAATACTTGGACAGTATTAGAACTGCTCTACTTTCTCCTATCGGAAGAGACACCCCCTGACAGCTGCTGGTCTTGCAGAAACGTCTGAACCTGTTTCGTCATATTACCCTGGCACCTGTCTGGGTCAGACATCATCATGCTGGGATCCAAACAGACCACCTACCTCACTGTAGGATATTTTAAGGGACTCTTGTCCTGCAGTTTGTGAATGATGGCTAACATCACTCTGATGCAGTTTGATTTCCTATACCCCAGGTCTATAACTTCTCCTATCTTTTTCTGACTCCTGAAGTGACGGGTGCTAGTGCTAAGTGACCTATGATAATAACATAGGTCTAACCCTAGGGTTAGAGTTACCCTAAGCCTAACTATCTGCTGTATCCATAATTAGTATATTTTTATAGACACAACATTGAGGACTGATTCTGCACCCAAGCCTAGGTTTACTTTCTCTAGGTGGATGCAGGTATTTTGTCACTGACATTCCGTTCTTTACGAAACACCTGAGCAAACTCATATATAATATATAATGTGACTTCATATCACTTTCTCTCATTATATCTTCAAAAATACAAGCCTGGATAGCAAATAACAATAATATAATAATTTCATATAAAGACAACTGATAATATTTAATAATAGTGAAGTGAAGTGATTTGTGGCCAAGTGTGGTGACCCATACTCAGAATTTGTGCTCTGCATTTAACCTTGGATGCATTTAACCCATCCAAGTGAACACACACACACACACACACACAAAATTAGCTAGATAAATGATGGCTTGCTACTTACTTTAAAATAGTGGTGTAAATCCTGTGCTGTCCCATGCCCCATAAACTGTGACCTCAGGTATCTGTACTGGACGAGATCTTCTTTCCAATAACAGACATGTAGGTCCAGTTGCTCACGACGAGGAGTTTAGTGACATAAGAGGCCAAACCAAACCTGGCATGTCATTACCACATGCAAAGGTGTGAGCGATCTTGGAATCAGGAAACATAGCTTGGAAAATTTCTTCGACTCCTTCGCTGGCGTTATAGGAATGGTGGCTCGTTACAGTGTACAGACACCAGAATACCTCTGCTTTAAGTGTAGTGGCGGAGTCGGATGAAGATTTTTAGGGCTGTTGCTGTGATCGGAGCTGCCGTTGCTGACGCTGGTATCTGAGAGGAAGCAGTGCTCTGTGGTACTGAAGTGGAAGCGATGGAACAGTACTGTTAAATACCAGGTGTTTGATGGCGGGTTTTGGCGCTTTGTGCTTCTCACACTCCATGTGCGATTCCACAGCTTGTATTCCCATTGCGCCGAGTTTGAAGAACTTGCATAGTGTACAGTGTGCTTCGCATTGATTACCTTGAACTGGCTTCAACCACAGCGCAAAAAATTGGGGTTATCCAACCAGTTTTCATTAAATTTACATGCTAAATTTACACTTTCCCATGCCTATACAGCTAATGTTTCAACTAGCCAAACACATGTTATGAATGTACCTGAAACTAGGAGAAACATAAATTATTGCTGTTGGTTCTGCTCATTCCAGTCTGTGTGACATTAAAATGTCAAACAGCTAACTTGTATACAATATATTTCCATTCTTTATTGAGATGCAACAATGAAATGAAGCCAAAATTGTATTTAGTGTCCTTTTCAGTCATTTCACTCAGGTACAGCACGATGGGGTGGGACAGATATTCACCCCCACACAGCCATAGGTGAGAAGGGAGAACAGTGTCATAGTGCAACCCAGCAGAGGCTAACCCAGTAGAGAGTATGGGGTAAGCCACAGATTGGGCACTGACGACTAAGCGATTAAAACATACCAATGTATGATAAGCCCATGAGGTTGTCATGTAAATATCTACCACTGATGCTTGAACAGGGCTCAAGTCCCTAGGCTTGGCCGTTCAGCAGGTAAGCACGCAGACACTGCAGCCCATGGTGCCTTCCTGTGCAGGGGAAGCCTTCGTGGTTATGAAGGAGACTGACAGGTTTTGCATACTATTATCTACCAGGCCATCTCAGGGCCACTGCTATAAGAGACAGGCCGTCTTGATGCACCCTTTTCAATGGGAATAAGTTCGCTTCTACAAGAGGAGATCCACCCTAAAGAGCCACCCCAGATGAAAAAGTGCAAGTCTATGGACAGTGCATGTCTTCTTTGGATTTAAAAGACACTGAAGCAGGTCCAGTCTGTTCCACAACCTGGTTGTGTAGCCTTATTTTTCCACCAGAGGGTTGCGCTTGAATAGAATAGTCAAAGAATATCTGACTTGTACAGTGAACCCTCAGCTGCCAAAACAATCTGCTGGCCTGCCTGGATGTCTTCAGTTTCATTGCCTGACAAGCTATGCAAGGTAAAACACGTCCTCTGTATTATCAGCTGTGAGCTCTTCCTGCAGCTGAGAAAGACAAGGTAAGGCTAGACCGCCAGCCCCTGTAAGACAACCATTCACTGGCAAAACAGCAGCTTGTTATTGCCACAGCAGCCTTTGTGGAAAGCTGACTCACAACAGCGAGGATAATGTTCTAACTTCTTGCTGAACTGGAGTGGAGCTGCTTTTTCAGTGATTTGAAAGTTTTGCAATAAAGAGAAATTTAAGTGGACTAACTAGCAACCCCGGATAACTCCGACAGATGATTCTGATGAGAACTGAGGGGAAACAGTGGTGACATGGGGTATATACACTATATGGCAAAAAGTATATGGACAGCTGACCATCTCAGCCATATGTGGGCCGTCCCCAAACTGCTGCCACAAGGATGGAAGCACACAACTGTCTAGAACGTATTTGCATGCTGTAGCATTAATAATAATAATAATAAGAATATACACAATAAATATGGTACATCATATAAATTATATATATTTGATTTGGCACGTTTTTGTGTGTGTGTGTATGTGTGTTTGTGTGTTTGTGTGTGTGTGTGTGTCTGGATTTGATGACTTACTTTGTCTGTCAGGAGGGGCTTAATCTCGGTCAGCTGCACATCCTGTAACTCATCCATCCTTGCAATGAACAGCTGTCAATAGTTCTGAGAAAGAGAGAGAAAAAAACAGATTGGGGGGAGAGAGAGAGAGAGAGAGAGAGAGCAAGAGAGAATTTGTCAATGACACGACCGGAATGAAAAAAAATGTGCCACTGCTCTCTTAGCCAGCCAAGTGTGAAGAAAGGTTTTCAAAAATTAACATCTCAAAGGAAGACAACTACTGATATTAACGTCACTAATGACAGTAAGAAGCGCCCTCGTTGTTCATGGTAACGATGTTCGGATGAGCCTGTTTTATCGTTCATGCTGACCTTCTGAATGTCAATGACGGCACGCAGGGCTTCCTGTCATCATGAAGTCTTTATATTAGCCAGTGGATGACATCATCATGCTCTCTCTACTGCCACATGTGCAGCATGAAATCTACCTGAAAACCAAAGTCGACATGCTTCATACCAGCTTATTGTAAGAATGACATACGGCTGAGAATGAGAATAACCTCGTTTTGTTGTTATAAGGAGAAAATCTTGTAGCTTTCCCTCTTTTATATGTCTCCTCCTGTCATATTGTCTATCATGCTCCACTAAGATCAAATGATGAGTCACTGCACAGGGGAAAAGGAAAAAAAAAAAAAAAAACTTTCACATCAAGTATAGGTGTGTGGGTGAGGGCAAAAGAAGTGGTAATATTAGGTTTCATTGCTACTTCTATTCACCCATCGACAACAAAATAAAACAGCAACAAGCTGCTTTGATCTCTTCTCCTCTCCTCTTTTTATCTTGCACGCCTCATTGTTTCCCATTTTTCTCCTCCATGCGTAATTAGCTACACAGGCAGGGATTTGCCAGTGAGAGAATAACTGCAGTCTTTTGGACGATGCCGAGTAGAATAATCACTGAGGAACATTCGGGGGTGGAGGGATAGAAGAAAGAAAAGAGAAAAAAAAAAAAGCTTTAATATAAACGGGGCATAAAAATGCAACACTAATTAATTTTTAACTTTTTATTGACACACTCCTGTGCTGGAACCTCAGATCATCTGGTCTGCTATGTGTCCTTCAGAGATGGTGCTAATTTCAGCTTAATAGCAGATAAATAAAAGGACCACCACAAAAAACACAAAACTGCTCTGTCACAAATCGCTTTCTACAAGGAAGACAATTTCTATGAAGCTTAAGGACATTTTGTGCTCATATTGTGCAAGAGATTTCACGCTTATTATCTGTGTACTTTTCTTAATTCCAGGATCATGTTTATAATTATGCCTTATAATTATACCATCACTCTCTCGACCTACAGCTGCTTGCCTGAGAATCTTCCTCGACAAACAAGAAACAGGGCTTAACTGACTGAGCAGACGTTAAAATGCACAAGCGTAAGCTATATCCCTGAGGACAAGAGTGTGGGCTTTTTTTTTTTTTAAACTGCATTGCTTAGGAGTTGTTCTTGTGTAGCCAGTAGCAAAACTTGCTGTATAAAATGATGAAGTTGTCTACACTGGCTGAGAAAGGCGGGCGTTATTCTCAGTAGGGATGCATCAATACCATTTTATTCAGATTGAGAACAAGTACACTTTTTTCTAAAAACAATTTGTCAATACTGATACCAAAACGAGTAGCACAACTTAATAAATTAGGGATGTCACAAATTGTTTATTAATTAATTATTTATTTAGCTCTGGTTTAAATAGTGGCCAAGAAAAGTGTTCATGCTCTATGGCTACCTTTTGCATTAGCTTAGTTACCTTGGATCAAGCAGGGTTGCAATGGAGAACAGCGGGTTTTGTTTTACTAGAGAAAAGAGCTTCTGTTCACCTGGAAGTAAAGTAAACGAAAGAATATTTTACTGTTTTTAATTTGCGACAGAGTCCCTTGTTGTTAAATACTTATAGTGGCTGAACGTCAAGAACAACATACTGGGTAAGAGCGGTTATTTACATTTACCTAATGCTGTCTCTACGCAATTTTTCTCGCCTACTCAGTGTTTGCTACAGCACTGCTTGCTGTCGTGTGCCGTGTGCAATGAACTCCTCTTGCTCAAAATTATGTTTAACCCTTTCTAGCAGTTTAGCAGTACACTGGTGTTCCATTCTCCCGGCAGAATGGAAATCGACTTAGACATTTTCAATCAGTATAAAAAAATGAATTATTTCATCGCCGCAAGTGTGTTCATTAGTCAGGACAAGATTAGTCAGGACGCTGTCGGGTTTCTGTGTGTTATTAAAGTTAAACTTATTTTTTTTCTTCTTAAAGCCCCGAGAGTCTACTTTCATATGAGCCATTAACCACTACGGTGGAATGTGACATGACATAAATAAATTATATAAAATAAATAAATAAATGTTGTACATGGGCACCCCCAAAACAGGCGGAAATTCCATTTTTTGGCCTCTGGTCAAAAGAGTTAAGAGGATTTACTAGGTTACTCATATTGTAGGAAGATGCTGTAGTTCCTCCTCTTGATATTTATGCAGAGCATGGTTTTCAGGTTGCTTTGACCGTCATCCTTAATCGTATTAAAATATATCCAGATTGTGGTAATTAGTATGACAATTTACACTATTTTTACTGCATATGATATTGGACATTGGTATCAGAGTATTTTTGTGAGTGAGTGAGCAGAGAATGGGACCAATACCCAGTCCCAGCATCGGTACTGATGCTTCTCTAATTCTGAGAACAGAGATAATGTTGTCATGTGGTCTGTCTTACAGGCGAAGACTAAGCCAGACACTACGAATGAACAGAATGAGAGACTGCACTCACGCTAACAAAGGGAAATGAAGAATTATGCATTATGAGCAGTTTTCATGTGGAAAGTGTTTGGCCAATTATCTGACGCACACTGACCATTCTCTCTGAGAGGAAAAAAATTCAAAAAGGGTATGCTTTGTGACATCTCTATTTGTGTCTGGCATTTACAGCTATAAATGATTGACAGATAAGCTCTGATCAGAAACAGTGACAGATGAGCATAACAGGTTATTATGCAACTGGTGCCCCTGGGAAAAGCAAGCAGAATTAAAAAATGCGTGTAATGTGATACGATGGCTTTTCTGTGAGGAGACATTTATTTCACATGATTGGAAATTCGACAGCGTCGGCACGTAGTCATCAGCCGTAAGCTGTTTCGAAATTTTTCATACATAAAGTCTTGAGGATGGAGTGTTTTGCTGCATTTTGTCTTACTGAATGGAAGACAGAGAGAGATAAAAAAAGAGGGGCTGGTGAGGGAGCGATTTCACAGCTGTTATAAAACAAGTGATAACAGGATGAAGTAACTCCTGTACACTTTCTGCGAAATTTCCTGTATTATTATTTTTGTGATTAGGTCATTTAAACATTTTAAAACTTTGTCCTCTGTCATCTCAACAGTGTGTGTAAGCACTTTTACTGTTTTAATGATGGTGTGCAGGTGCATCATGGACATCTTGCAAGCCGGTGTCAAATGTAAACTGAACTGATTAAGCATGCACTGCCCTTTTTGCTAAGGCAACTAAAAAAATGACATTGTGTCATTCATTCACTCAGTGAGAAATTAACAGACATCTAAAACCTGTTTTGACCAGCACATTTGATAAACTGGCTCTTTATCCGGCATGATATTTGCATATTTCCCACACTACCACACATGTACCCAAAGCATTACGGAGTCAGGTTGGGAGTGCATGGTCTGAATCTAAATGGAGCCTAAACACCATTGCTCAGGATAATGTGGGTCGTGCTTGTCTGTGTCAGTTCTTTCATGAGAGACCAATTTGCATTTGCATTATTACAAAAGCAGAAGGGTGAAAGTGGAACACTTCTAGCACATTTTATCAAGCTGTAATTCATGTTTTCAGCAAACCTCGATTCTTCTTTAATCTATGCCTTTCAATTTAGAAGAACAGGACATGGCATGTTGCAAACTTATCTTTGACTAGAGAAAGAGAAACCTCAAAGAGACCAAGTCCGAGACTACAACAAATTAACTTGGAAATAATGTTGTCGGTCTTGTGGGTGATTATCTATTGGAATCACAAGAAGCAAAAGATGGGACTAAACTAACAGTTGGAAATAACCAAGTACCTTTACTGCTGTAAAATACAGCTCAGCACAAAAATGCTGGATGGGGAAAAAAATAAAATAAAAATTCAGTGCTCAGTGGAAAAACCACTGAACCATAGCCTATATATTCATGAGTTCAGTAGATTTGTGCTGAGAAGTAAAGCCCGCATGATAATGGCAAATAAACTGAGGCAAAAACGTAAACAGCCTTCTAATGTCCGGCGCATGAATTAGGATTACAAGGATAATCTGGCTGAAGTCTAATCGGCTAAAAAAACGGAACCTTTGCCTTTTGAGTAATTAATGCTCAGTAGAAAGCTGAAAAACAAACAAAAAAAAAAAAGTGGTAATGGGAGATTTTCTGTAAGATATCCCGCAGTTATTTTTGTTGTCCTTTAAAGCTAAATAAATTGTAAATAAAATCCTCGCACTGTGGCAGAGTAAACTGCATCAGGACCAGTGCTGTGTGGAAGAGCGCTTTCAGAGCCACGGGTTGCACATCACTATCCGATCCCTCTCAGCTAGTGTAGATCCTTCAGCTGATGGAGGATGATCCGGACTCGCTTTCAGATGCTAATTCAGTGAAAATGGTGGAAAAACCTCCTTGTTGTAGACAAGGTATCTTCCATCCAAGGTAGGCCACTCACAATATGATACACAGGTTTATTATTTTGCACATGTATTGCTCTGCTTTATGTATTTTAGTCATTAACAGTGTAGCCTAAAAAAAAAAAGCACTGAAGCTGGAAAGTGATTTGTAACCTGTGTTAACTGTGGTGTGGTTTATCAGCTTTATCTGCAGTAATAAAACTATCTAAAATAGTGATGTCTAATATATAATAATGAAAAGGGCATTTCCACAACAGAAGAGACATGCGGACGGATGGGACCTGCTGGGAAGGGTTGGGACGGTGTTAGGGATGCTGGGGCTGGTCAGAAATGAAGACCTGACTTTAGTCTCCATGCAGCTCTTTATGCAGTGGTTGAAGGGAGAACAGTTTCCCGTATTTAACTTCAAACTTGTCTTTATATAAGTTACTGCAAGTTTCTCCAACTGATGTGTTTAGCAGAAGAAACGCTGTAAGTGCTAGTACAGAGAGAGAGGCTTCCAGAAGACTTGAGAAAATGAGAAAACTGAAGTAACAGTCCAGCGTCATATTTGCTGTGTTCAATCTGAGCTAATGTCTATCTATTTAAAACCAGCAAAGCATTCTTAAATATCTTTCTCTGACTGACTCAAAGTGGCTTTATTAAAAGACGAGTAATTACTCTAAAATTATTCACATGACCAACAACCGTGGCCACTCGGCCTATTTAATCGTTCCATCTTTAAAACTCAATTTTATTATTTGACTCTACACACACACACGCACACACATGCGAGAGCAGACTCTCTCCTCTCCTGGAGTCCACATTCATCTGCACAGCCTGTTTGATTACTGGTGAGCTCGAGCCCATCCTTTTCTCCTCATCACCATAGTAACCAGGCTGTACGCCGCCGGTGGCGTGAGAGAGAACCATAATTACTCCTCTGAGCACACACTCTTCACTGTACAGCATTTCAAACCTCAGGACCAAATACCACTATCATCTTCACAGCAGTTACATGTCCCAAGGTCACAAATAAGCACAGGGCTTCCATTGCTCAAATTAGGGACAAATTGGAGTCTGTAATGAAATAAGCCAACAAAAAAGATGGTTATTTTGGAAACGTGCCAAATAAATGAACAATTCATTCCAACAGGAGATTATGAGGCTTTCTGATAGAGAAGCAAATCGACTCTCTCTACACTACAGTAGCAGACTGGAGATTTATTACTGTAACAGTTACTCTTACAGAACTTGTGCAGTATGGCACAGGACCTTATCCGTATTTTACATAATCATATCAGAAATTTTATACTTTATGATTTTATCTTGTTATTGCTGTTTTTCATTTTACCTATATTAAAAAAAAAAAAAAACATGTTCGTCCTGGATTCCATCCTAAACTACTGTTATACTCTAGTTCTTTCTAGTGGTGTAGTAAATGAAGCAACAGCAGTACAACACTGCGGGCTTAAGGCAGGTCTGCTTTTTGTTTACGATCATTTCAGTGTATTTACTCTACACACCACTGCTTTGCCTGCAGATTTCCCGAAAATCAGTTAAACCTAAATATCAACAGGGCATGTATATTTACAGTCTGTGAAAGTTGCAGAATAAAGAAGACAAAAATTTTAATTTATAGCAACAAAACATTTATTAGGTTTCACAGATGCAGATGGTGTCCCACCCTTTAAAAACGGCTTTCATATCCTCCGAGCAGCTTTTCAATCCTCTCGGTTGTAATACTGACTCAAATTAGAGATCGGAAACCTTGAGTATCAGCTGATATCAATCCCCATCTGATATATTTTTCTTTAAAAACTACTACTATGTTTTAAATTTATTTTTTTCCTAACTGAAGCAGTTAAAAAAAAAATCAATACATAGCTAAATATATGATAAAGTCACAGCTTGTTTTTATTCTTTCACACAAAAGTTACTTACATTGCAAATGTAATTAGGTTTGCAGTATAAATATAATAAATAATATAATAGTAATCCTAACAAAAAAGACTCTTTATATGTAAACATTTCCAAATTTTCCAAATCTATTTTTTTTCCATTTGTTATAGGATTGGATAGAGTTCACTCTTTTTTTCACCTGTGATTTGCAGAAATGTAATGAAACCAGACTGATTTAATTAGCACAGCGCTATATATGCTGGTGTTATTATTTCTACTGCTTTCATAACAATAACAATAATAATAATAATAATAATAAAGTTCTTTTTGACTTCTGCAAAGTATGAATATTGTTTGAGAAATATGTAATAAAACTGTATTAGCTTTTTGCTAAAATCTACTAACCCCTACACACACACACAAAAAAAAAACAAAAAAAAAAACAACACACTGATGAGCCCAAACAGCATGGATAAGTGAAAGAAGTGTGAGGTGCAGTCCACAATAACACACATGACAACATAAACATAAAAATACATCTTTCTGAATCTGCTCTTTTGATAATTTCGTGTAATGTCCACACTTCAAAGATGGCAGAACCCGCTGCAATGCAGTTAGGTATTTTAATTTCATGTTTGACAGTGTTGTATAGTATACAAGCGACAGACGGGTGCACTAGAAAGCACCTTTTATGTTTATGTTGTCAAAACAAACTTCATTGTGGATGATGAGCTATTGGGAAACGGACTGAAAATGCTAGTGTGGCCAAAGCAAACAAACAGAAAAAAAACGATGTTTTCCGAATTTCCGTTTCTATAGCCTGGGCCTGAGAGGCACTGCTCAAACAGCAAGATTCCCAAATGAATTAGTTAAATTACCTCACTGTAGTATGTCATTTACTTGTGAAAAAAAAGTTGTGTTAAACTCTTAGAGAAATATGCAAAAAATATAACAAATGCAACCCAAAGCCTCTGATTTGCCTTCATGATTGTATCTGAAAGCACATTTACTTCATTGACTACAGACATAAACATCTCCTTTAACCACGTGTGCAAGTTTCCGATTCACTCCATCAGCCATGCAGTTCTCTGAATATTACTCTTTAACCAGCTTCTGCCTCTGCGAGAGTTAAAGCAATTGAACTTTCTTTATTTCACAGACTCTGTTAGTGAAAACAAGTTCTCACTGAATATAACAAATAATCAGACACTGCCGTATCAACAGTTATTTAGGCATTTTCCATCACATGACAAAAAATACAATGAATATATATGCTGTTCTTTGGAACACAAGAGTCAAAAAAAGGACTTGGGGAATTTACAATGGGCATGGGAGCATGGGCATGGGAGCAATGGAAGAAGGCGGCCTGGACTGATGAATCACGTTTTCTTTTACATTGCAACTTACAAGGTGGGGCCTCCATGGATCAGACTTGTTTGTCCAGCACATCCCACAGATCCTCGACCAGATTGAGATCTGTGGAATCTGGAGGCCAAGTCAACACCTTGAACACTTTGTCATGTTCCTCAAACCATTCCTGAACAATTTTTGAAGTATGGCAGGGTGCATTATCCTGCTGAAAGAGGCCACTGCCATTAGGGAATACCGTTGCCCTGAAAGGGTGTACTTGATTTGCAAGTATTTTTAGGTAGGTGGTCAAAGTAACATCCACATGAATGCCAGGACCCAATGTTTCCCATCAGAACATTGCCCAGAGCACTTAAGCGCCAGTAAGCGCCGGACATGCATTTGGCCGTCAACATGATGTAAAAGAAAACGTTATTCACCAGATCAGGCCGTCTTCTTCCATTGCTCCATGGCCCGGTTCTGATGCTCACATGCTCATTGTAGGCGCTTTCGGTGGTGTACAGGGGTCAGCATGACCACTCTGACATGTCTGCAGTTACGCAGCCCCATACACTGAAAGCTGCATTGCGCTGTGTGTTCTGATACCTTTCTATCATAGCCAGCATTAACTTTTTCAGCAATTTGTGCTACAGTAGCTCTTTTCTGGGATCGGACCAGATGGGCTAGCCTTCGCTCCCCACACGCATCAATAAGCTTTGGGCACCCATGACCCTGTCGCTGGGTCACCACTTGTCCTTCCTTGGACCGTTTTTAGTAGGTACTAACCACTGCATTCCAAGTCACAAGACCTGCCGTTTTGGAGATGCTTGGACCCAGTCGTCTAGCCATCACAGCTAGCTCAGATCCTTAAACTTGCCCATTTTTCTGCTTCCAACAGATCAACTTCGAGAACTGACTGTTCATTTGCTGCCTAATATATTCCACCACTTGACAGGTGCCATTACAACGAGATAATCAATGTTATTCACTTCACCTGTCAGTGGTTTTAATGTTAAACACACACACACACACACACACACACACACACACACACACACACACACATGGTCCAAAGTCTGAGAGCACTAATGAAAATGCTTAGCATTCTTTTTCAATTTAACACAAAAGTTTCCATTACAAATGATATTATCAGCAACAACTTGATATTTTTACATTTAAGAATTTCAGAGTTTCCTAGTATTTGGTATGTCCCCTTTTTGCTGTAATGACAGTGTGCACTTGAGCTGGCATGTACTCCACAAATTTGTGCCAAACCTTATGATCCATTTTAAATCAAATCCATCAGAGTGTCATCTGAACACATGCTTCAATGGAAGTAAGAAGACTCATGGAAAATCTGACCTTTTGTACAAAGGAGTTGACATTGATATTTAAACAGACCTAGAAACTGTGCAACATCTTCAATATTGAATAGTCCAGATGGTTTAGAATTTTCAAAATTCTGCAAATCATGCCAATACGGGCCAGCAGCTTTGGGTAATGGTCAACCATCAGAATGGGGAAAAAATATCATCCCGGTGATTTTGACCGTGGTGCCAGACGGGCTGGTTTGAGTATTTCTATAACTGCTAATCTCCTGGGATTTTCACGCACAACAGTCTCTAGAGTTTAATCAGACTGGTGCAACAAAGAAAAAACACCCAGTAAGCAGCAGTTCTGCAGACGGAAACGCCTTGTAGATGAGAGAGGTCAGCAGAGAATAGCCAGATTGGTTTGAGCTTACAGAAAGGCTACAGACACTCAGATAATCACTCTGTACAATTGTGGTGAGCAGAAAAGCATCTCAGAATGCACGATACATCAAACCTTGAGGCAGATGGGTAACAACAGCAGAAGACCATGTCAGGTCCCACTTCTGTCAGCTAAGAACAGAAAGCTGAGGCCGCAGTGGGCACAGTCTCACCAAAACTGGACAGTTGAAGACTGGAAAAACGTAGCCTGGTCTGATCTCGATTTCAGATGAGGCACACAGATGGTAGGGTCAGAATTTGGTGCCAACAGGATGAATCCATGGACCCAACCTGCCTTGTGTCAACAGTCCAGGCTGGTGGAGGTGGTGTAATGGTGTGGGGGATCAATCTTCGCTTGAATGTCACAGCCTATCTGAGTATTGTTGCTGACCATGTGCATCCCTTCATGGCCACAATTTATCTGCAAGAATTATGTGATGCAATCATATCAACATGGACCAGAATCTCAAAGGAATGTTTCCAACACCTTGTGGAATCCATCCCATGAAAACTTGAGGCTGTTTTGAGAGCAAAGGGAGGCCCTACCCAGTATTAGTATAGTGTTCCTAATAAAGTGCTCAGTGAGTATGTTTTTAGGAGGTGGGAGTAAACCAGAGAAAGCACCCACATGATCACATGAATATATGGAGAACCTGTGAAACTCTGCACTGACAGTAACCCAAGCTCAGGCTCAAACCCTGCACCCTGTGAGGCATCAACCCTACCTGCTGTGTTATTGTGCTGAGCGAGCAGTATCATTTTTACACATCACACAATTCAATAGTGATTTGATTATGGTGGTGGTATGTCTCTGTCTAACGGCATTCAGGGATATGAAGTGCAGAAGAGAGGAAATACAGCTCAAAGAGAGAAACAACTCAATGTTTGAAAGTCCATGTAATATTCAACAGATCCTACCGTGGTCAGGATCACTTTACTAGCACATGACCTACATCACATCCATGCGTTTCACGCAGAGACAGATGGCCAGTGTGGTGTGGAGGTAAAACAACTGTGTGTCTGAGGGAAGGTCAAACTCATATCTACGTCGAGGTCTTTCTCACGGCAAGGGGGATTTATCCCTTCCTCCTTCACGCACAGTCGATGAGTCAAGGGCAAACTGCTCTCCTAAAATACCATTACATTTCCACGACAAGTGCATGTGACATTACCAGAATTAGGTACAATATTCAACCTCAAAAACTCTTGTTAATGGTTAAAAGTAAACCTCCTTAACAAGTAACTGTTAATAATAATAATAACCTTTATTTAACCAGGTAAGTCAATTGAGAACCAGTTCTCATTTACAATGACGACCTGTTCTGGATAATACTATGAAAATTCTAAGAAAAGTAACAAAATAAGGTCTGTTCATAAAATAGCCTCCAAATTCATAGTAACTATTCATTAAACTTTCAAACGGCATGGTTTGTTTTTCATTAAGCTTTTAAAAAAAGAACCTGCATTGGAGACACGTTGGAGAGTATAAATATAGTATAGGATACACACAGCAAATTCAATTATGTCTTTATATATACACACACACCCATGCCCAATATATATATGAATTTGAATTTGAATTTGAATTTGTTGTGTGTATCCTATTTTAAGTCTAAATACCTGAAGTTTTGCACTCCAAACAGTGTGCATTGGAAAGGACAGTGTTTTGGACAGTGTGTGTGTATTAGAAAGTTCAGGAACGCAGCTGGAGAGCTCCGTTTCCCATCTGTAAAGGCATCTGAAGAACACAATCACATTGCAAACTGAGAAATCCAGAGAATGGGATGTAAATGAATTTTTTTTTTTTTTAAAGTAAATCCGGTGGCTGTAAATGTGTGATGTTTGCATTACTTCATGCAACTTTCTTAAGCACTAAGTTGGATTTGCTTCATCAGAGCAGGTTTGATGATATAATTTATCAGGGATCTGACTGTCTGATTCAGACCAGATAAAGAAGCTGTGTATTTGCTCAAATGACCGCAGGTGTCTCAGACTGACATCACAGCTAAAGCTTATACACATATAACACTTAATAATAACAACACAGCACACACTTGTGTTAACACACTTCTCTGACATTCAAACAGAACTGCTATTACTGAGCTCTGTGTAAATACAGAAGATAATGTCTCTAAAAATTTATCCAATAACTCAAATATGTTTTTTTTTGCTGTCCAATCCTTTCACATGAGGTGCAGTGTGTTACTGGTAACTACTATGAATATCAGAGAGCAGAAAATTTAATTAAACATTAACCTCCATAGAGATTACACCAATTACACTGTGTTGAAACGCAGTCATAAATGTAATACTTAACAGTAAAAGTAAGAGTAAAGTAAGAGTGAGAGTAAAATGATAGTGTTTTTGGAAGCTACGTATATTTATATTAAACACAATACTTCATAAATAACAATTATATACTTGTACTTCTGCTGTTTTGTGTCTTACGGCTCCAATAACAGCACAATCATTACAATTACTCAACAATAAAGCAGTGTAACAGTCACAAGGCTGACAACTCTAAGGGGAAAAAAATCGGAGTATATATATTTCAACGTATAACTCACCAGGCTCTTAACAAGCTGAACTGACTCTCAGTGTTCGGTTTATGAAGCCATTGAGAATGCAGCGAGTGTTCATGAATGACCTAGCACTGAGCTGCAGAGCCACAGGTACAGGCATGTCACAGTGGCTGCTCCTTTACAAGGGCAATGAGAAATGTTCTGAGAAAGAAGCTGTGTGAATCACTCTTAATTACATGAATCGTGAGAATTTATAGAATCAATGGGCATATAGACCATTTCAAATGAATATTCATGAGAGCAGGAAGTGACGTTGCTGTTCCTAGGACGTATTCGGTTGGCTGGAAACAGTATTCAAAACAATAGCGAAGAACCATAATTCATGGGTCAGGTAGACTGATTTAAGGACAGGATGTCAGAAAGAAAAATAGGTCCCTGTTGGTCTGTTGTCGGGTCTTCCCCAAGGCCTGTCAGGATAATTACGTTATTGACTTATCATACGATATATAGACATAGATATATAGATATGGCATCGATCATTTTTGCTGACCTCGATATTGCTCATTGCGTTTACACACATTTGTTTACATAAGAATGAATGTCACCAACATTTTAGCCAATCGCGCTGCTTCTGTCCTCTCGTCAAATTAAAATTCAAACTTCGAATATTTGTTGAATTTAAGATAAAAATGCACAGTCGAACAAAAACTGTGTGCATTCGAGCAAAAACTGTGCATTCGAATTTAAGACATGTAGCAAGCACTAGCACCAATTTCAATTAAAACATACTGTCAAAAAAAGGACACGCAAGATATTAACAACAAACTAACTTTTTTGAAGAAGAAAAATCAAGAAAGAATAGTTCTAGTGTTTCAAATAATCCAGTCATAGTCAATAATGCTGAAGCTGAACAGTGAATGAACACAGGTAAAATAAAGCGCTTTACTAGTGGGATAGTTAACTCCCCCAAACGCCTATACACATACGAGATTAATCAGACATATACCTCTGATTAACATGTTCGTCTGATTAAACGTAATATTAAAACTTGCTTCTGCACAAAATGACGCAAATGCACAAGTAAACTTGAACTTTAAGTCACACGCTAGGTAGAATGGTAAGCCACGTTGTGAATACGCTCTTTCTGTAACAACGCACTAAAACATGGACAATGAATAACTAAAGCATGAAGAATTCACAATAATGTATTACAATAGATTACAATGTATTACAATAATCAGAAGACAAAAACTAGGACTAAAAACAGTGTGAAAATGAACACTGCAAGTGGCCAGTGTTTGTTCTTTGCAATAAACAATAAAACACGGTGCTGTTTGGTTTATATTTATTTGTTGCGTTCTCTTGCGGACTGTTGATTTAAAAATCTGGTGTTTTTTTTTGACATTTCAACTCCAGTGTCTGAATATTCTTAAGAATTAAAAGTTAATTGCTCTTTGAAGAGTTGTACTTGCATTATTATGCTATTATATTATCATTACATCAGTGGCATAAAATGGTCTTAAAATGACATCATTTATCGCAATTATTTCTGGGACAATATATCGTCCAACAAAAGTAGTTATCATGACAGGCCTACCTCAGTTCAGGCATTGAAGCCTTCTCATACATATTGTTCCACAGCCACAAGAATTACTACATTACTACAAACCTCACCTAATCTGATAACCAGAGGCATTTAAAACCAGAGGCCAATAAGAAACCGCATGTTCTATCCTAAACGGGTGAATACTGAGCTGTGCATTCATCTGCCAAACAAGAAAACTAATCAATTAGCTAGCTAACTCCCCCAGCGTGTCCGCTTACAATTTCCCCTTCCTCCTAGCAATAACCCGTGCTGAGTAAATTCACTAACTTCACAATACAGATGCCATCTGCATTATACAAGCAAATATATCACACCTTTCCACTAAGAAAGTAGTTGTATGCATCTAAACTACGATACACTTTCACCACTTCTCTGGTTCAAACACACTCCGTATGAACAAGGTACTGATACACATCAGGGTAAGTCACTTCAGGCATAAGCTTTAAGATTGTTTTCTCACATTCTTGTTTAAAGAGTCCAGTCATCACAAACAATCGTTTATTGTTCATTTCTGTATATCTCTCATTTGTTCATTTCTCGGGAGATTCAAAAATTACAATTACAATCAATTTTCTAAATAATTTTAGACATATATCTGAAACCTCGTATCTTCTCTTAATATTGCTTCCTTGGCAATTGATAAGCAAAAGTGAGTATAAACAATACAAATGATCAGCATTTGAGTCTTGTGTTTGGTCTGGCTGTTGACTTTTTTTTTTTATTTAAGGCCTCACATTATGACTAGACTTTGCAAGACTGTAGTAAAGCAAATAACAACTTCCAAACAACTAGTAAGACAACTAACAAAGACATTAAGTAGTTTATTCAAAGCTAGTGAAATCTTCGTAAGTTGGGTTTAACAGCCATGGCTGGATTAACGTATAAGCTAGGTGAGGCTGAAGCGCAGAGCTGAACACACAAGGGGCCTGTGAGCTGGCTGGGGAGGATGGGTACGTTGTTCGGCCTGACCGACGAGTGAAAACTGTTCAGCGTCTAATTATAAAGAGAATATATGATTGGTGAAACTGCCTGATTGTGTTGTTTCTTGGTCCAATTGAAATTTAGCTTTCCAAATTGTGTAGAAACGTAGACTGTACTTATGTGTACCCTGTGGCCTGTGTTATTACCGTATGCCCATGCTTACTAAGGGTGTAAAGCAATAACACTATCTGCATCTGTTTAGCGCTCCAAATGTCCCTATCTCTATTCAGATTATTATTATTATTTTTTTTTTTTATGTGAACCAGAAACACTGGAACAAACTCAGGGGTAGGAATGGCAGCGCTCTCAGCAAAGTCAGCGCTTTGCATTCTGGCTACATCACTCATGTTCATTATTTGTCTCTGGTTTTATTTTTGTTTGTTTTTTTGTTTTTTATTTTATATTTATTTCCAGTCGTATTTCCCAAAATATAAACAAACTAGTAACCTAATTTAAACCTCTATGAGATTGACCAGGCAGTTACTAAGGAGCAATGAATGAATGAATGAATGCTGTAAATGCATCACATACGTCATTGTTTGTCCCATGAGCTTCATATTTGACGTTCGCACATGGCTACATAAAGTAAACTCTCCTGCTTGCCCTGTGAGCCTTTCTGGCAAGGCTTGTAGATAGGTATGTAGGTAGGTAGGTAGATAGGTAGGAAGAAAGGAAGGAAGGACGGAAGGAAAGTAGAGTGCGTCTCCTAATCATCTCTGTATTTATATCTGTTTAGAACACATTATCTGTTCATTCTGAATAATGTCTTTGTATTTAGTTACATCCCTAATGCATTCTGTACATGTGCATAGCTTTGCAACTATGCGTATGGTAATAATATATTATCAAGATAGCTTAAAATTATTTGGTGATACTATGGAAGAGCCCCCTGGAGTCACCTTAGCCCTAGTGCCCTGTGTGGGTCTTAATCCAGCTCTGACATCAGCATGAATAACAACAGCTGGGACAAGAACTGAGGTGCCATAATCAAGCAAGATATTATAATGGAAATTGATTATGCCATGACGAATCGCCTACTTCTCGCTTTCTGCTACCGACTGACGCCTGTCTGCTGTCCCCTGGAGTGCACTGTAGCCTGAAATACTGGAAAATGACATGATCCAAGCAGACGGATGAGCTCCACTCGGGTGGGTGTAATGTCCACTACTCACTCCCACCTCGCTCCCTGTCCAGACAGCAGAAATAGAAGCTGCCAGGGTGGTGATGGAGGGCTTTGAGAAGCAAAGCAGACAGGAAGCATGGGGTGTGAGAAAACACAGAGCAGCTGTCGCCCAGGGAGGCTGTTGGTATAGTGATAGAGAGAGGAAGTCAGGTGTTATGAAGAGAGTAACAACAAGCAATGGAGGTTTTCACTCCATGAACCTGGGTGGAGAAACTCTACGGCATTCAGATGGGCCAGTGTCTGAAATGCACTGCGCACTACGGGTTCAAGATCCAATTAGCTGTAGAGGTTTCAGCTTAATTTATTGGCACAGAGGCAAGACGTGAAAGCAGTATTTAAAATGCTTTCATACAAATTCAGAACCGGTAGTAAAGTGGCATGCTCTCAGAATTATGGCAAATGCTCCTATGTGGTTAGGAGGAGTCACTAAGTCTAATGCTATCAGGGGACATTAAGCAATAAATTATATAAGCTTGGCTTGGACAGAGTCCCGGCAAATCTCTAACATGGTAGACGTGCCCTGTAAATCAAATGTCAAAAAGAAATCGATGTTTCAACTGGGTATTACTGAACGTCCACAGGGCACTGAGAAAGGAAAGACCAGGTAGAAAATGGTTTGCATGACTATGTAGGATCATCCTCAGCTTAGTCTGAGCAAGTCTAAGAAAATAAGACAGTAACAATAAACACTTATGATTTATTCATTAAAATTGTTATTCGGAACACCCTTTATCTCAAATCGCGTGTTATGTCAGGAATAAAACATGACAAAGTGTGCTCTTATAGGAAAATAATCAGCAACATTGATTTTTTTCCCAATAACAGTTTTATTCCTTTCCAGTTTTATCTGTCAACGATTACAAACCTTCACTAAATAATCAACATCATACTTTTTATTCATTTATAGTTATGTTTACTGGCTGTGAAACAAGTTACCACTATGCCTGAACAGCGATGTACAGTCATTCTCTCTTTCTTTCTCTCTCCTGAAGTTATTAAGGCAAAAACAAGTAGCTTGTCATGTTACTGAGAAACCGCAAAGCCCTCTATCCTGTAGCTTTACGTCTTTATGTCTCAAACAATTTTTATAAATCTGTTCATGTGGAGCGTCTGCCGTACAAATGCCCAAGTAAATTGTTACGACAGAAGCGACATCACTTCAGAACAAACACATTAATATAAACCTTGCAGCTGGCACTACGTTCAGAGCTGCTGTTATAGGAAATTAATGAACACCTACTACCCAGCATTCATATTTAGCTTATTTTATACGTATTTCTGTTACACAAAATAACTAGACACTGTTTCCACATATCTGTGTGATGCTGATTCATTAAATAATAAAAAAAAAAAAACACGAGTGTTTTTCATATGTACTTAACAAATGCATTAAATTATTTAAAATATTTCTTATGGTCAGAATGTATCTTGGGTTGCTGTGTGTAGTTTAGCAGGTGGCAGGATTTGGGAATGAGAAGCGCATGCAGGTAATGCATGAAATATATAAACCAACTGGAGCATGTTATGTTTAAATACACACATCACGTACGAACCACTGTTTTGGTTATTTTTGTTTTTTTAACTGGTGGAAGAGAGAACGCTGGTAGGAAATAAATCAGCAGTCAGCAGAACTTGCTTGTCCTCCAGGCAACTACAACGAGAACATTCATAGCCCAGACATGTAATCTGCTTGTCCTGGACTAAAGATGCGTCCACCAGTGATTTACAAGCTTGTGTTTTGAATACGTGTGAGCCGGACTAATCTGTGCGATATATCAATACGTATTTAATGAACAAATCAGATCAACCCTGAACATGCACTTTAAACGCACAGATGTGAGTGATAAAATAAAGCCAGATTTTGGGTTATACTGCAATGTGTGGTGCAGTTGTTATAATGTAGCTCCACTTTCCTGAGCTCTTTTGCAGGCTAAAGCACTCGAATCCTTTTAAAGCTGCAGTAAGCTTAGACACAGGACAAACAGAAAATAACATGAACGTTTTATTACCTCATGAGTGGCTTTCTATCCAACAGGTTTTACGTGAATTCTAAATTTGCTGAACACAGGGACAAGTGATCTGATGATTTTAGATCACGAATGATCAAAATGTCTCCACAGTCTGATTTTACAGACAGATCGGAAGCACCATGATATTACACACATTTAGTCAGTTGTTTATGAACCAGACATTATCCTATTCACTAGTCCATGAACAAACCAATAACAACCGAAAGTTGGCAGTTCCTTAAGCTTCCGCTTCCTCCTCAGTTTGTTTAGCAACATTAAAAAAAAAAAAAAATCAATATCAGTCATATGGATTTGGTGGATTTTATACAATGGACATGCAGCAAACATGTCCAAAAGACATGTGAAAGAGTGCATATGAGTGTCCAGACACAGCGCAGAAACAAACGACAAATGCGTTTGAATAAAGCACTACTTCCACGAAAACAAGGAAGTGCTGGAAAGACATCACTGATGTTGTGAATTTTACCTGGTCAAGCAGATAATACCCACTGAACCGGTCAAAAACTAGGGCTTTAAGCAAATAGTTGATCCTCGTTACTACTTTTTTTTTTCAGTTCAAAAGTACAGAGAATGCAGCGAGAAGAGCAATGAAAACCAAAACAATGACACGCACCAACCACCTCAGCTAATGTATTCGAGTATTTAAACATATTCACATACTCACACGCCTGTCAATCATCTTTACATTTATTGCATAGAAAGCTGATATAAAGGTGAATGTAAAGAGATGAATGTAAAGGTGATGTATTGTTTTATTTAACATTTTTAATCAGCTATCCATGCTTAATTGCTTTTATTTTAGAAATAATTGTTTACATTTTTGTAAGAAGTGCACTTTGGCTCAAGTTGTGTCTGTTATTCTTTTCCTCTGAGGTTATGTTTGCTTGTAGAGCTTTATTTTCACTACTAAGGAAACTATTTTGGTTGCTCTCTTCAGTAACTTAAACAGCAAAATAGCCTTAATTACCAACTTGAAAAATAATCGTGATAAGACCATGGATCATGATCCAGCCTGAAACTCATTGAGAACACTTTAGCTGAAAACCAGGCTTAGTGCTAAAGAGAAGATGAAGTAGTGGAGCTGACTTAGTGAGCTGGCCTTGTGTGAAATTCATCTCAACTTTGCAAAACTTTCGGAGGATGCAGCTTAGGCTTAACCTTCCTGCTGCAGTGGATAATCTCACCTACCAGAATATCTCTTGCCGTGAACCACTCGTGTTCAGCGTATACTCTAATGATCACAATCCCACTATCCGGTGTCACGCAGAAGAGACTCGGTTTCCTTCTGAGTCTGGTTCCTCTCAAGGTTTCTTCTTTATGTCGTGTCAGGGAGGGTTTTTTTTTTTTCCACTTGCAAATTAGAGCTACATCCGGATTTCTCTAAAGCTGCTTTGTGACAATGTCTATGTAATCTACTTTGCGACACAATTGAATTAAGTCAAATTGAAGTGGTGGGTGCAAGACAAGAGGAAACAGCTAAACGTTAGAGAGCACAGAGAAAGAAGGTATGACTGCTCCGACCTCTCAAAGATTAACAGCTAAAGACTGTCATTATCTTTATTTCCCTTGTTCAATTACACTACAGCTAAGAGACGTTCTGAAGAGAAATGAAGGGCAAAACATGCTTAACGCAAATGAAAAAACACAGAGCATCATACGAATAGACAGGGCTGCGTGAGCAAAGGACATGAAGCTACGACCATTCGTTATTTTGATAATTCTATCCCCTCAGCCCAGGCGTCACATCTGACTACATGACAGCGGAGTGTGTCCTGCTGTAGATGAGCCATATGCAAGCCGCTGTCGCGGATCATACAGCACTGCTGCTGCTTTATAGTTTTCCAGCTAGTATTTAAGGAAAGTGGGTTAGCGGCAGTGTTAGCAGCACAGGATGGCGTGTGTCTCCGTGCTCGCAAACACCGTATGCTTCTTCCATTTATCACTATAACCTGCACTAAGAGCGCGACTGGTCCCAACGATTAAAAGCCACATTAATAGAGCAGTAGCTTGCAAACCATTCATGAAGCGTTAAACTCGAGCTCAAAGAGTAGACGCTGATTTAAAGCGCGATTCCTCTTTTCCATTCGCCGCTTCTGCCTTGGTTAAATTCCTTTCACCTTATAATACATTCCTGCTGGAGAGATTTTGTTCATATTCACAGTTTGAATTCTCAACAGACCAAATAATAAATCTTAATTCCCCAGGCGCTGGGCTCAATCTGTCTTGGCTTGCGTGCACTGAGCTTATATCTTTGGGTTAATAAACTTTATTTGACTTTATACAGTGGAAATGCATGTTTATAATAATCTGATGGTCCAGGCTATTTACTCACTGACAACAAGAAAGCACAGAAATGAAGCTTCAAGGAATGTAACAAAATGACACAATAAGATTTTAGAAAAAAAAAAAAAAAAATGATATGTTTTCGATACAGGAAAAATACGCATTGCCTGAATATGTGCCTTAGCTTTTCATCTTCAGTTCATTAAAACATCTGACGTTATAAAAGGAAAATCATTGAATCATGGTGAATGAAACATTAGCTCTCTGGCCAAGCTTTCTCTGGGGATGTGTCTGAAGCACGGGGCTTTTATTTCACATTCTGCTGTTGCTGTTTGCTAGGTTTGCTGTCGGAAAAAAAAAAAAAAAAAAAAATCAGTGCTTTCTGGAGCCTTAGACATAGTTCTGACTCCTGCGTTCTCCATCAGACTCCAGTCTCTTTAACCTGGATTGAATCGGTGAGGCAAAAGAAATGTGTGTGTGTGTTGCTTCATGGTTTCGTCGAGTTCTGCTAAGCGATGCAGATGTGTGGACGTGTAGCTGAGGTGCTCATATACACCAGACCTTAAGGATTATGGGGAATCTTCCAGCTCCTGCTTGATGTTGACCATAACCACAGCTGTACTACGCTAGTACACTATTGTATTAGCTCATGAAAAACAGCGTGCTTAGGAAGCGTGTTTTTTTTTTTTTTAAACTTCTGTAGCCTCTCCTTATTCCAGATAAATAGGAAGCTACTTTCTCTGAGGAGAGCGAGTGGGCTTGATTAAGTTTAAATGTTTATTACACACGTATAATGTAAGCGCTATTTCAGGATGAATCGCCTGCTTTATTATGCAGTGATGAATATTATTCATTACACGCAAAGCACGTCTGTAAATGCTGTGAAGGTAACTGTAAGTTGCTTTTGTAGTGTTCTGACACCACATTAGAAACAGGATTAAATATTCTGCAGTGCTGCAGCACTAACTGCCTAAAACACAATTCCTTTAAGAGGCCTGATTTTATCAGATGTTTCTCACTAGCTAGTGTGAGGTAAACAAGTGTGTGTGTGTGTGTGTGTGTGTGTGTGTGTCAGACAGGTGAGCAGCACTGTCTGTGATGAGTACAAACACATATTTTAACAGCGTGTCAGTCATATAAGCCAAGACGCACTCGCAGTCCTTGAGTCGTATTTAACGCCGACACACTTTTCTTATGTCTGAGTTTAAACAAAAGAGATGACGTGGTTTGCTGGAGGTGCAGAGTGGAGTAAGTAATAAAACATTACGAGGCATGCTGTTATAGGAAAATAAGCAAGGACGATGAGGCTGATCATTTTCCAAAAACTGCATGTCCTGACATGCCTCTTATATCACAGCAATTTGCCATTGATTACAAATTTGTTATATATATATATATATATATATATATATATATATATATATATATATATATATATATATATATATATTTCTAAGGAATGCATATTTTAAATGTGTTTAAAGCTAAGTTTAATATTGTGGAACATCTGCGAGACAAGTTAGTTCCTGTTATCGTTTACGTTATAGGTAGTGTTTACACTACGAACAGCCGTTCCTTTACCTTTTGTCTCTCTAACACACACACACACACACACACACACACACACAAACACACAACACTTACCCATATCAGAAACTTTAAGGGTTTTTTTGTTTTTTAAATCAGACTGTTGCAAAGCACCCCGACTGAACACACCTTACAAAAATAACTAAATAACCCTCCTGTCACAGAAAATTTCACCATATCGACAAAATCTGTGTATGCAGAGCGTTCGTGACACACGGCCCTGTGTATGCGGTTACTATAGAGACGATAATGTATTAGAAATAGCGGATTAATATAAACCTGTGATTAGGAGTGGTATAAAAAAAAATATATCATGATCCTCAAAGACATTTCTACAAACTGTATTTAATGTCTACAATTTTTTTTATATTTACAAAATAAATTTATATTTAAATTTTTTTTTTTTTTTTTAAACGAATGAATGAATGAATGAATGAATGAATGACAGGCTTGGGAATTTGAAAAGAAGAAAAAAATAAAAATCTGGCAAAAGTTTACCATTTTAAAATTTTAAAGATTAAATATGAAATTTTAACATCAAACTGGCTGCTTCCAGGCATTTAATACAACTGTCAATGAAAAATGTGAATATGAAAAATAATTAAGAAAAAAGAAAAGCACAATACCCACACTATCTCAGAAAATCATATCGAAAAGCATATTGTGAATTTCTAAAGATATCAGTATGATATGGTCACATCACCCAAAGCTTCCTGGGATGGTTCACTACTGTCAGAGCTGCTGGAATAGAAAATGAATCAACGCCTTCTGACCAATCAGCACGCAGCATTCAACAGTGCTGCTGTTTCATATAATTGAATTAACACAGCATATTTCAGTAGGGTTTCAGCATTATGCTTTATGTTTCTGAATTTCTGAATCAGCATTATGTTTCTGAATCTTCTGGAAACCATCTCACATCTCACACACATCCTGCAGAATGCTGAATAAACCTAATGTTTATTATGTACTGGAATTAATAAACTAATAAGACATTTCAGCTGAGTAAGAAATGTACAGTAAGAGTGATTTATAAAGCTTTCTAACTGGTTAAAAACAGGGGTTTTGGCTCAATAAGCCCTTTTTGTGTGTATAATGGAGCAGTAAGATGGTTGTCCTGCACATGTAAAGGAGCTGAGTGACCTTCTGGCATTGAGCCTGTGTGTACAGTGAACACTGCTTAGCCAGCTAGCTATAGACACACACACACACACACACACACACACAGACCAGGCGTTTATTCACTGTGCTGCATGCACACTTCAGAAGTGTTTATTAATACCAATGTACTCCATTTCTAAGTCTAATCTCAGCAGAAGGTGAAGGTGAAGGGTTCATGGCAGCTAGCTCACTAGCATGATGTGCAGCTAACGGTTAGCCAGCTAGCACTGAGGCTGAAGCTGCAGCGTTAGCTCCCTCTCTGTAGCGCCCAATGTCAACAAAATGATGAAAAGTTGTAGTCTATACATGAAGAAGGTTAAAAACTACTCACCGTGTTGCTAGGGGAATACAGCAGGAGCAGGAAGGAGACGCAAAGTGTGTGTGTGAGAGAGAGTGAGAGAGAGTGAGAGAGAGAGAGACTGTATATACGCGCGTGTGTCTGTGCTGGCTCGCTGAGCTCTGCACATCTCCGCTCCGGGGAACGTCGATATTACTCAAGGAGGCGGAGTCAAGAGCAACTATGGCTGTATCCCAAACGGCTTCCTGCTCCCGAAACAAGCCCACTACAACACGTATTACGTAATGGGGGATTTTTACACTATGTAGTGCAGTATAAATACAGTAAAGACCTATATATGCTTCAGCCCATTCCACTGCCTAGTGTAGCTTACAGTGCAAAGAGAGGGAGGAATGATCACAGCCACAGCTACTCCTTATCTAGATTCTCTTTTTTTTTTCTTTTCTTCTTTTCTTCTTTTTGTAGGTGAGAATATTTCTAACTTCAGCTGAGATCACACTTTTACAGCTTTTCAATTGCTGCGTATGTAAAACAGTTTCATCAAAAACCACCTACTTCAATATGTAAAATAAATAAATAAATTAAAAAAATTCCTGAGCCTCAACTGCATTTCCATATTGCATATATTCCTGTACATACACCTATTTCTTGCTCATTTCTCATTTTTAATTTAGCATTTAAATGCACAGTCTATAGAGGAGTAGGCCAGGTTTTCATTTCACTGCAAGTTACGTACTGTATATAACTGTGTATGAGACAGTCTTGAATCTTTCTGTTGAGCAACAACAGCAGTCCAGATGTTACAAGATTTAAGAATGCCGAAATAAAGATGATGCACTGTGGAGATGGTCACGCCACCAGAAAATATAAACATAATCAAACAGCACACTGACCATAGGTTTATGGAAGCTGTGCGTACAGGACATTATTTATTTTTCTTGGCTTCAGCTAATGCATTATTATCATTGACAAAGAATTTCTCCAGTTTCCATGGCGGTTTGGAGAATGGATTTTTAATTGAGAAGTCCAGGAGAACTTGGACGCCACACAAAAGCACTTAAAAAAAAAAAAAAAAAAATCATAGGTTTTATAAAATAAAATCATGTCTGATTACTGAACTTCCAGTGACTGGTGATGCAAGAGGGCAGACACGCAACACAATGCACAGCAACGTGAAAGCACAGAGAACAGGCTGCATACAGGTCACAGGCTACATAAAGAAAAGCATGAAGTTTAGAAAAGTATAAACAGCATCTACCCTCTTCCATACTTTTAGGATCGGATTGGATAAACGTAGACATTGTTGCATTTGAATGTGTTGCTCTGGAATATCTGGCGCAAGATAAGAATTGAAATTCAAATGAAACACTTTTGGGCGTGAGCACTGAACTCTGACACTCTCTTGCTGAACACACACTGAGGGCCCATCTGCTCCTCTGATACACACACACACACTCAAAATGACATCATTCTGGCCAACACCTCAGCCTATAGACACACTCACACACACCAACTGCGGGTTTAAAAAAAAAAAAAAAAAAAAAAGCAGAATCAATAACTTAAATTCTCAGTTACAATAAGTTAAAAGGGCAGCTAGTGCCCTAAAATGGAAATGGAAGAAAAAAAAAGAGAAAAAAACAGAAATAACAGTACAGTATGCTGTAAGAGCTTGTGAATTTTTTTTTTTTTTAAATTAAATATGATACCCTTTTTTTTTGTGCTTGTTAAATATGGCAGGGAAAACATTTTCATTCATAGGAAACAAATATAAGCGATCATGTCCAAAACCGAGGCTGGCACGAGAAAAACAGTACTACAGAATTTACAAAGGGATAAAGGTAACGTTATATTATCATTATTATTATTACTATTATTATTATTATGAATGCAGACTCAGTCACAGTAAATAACATTACAGTTATGGAAAAGAACAAAACAAGAAAAACATGAATTAAAGTTTACATATAGGCAACTTACATTGTCTATTTAATACAAATATAAAAGCAAGATGCAAGTACTTTGAGATTAAAATAGATGTTCCTTTAAACATTTCCATGTTTACTTCAACAGCTGCAAAACCAGTCACTGCCTCAGAGTCTCTTCGTCTGATGATGATGTTGAATATTCAAACAGTCCTTGACAAACAGGTCACGTATGAAAAGGTGGTTTTGCATAACATCAGCAACGACGTGGAGAAAATCAACCAACCAACCAAAAGAAAATAGAACTTTATATGAGGATAATTAACAAATTTAAGTGCTAAAAAATTTGTTTCATAACCAAAATAATATCCCTTGCGTGTAATGCCATAAACATTATAGTCCTTCAAAAAAAACAAAAAAAAAAAAGAAAAGAAAAAAAAAAAAAAAAAAAAAAAAAAAAAAACAGGCATAATTGATGCCTAATCTTGAACCACAACCCTGAATTACATTCAAACCTTTTAACATATTAAACGTTCAAGTAATTTCTCTCTTCCTTTTTGTCTCATGGGTTGGTTTGTTTTGGCTCGCAGTTCTCCCCAGAGCATGATACCACTTATTTATCTTCTTTAGTTCAGATTCAAGTCTGTCTTTTTTTAAATTCCATCTCTCCTGTACTATAGGTTTGCGAGGAGACCTGTGAGGAGAGCTGTGTGCTGACGCCCTCATGTGGATGAGGAGCACAAAGCGATCTGCTGCACTGTTCCCAGGTCTGTCAGTAGCTGTCTGATGCGGTGTTTGAGCTGCGGGAGCCGCGCCAGAGGTTCTGGAGGCTCCAGCTCACCTGTGTAGTCCAGCCAACTTTCTAAAACTGAACAAGGAACAAAGAGAATAGTTATGTTTCATGCATCTGGACAGATAGTAATTAATAATTGCATTTAACCAAAAAACAGCACTATCAAATAACGTTATACAATTATCCTGGAAAATATGCATCAATGATTACGCAATCAAAAGCATCAGTCAAGTATAGTCCTGTCCCAAAACCATATAATATCATAATATATAGTACGTTAAAAAAAAATACACCAGTGCCATATGTATGAATGCTGCCATATTTTGACGGCGTATTTAGTTTTGGCCAGTTTGTTGTTTTTCACTGCACTGTTTCTTATACATTTTAAGTAAGATGGATATCGAGTCATTATTTTTCAAATAAAGCCTAAAACCGGTGTCTGATTTCAGCGGTCTTTTAAGATTATTACTCGTCACACTGTATGAGATGACCGCAGCAATATCTTGGCTGCATTCTATAACAGACTGTGTGATACCATGTTCTCCAAATCAGATGAAGATCCTCTACTAATAGTCCTGCAATTAAAGAAAATTACTATGTCCTGCTTACGTCAATCAACCAACATGATCTGGGCTCGTGCACGAACGTGCATCACGAGACATTAGGTGTGTAACAACACATTGTGATGCAAAAACGTGCATCTTGGAAATGTGCGATTCACGTCACAGAAATCAGCGTTCTGTTAATAATGCATGTAATGCAGCTGCACTGTTTAAGTAAATTAAATAGAGTTAAAGTAAATAGAGAGCATGCTGGTCACATGATCGCGTTCTTTCATGGAGAGCCTGTGAGAGCTGCACTTGCAAAGCCCGATAGCTCTGGATTGCAATGCCCGACACTGAATAAACTATTAAAGAGAGCTCTTCAGTAGCTTTCAAACACAAACACCATGGAAATCGGGCATTTTAGATGACTTTGGAGCTCTATTTCTGCTACGGGCCTCATTATGTTTTAGTCGATCATATTCAAAGTCCCAAGGTCACCCAAAAGTTTTGATTGAATAAGCAAAAGTTATTTATTTTTAACATATGATGAACCTATAATACATTTATGTTTTTATTAAATTTCTATTCGTAACAATTTTTAATTTATTTAGTTTTATATATGGACCAAAAAAAAAAAAAAAACAGTTTTGCCTTGTTTATGATTCAGAAATTTAAAAAAGGAGTCTTTTCAGTCATAATTTTTCTTCATTCAAATTTTGTTCAAAATATTCTGGAAATCGAAGTGAAATTGTGAAGCCACTATCTTGAACTGAATTGAACTGTGACTGGAGCGCATCATTATACCCTTACGAGATAATTATTCTTCAAAGTGAGTTTGAGGTAATAAATTAAATAAATATCCATGTTTCATTTATATTTTGGCATTGCCACTGGTATTTTTGTCCCCTTGAGTTTCACATAATTCTGTGCCTGAGATTTTAATCAAACATTTCTGACACTGGCAGAAACACTTTTCTGTTAAGTACTACATGACATACTTCTCAACGTGTTAGTATGTGGTTTGGACATATAACATTTCAAAAAAGAAAAAAAAAAAATCAGTTTCTATCACATGTTCATTTCAACAAAAAGCCAGTATTTCTACCTCAACAAAGTGTTTGTTTTTTCTGGCGTTTCTAATCATGTTTTTTTTAAATCCTTTTTTTATTTAAAAAAAAAAAAACAGGTTGATTAAACTGAATGTTTAAGCACATAAACTGAACATAAACATCATACAGTGACTCAGTCAGATTTGGTTCAATGCTCACCATCCAGCTCCCGCTCTATGAGATCCATCCTGTGGCTGACCTCGTCCTGCACAGCCTCGATGTGTTCCAGCAGGTTCAGTTGCCACTGCTGGTGTAGCAGGAGGTCGGGGTCGGGTTTGGAGTCACAGGTCTCCGGGTCAGGCTCCTCTTCCTTAACCTGGGCCGCACAGCTCTTCTCTCTTTCAGCCGCCGCCAGCAGCTTCATGCGACACTCCAACTCCTAATAACAATCAGGATAAATCAGTATGCACTGGGCCTGTGTAGAACAGGATGTATTGATCTAAAGCTGTTCTGTCTCATCATAAAGCCTGGGAGGGAATCACAACTATAAATCAGCAGAAACATTAGATTGCTGTTAACAAATTAGAGGCATCATTATGAGAGGCACTGAAGCAGCAAGAAACAGAAACATTAAAAGATGACTGAGGGCTAGACACTCTGTGTGTTCAAGGCTCATTTAGTTACAATCTCTTTTAGCTATTCTCATTTTTAAACTATCCCCAGGGAAACGATTGCTTTTCTCTGTCTTATTTCAACTTGGAAGCAGGCTAGAGTCAACAGAACAGGTTTAAGAATTCAAGTTCTCCAGCTGCCCTTGATCAGCTAGCCCAGGATAAACAAATCTAACCCAAACACATCAACGATAGTGCACTGTTAGACCACCTTAGCGTTGGTCAGCTGCAGTTTGCGCGTCTCGAGCTCCAGAAGCTCCTCGGTGCTGCGTGTCTCCACCACCAGCCGCTGCTCCAGTGCTGGATAATACGCATGTGGCTTTTGGTAGCAGTGCTCGCTGCTGATGTAAGACGTCTGGAAGGAGAAGGCGGGAGGCACGGGCTGTTTGGAATTGACCGGCTGATCGTCTGTGGAGTCCGCTGCATGAGGGGATGAGGGACAGGGCGTGGTCATGCCGGAATGCCCCGTCCCCTTCCTGAGTATGCCGTCAGAGGGCTTCCAGGGCTGCCGCCACAGTTTCAGGTCTGGGTGAGCCTGAGCCCTGTCAGACAAACAATACAGGTTTCATTACAAAGAGAAAGCTAGCTCGAAAATGAGTTCGTGGCTGTTTTTACAGACAGATGAAATGCAGGAAGTGTAATACATACATACATAATACGTAAACAGTAAACAGAGAACAAACACAATTAACAGTTTCAGTGAATACGACAAGCAGCATTCAAGCTTTCCAGGCATACAAGACGTTAAAAGTGTGCATGTAGTGTCAGTTATAACAGAGTTACAACCTGCGCATCATTAAACACAGGTGCCAACATGGCTAACAATAAAATCCAAGCAGGTAAAGAGGAAAAAACCTCGAAATTTACTACAAAACCCACAGCAAATGTCACTGGATGAAGCAGCTCAGACTGAGGCTTGTGAATTCAAAGTTCATGTAGAAAACGCAGGCACAAAATGAAATCGCTGCTAGAAACAAATGCACGTCTTTCACATCCTGTGTCCTTGTTTGTTAGCAAGTATGTCATAATAAGGAAAAGTGATACACTTAAGATTATTTAAAAACTACAAATGCATATGCAACTAGGCATAATCTTAAGCTACACCTAGTTAAGTGTAAATTTTCATAAAACAGGTAAAAAACCATGCTGTTTATTTACTGTTAACTTCATACAGTGAATATTAGAATAAAAAACAAATTATTATACATTTGATTATAAAATAAGTGATTGTGATTAAATAATTAAAACAGATATGGTAAGCGTTGGGAAGGAGGGACAAGTGTGTTGAGTGCAAAAACTTCCATGTAATGAATAACTTGGCCACATACAGTCCCCTCCGAAAGTATTGGAACGGCAAAGCCAATTCTTTTGTTTTTACTATACACTGAAGACATTCAAGTTTGAGATCAAAGAATGAATATGAGAAGATAGATCAGAATTTCAGCTTTCATTTCCTGATATTTACATCTAGATGTGTTAAACGATTTAGAATATGGCACCTTTTGTTTGAACTCACCCATTTTTCATGTGATCAAAAATATTGGAACATGTGACTGACAGGCGTTTCTTGTTGCACAGGTGTACCTTGTTTGATTGATTGATTGTTTAAACAGTTAATAGCTCCGAATCTCTACTCTTGGTTTGAGCCCTGGGTTTTGTCTGTGAAGGACTGCATTTAATAAGGATAAACCAACATGAAGACCAGAGAGCTGTCTATGGGAGAAAAGCAAGCCATTTTGAAGCTGAGAAAAGAGGGAAAAGATCAGATCAGATGCAGAGCCACTGCACAAGCATCAGATCAGAGCCACTGCACAAGCATTGGGCATAGCCAATACAACAATTTGGAATGTCCTGAAAAAGAAAGAATCCACCATTGCACTAACAACCAGACATCAAACAGGTCAGCCAAGGAAAACAACAGCACTTGACGACAAACAAAAGCTGTGGAAAAAGAAAAAACAGTCAGTGACATCACCAATCACCTCCACATAGCAGGATTGAAGCTATCACTATCCACCATTCAAAGAACGAGAGCAGAAATATAGAAGCCATACCACTCATCAGCACCAAATTAGTAACAAAATACAGAGATGAGCCACAAACGTTCTGGAAGCAGGATTAACCTCTACCAAAGTGATGGAAAAACCAAAGTGTGGAGAAAGAAAGGATCTGCTCATGATCCAAAACATACAAGCTCATCGGTCAAGCACAGTGGAGGTAGTGTCATGGCTTGGGCTTGCATCGCTGTTTCTGGATCGGGTTCACTAATCTTTACTGATGATGGAAATCATGATGTTAGCAGCAGAATGAATTCAGACGTCTGCAGAAACATTGTCTGCCAATTTACAGAGAAATGCATCCAGTGTAATTGGGAGGGATTTAATCATGCAGCAAGACAATGAGCCAAAACACACTGCCAACACAACAAAGGACCTCATCAGGGCTAAAAAGCGGAAGGGTTTAGACTGGCCAAGTCAATCACCAGACCTTAACCCAATTGAGCAGCATTTCACCTCCTGAAGAGGAGACTGAGGGAAGAAACTCCCAAAACAAACATCAACTGAAAGAAGCTGCAGTAAAAGCCTGGAAGAGCATCACAAAATAAGAATGCAACAGTTCGGTGATGTCCGTGGGTCACCGCCTTGATGCAGTTATTGCAAGCAAGGGATATGCATCCAAATATTAAGTGTTATTTACGTTGATTTACTTTAAGGCTGTCTGTTCATATACTTTTGCTTATCTAAAAATTGGGTGGTCTGCCACCAAAGGTTGTTTATCACATCTAGATGTAAATATCAGGAAATGAAAGCTGAAATTCTGATCCATCATCTCATATTTATCTTTGGATCTCAAACCCAAGTGTCTTCAGTGTATAGCAAAAACAAAATAATTGGCCTTGCTGTTCTAATACTTTCAGAGGGAACTGTATATGAAACAAAAAAAAAAAAAAGAGGAATTTCAGATATGGTCTTTCTGTGAGATCTCAGTTACTAACTAACTACATTAGTCTTTGTTTAACTGACAGAAAAATGTGAATCAGTTGTGTGGAATAGCTGGAATTCACCCCTGAATCTGCCTTATCTCTCTGCACCAAGCTTGACAGAGTAAACCATAATCGAGGTTACTCTTTTTCAAAAAATTCGACACTTGACTGTCAGGAAGAATTACTTCTACAACCTTTGCTTGGTGAATAAAATCTGAACTTACTGCAGTATGCTCATTTTGAGCTGCAGGCCATTGAGCACTTCGAACACACGGTGCACGTCGCCCAGGAGCTGATGCGTGGCTGTCATTTTCTTGCCATTCTGATGAGAGTAGTTTTCTTCTAAGAAGGGCAGGCCGTACATGTGACCGCTGCTGAGCCAGTCCTTATCGTACCAGTAGCGCTGACTCTGTCTCTGAGCTAAACACAACGCATTCAGAAACAAAAAAGAATTTTAAAACAAGAATATCAAGTCTATCGTGGCTATAAATATGATCACTGATATTAGGCATCTTTGACAAATGCAAAGTTTCATTACGGATAAGGAAAAATTATTTGACACAACACTAGAATGCGGATTGCGATCCTAAGATACCCAATATCCATCGCGAGCATAAATAATACATTTAGTGTCGCACCACTGGATAGGCAGCAGTGGAACAAAACTGATTTCATGGCCATCACTGTGAGATTTCTCAGAGTGGAGATTAAGCAAGCTCACCAGGTGGGTCCCTGCAGATGTAGCAGCTGTAGGTGTCAGGGACGCTGTCCTCATACAGGCCCATGCATGTGCCATGCTGCCAGCATAAACACTCATCACACTGTAGAGGGAGATAAAAATTCAAAGTGGTTACTACTTGTACTCACTGAGACTTCAGGCTCTTCAATGCACATGCATGTAAACAGCAATGCAATGAAATTTTCTTCACTCAAGAATCATTTTGTCCAGGGAGAAAAAAAAATTACTTAGGCAAATATCCAGTATACGCTATATGGCCAAAAGTATTTGGACATATGACCACCACATATCTCAGTCGTGGCCAAATTCCGAGTATGGGCCACCATACTTGGCTACACGTCACTTCACTTCACATGCATATGTGGGCATTCCTCAAACTGCTGCCACAAAGTTGGAAGCACACAGCTGTCTAGGATGTCTTTGTACAATTTCCCTTCTCTGGAACTAAAGGGTCCAGAGAAACCTGTTCCAGCATGACATTGCCTCGAGGTCCATAAACACATGGTATGACAAGGTTGGAGTGGAACAACTCGAGTGACCCGCACAGACCTGACTTCAAACCCACTGAACACTTCTGGGATGAATTCACCCCAGCCCTCCTCACCACAATATCTGATATGATTTCATAAATCTCCCTAGTAACAATGATTTTTTTTTTAACCACCATGGTTTCCTCCATGTTGATTTTTCTCACTTGCCCCCAGAGCTGACTGATCAAGTGATAACAAGTAGAACTCAATGACATCAACGCCAATGGGGAAGTGGCAAAAATTGTAGATGGCCAGAGAACGGACCTTGAGTTCCTGAACAGGAATGTGTAAGTAACATCTCTGCATGACAAACAAGAAGAACGCTATCAAAGAAAAACTATTTCAGAGACATTTGACCTTGCTGTGACTTTGACCTTGTTTAGAACAATTCCATCTACTGAGTTCATCTGCTAGTTAGTGATAATTCTACATAAATCCTACAAACATTCAACCACTCGTTCTTGAGAATCTCGGATGGACAGACGTACACGGACAGCACAAAAAAAAATGCCTCCACCACCTTGGGGCGGAGCCATTAAAAAGGGCCTGACATAACCTTTCTGAAAAGGAAAAGGAGGGAGGAGGAAGAAAGAAGCCACATTTCTGTCTGCCTTCCACCGAATATACACCTCGATCATGACAATAAGCCATGAAACCATGTCCATTTCAGACTCTCTCCTGCGTGTACAAAGTTGACGCTAATCTAGAACAACGCTCCGTTTTGGGCAAAGCAAGCCCACCTGGATCATGAAGTCGTTCTCCTCCTGCACCTCGCACACACAGCGCACTATCTCTGAGTCATGACCCACCGTCTCCACCCCCTGCTCAGAGAAAGGCGTGTTCAGATCGAGCCCCGTCTCTGACTCCTCCTCGCTCCACAGAGGGCTGTCTGTAGACCAATCACTGCCACTGTCTTCACCTGCAGCACAGGAAACCAGAGATGAAGAAAAAAGGTTGGAAAACAGTTTGCTCGACCTCACACACACATTCTCACACACACATATACATGTATATATAGAGTGGGAAGGGGGGAAGGCGGATAAGAACAAGACAGAGAAAAGCCACAGTTGAACAAAGGACAAGAGAAAAGTCTAAGATCAAAGCTGTGACTAAAAGCAGACTAAGAAGCGGAGAGGAAGCCTGGATGAAAACGGGCCCCTGTGTTTGATACCCACCATCATCGAGCTCTGGTTCGGGGAAGTGTGCGGCGTAGGAGCGGTGTTTGTGGGAGAGGGGCAATTTGAGTGACAGTTTTGGATTGCAGGGGTACGAGCTAAAGCCATTGCTCTTATCACTGCCGTGAGAGTCTGTCAGAGGAAGGGAGAGCAGATGCCAGACAGTGTTAGGACATACAAGACACACACTTAACATCCACACACACACATACAAACACACACAGAGCAGCTTCCTAGCCATGAAGAATTCACAGATGACATTGGTATCTTTGAGCAGCATCTATACAGGTGCTAATGCTTATCCTGCTTAAAGAATTCAGCTAAAGGTCATGAGGCAAGTTACAAGAACACTGCCTATAAAGTCAGACAAGCTAGCAGGAGGAGACATTCCTATACTACAGTGCTCTGGAGATCTGTCCTGCTGAGAAACAAACAGTATGCATTAAACCCATTCAGATGAATCGTAGTCATTTCCTAACTCATGATCATGACGCAGGTGACACAAACACCAATGAAGAGCAAAAAAAAACGGTCAAAAACAGGAAACAAGAGAAAACCTGCCTCGAATCCTGCTGCGAGTTCAAAGCAGTATGTAGTTTGCAGTACGTGACCATGAACATTTCTAAAGACACCTGAATGGTGTACTGCTTAAACAAAATATCCAAATATGAACATTTCATATTTGGAACATTTGGCTAATGCTAACTAACCACTGTGAAGAACAGCTACAGTGCCTTCGTGTAAGTATGCTAACAGTGTGGCTGATCAATCCCACAGTGATAGCCACACAATACTATACTGATTGCTGCTACAAGTAATAGTATATAGTTTATAGTGCATATTGATGCAGTCTAATGATTAAATATGATACAATATGTAAGCACATTTCAAACAACCACTGCCTATACATTTAACAAAATTAAAGAAATAGCATGATTATGACAGACAGCAGACATGGTATGACTCAGATGTGTATGTGTGTGTGTGTGTGTGTGTGTGTGTGTGTGTGTGTGTTCAACAGGCCTGTACAGCAGAAAAGCACTTGAACTCAGTGGAGAGATTATGCCACATGTCCACCCGTCTTACCTGACTTGGACCTCTTTTTCTTCTTTTTCTTCTTCTTTGACTTGATGCAGAAGTCCCTCTGCTTCTTTTCTCTCCTCTTCTCTCGTTCTGTCCCCAAACCCCCCAGCCAAAAATTCATAAATTAGAAATATTTCATCTTTAACAGCTTTCACTCATAGCAAGAGTATTTCATGTGCAGCAGTAGATGTGAAGAGGGGGATGCACTCCCATACCTGTTTCCATGGTGACCCAGTCTCTGTCGTCATGGAGCGCGCGGTTGGTGTGCTGGTTCTCTTTGCTTCTCTCGCAGTGGGAGGAGCTGCGCTGACGATGCACACCGTTGGCAGTATGGGGTGACGGGGTGTGACTGGATTTACTGTCACTCAGCGGGGACGGAGTGTCTGTGTACGACAGAGAGACAGAATGACACATACACACACACACACACACATTTTTTCCCCTCAAAATATGAGAAAAAGAAGAGGGAAAAAACACTATTTGTAGTAAGCATTCATTGCTTATAAATAGTAAACTAAAAATGCCTTATTATGTCTTACTGAAACCATTCCAGTCTCCACAGTATCCCACACTGTGTGCGTACCTAGTGATGCAGAAACGGTGCGACGTCTGCGTGGAGTCTCAGCGGTGTGTGTGTGGCTCTCCTGGGCCTGAGGTTCGGAGGTGTGCGCGTGGGCGCTGTGTGAAGAGCACAGCTCGCTCTCAGAGTGGTAGTACTTCATGTGATAGTGCAGCAGAGACGCCTTGCGGAAGGACTTGGTGCAGCCTGGCACCTGGCACTTAAACGGGTTATGGTCCAGTTCGATGGAGAGGATGGGCGGCGGCTGGTTCTTGATGACCCTGTACACTGTGGGGAAGACACGTTATGTGAGTGGTTATGTAACCATCATTATGTTTTTCACCCTCAGATTGAAAAACATTTTTAAAAAAAAAAATTACTAAAGCATATTTTAAGAAGGCAGAGGGTGGGGGGGTGTAGACCAAATATGTATGTGAAGCCAAACACTAATGAATTTTATTTCACATTAATAACCTCAAAACATTCTCCATTTTCCTTGACAGAAAGTGAGTGCTTTGCAACTTTTGAAGTGGGAAAATCATGTTGAGATAAGAGCACCGACCAAAACTTGTATATGTTGATTGACCAACCTGCCATTTTTATTGTGGGGGTTGGGGGGACAGCTGCTGTTTCAACACCACATTCTAGCATACTCCATTACTAAAACACAGAGCTCCTATACAAAAATGCTTGAAGGTTGGCAGTTCTGATATTGCAGATGTGGAGCAATAATAGTTCTAGCTTTCCCTTGAATCTGGAGACTGCCAGTTAATAGGCACAGGAGGGGCAGCTGAAATCCTCAGCTAACATAATTACCATTTGCTTCTTTTTACACACAGGCGTGACTCACACATGTTTTGTTGCTATGGTAATGTTCACACCAAAAGCTGATGCATACATGCACTATAGCTGGGATTACACGTAATGCGAAGGTAAACAGATGTTCTGGGTCCGCATAAAGGGATCACAATGATTTATTCATTTTTGCAGAAATCACTATATGTAAACATAGCTAATGCTGCTTTTAAATTTACAAAATAATGCACTTTAAAAGGCATTGCTCTTAACACAACTACCGGGGTGGTGGTGATATCTTGAAATGTCCATTATATCTACATAGTTCTTGTGAAATATTGTGATCACTGGCAGAGAGCAGAGAGAAAGAGAGATGGATAGAGATGTTTGAGTGCACTCACATGGTTCCCTGCTGTACTTATTGGTGGTTGGGAGGTGGACTTGTCGTTGCAGCAGTGTGGCTGAGGAAAATAAAACCCAGTGAGCATACATAAAGAAAAATAATTCTAAGAAGCATGCATAATTCATTTTCAATGTGGGAACTGTACAAACATGAATGTAAGCATGTAAGTGGGGTTAGTTATTTAACACAAACGACATACCGAGATCAGGAGTAGACGCTGTCTGTACAACAGGCTTGGGGCTCTCCAGAAGACCTGTCTTGCAGAGACCATCCTTATCACTGAGGCTTTCTGGGACAGAATCTGATCTAGCAGGTCTTATCTGGGATCGACTGTTTCTGTCTGTATGAGTGAAAAAAACAATTCAGTAAGCTTTTTTTTTATGTCTAGGGCTGTCACGATTACTCGATGAAATTCGAGTACTCGATTTAAAAAAGTCCTCGATTACAATTTACCGTTTCGAGTATTCGACAAAATGACAGAGGCATGGCAGTGCACGGAAGAGGGTCCACGCAACAAACGACAAAGAACGTCAACTGTGTGGGAGCACTTTACTTCAGATGTGAAAAACAATAATGTCACTGCAAAAATGAACTCAAATAGCATAACAGCACATCTTCAATGCTTCACAGCACAGTAAGTTCACTACTAGATAGATTTGAATAATTTTGAATAATCTTAACTCGCACACCCATTTTAAGCACAAGCCCGAAAATGATGTGCATGATGTGTATATGTTCACATCGCAATATGAAAGGTTTTCATGCCCGTCAGAGGGCACAATTTAATAGAAGGTAGATAGAAATGATAATTATTTCTGACCAAATGTGAAATAAACATGTGCATACATCAATATTTTTCCAAATGTGCACTGCATGTTCATCACATGTTTCATAATAAGGTCATAACTATAGTATTTCTGTTGGAAAACAGTGGTCAAATACTGAGTGATAGAGCCTTTTGAATTATATATAGTTTGGCGAGATGAAATAATTACCTTAAGTGACCTTATTGTTATTTTTATTGTGAATTTTTTAAAAATCCGGTTACTCGATTAATCATCAAGATAATCGTCAGATTACTCGATTACCAATATAATCGGTAGTGACAGTCCTAGTTATGTCCTTGTTTGGTAGTGGACTAATTGTGGCAGGACATGAGCACACAGCGGGGGGAAGAGAGAGAGAGATAGAGAGAGAAATAGAGAGAGCGAGAGAGGGGCTGTATGTATGGACCTGCAGTATTGGCTCTGCTCCTCTTGGATGGAGGAGTTTGTCCCGTGGACGCACGTCTCTTCCTCAGCTCTGGAACACTAGCCCGTTCTGTGTCTTTTCCTGTGTGAGGCACACAAGCCAGCAATGCTGTCAGCATGATTCATCAAAAAACAAGACCTGCTAAGATCTGTGACTGGAGCTGATCTACTAAAGCTGACTTAGGAGTCACAGCTAAGCGACAAGCAAAACATCAAAGTCCTGTCTTTCACAGTCATGGAGAGAATGTACAGATGAAACTAAAATAATGCCTTAGATGTGGCAAAGAAGAATTTAGTTGTTTACGCTTTAACTGAGCATTACTTACACTCATATGTTTTGTATATCTCCTCCATTTTTTTTTCCACGCACACCCCGAGGTTTTTCCTCCCTCCAACAATGTAAGATCACTTTAGCGTTTCCCTAATATTTTGAAGATCTCCTCTACAAATCGAGACTGAAACTACTCCATTTTGCTTGTGTGTTAGTTGTTTTGTTTGGATTACATCCCTACCTAGCTCTACCGGATAATCTTGCTTTTTCAATCAATCAGCGATTGCTTGGCACACAGCGCTGCAGATTCACCTCTGCGATCTACTTATCAGGGCTGAATGATGTCTAAACATAGCGATATCCTTTTGTTTGAAAAAACGTGTGTGATACCCAGTTACATCACCAAGCCCTGCACATACCCCACTCCCATGTACTAGTCTGTTTACAGCAGGACTGTCATATTAACCCGGTTTCTCATTGAGCACACTGGTTTCTTATTTTTCCTCGCCCTCCACACATTTCACAAGCTGCGTCCAAATATAATGCACCATTCACAAGCATCTTCTGTCAAAATGCGACTTAAAAACTACAAAACCCATAAGTCCACAGAGGGATCACGTCATTCCTCTACCCACAGTGTGATCGCTTGTGATTGGTGGAAACACTCAGCCCGAGCAGAAAAGGCATAGAGAAAGATGCAGAGGTGCACGGCTAAAGTATTTTCTTCATCAAGCTGAACTGAAAAAGTTTAGTTTAATTCACAACTAATTAATTCTATATTTTTAATGTTTGACGGAGAAATGATTTTATAACATAACCAGCATCTCGTATTTTTTTTCCTTTCTCATTTAAACACTTTGTAAGGAATTTATGAAAGCCAAGTTATATGTAGCTTACACCAATCACTACAGTCATAATTCAGTGTTTTTGGTAAGATGCTGTTACTATATTTGTAGCACAAGTAAGTGCAACGTAAACGTATTAGCCAATACATTACCCATAAACCCATTCTCGGCATCCCAACACAAATAGGTTTACCTTTGCATCTTTGTAAAGACCCTAAGTTTCCCACAGATCAGTTAATATGTGTTCCAACCAAGTCATTTGTAAACAAACACACAGAAAAGTGTTGAATTGAACTCTTTCACACTAACAACTGCAGAGGTGTGTATCGACTCAGTCTTACCCTCCGCTACTTTGCCTCTTGCTCTCCTGTTCTGGCCAAGATTGGCCTCTTTTTCTTTCTCGTCTTTCTCTTGTCCCTCTCCACAGCTCTCATGGGCGCCGTTCTGAAGTGTTTCAACTTTCTCCTCGTCTTCTCCTCCTCCGTTCATCTCCATCACTTCCCCTCCTCCGTTCTCCTGTGCTTCTGTCTTCATCTCTTCACTGGACGGCTTATCCTCCTGCGCTTCGTGTCCGTTCGCCATTTCTGACGGCTCCTTTTCAGCCAGCATGGTGTCCTGAAGCTTGCCGCACTCGTCTGTCACTTTTGAGTCTTCTTCCTCCGATTCTGTCTCGCCATCCTGATGGTTCCTTCTGTTTTCTTTGGTCTTACAGTTTTTTCCTGCTGCCCGCTTTCGGCTTGGCTGCCCCGGCTTGTTGCTTGCGTTCTGCAGATTGCAAAGACAAGAGGGCTTTCACCTGACCCTGATGCTGAAGGAAGACTCTCAAAATCACTTTTTTTTTTAAGTAAGAAATTTTAATGTAAGCTATTTATCCAAAATACTCAAAGAATTTAGTCTGTTATTCTGATTGCCACAAATGGAAAGAGTGGATTCTTACCTCCTTTCTGAAAGGCTTAATCTTTATCCCTTTCACGGTCTTAACGACACCATCAAAAAACTTCACCGTGTAAGAATCTGTAACAAGACAAAAACAGCACACTATTAAAGTCAGTAAAGTAGTAACAGACAGTAGTCATATGGTGTAGTACAATAATAATGATAAATTATTATTACACAGTACTGTGCAAAAGTCTTAGGCGCATGCAAAGTAATGCTATAAAGTAATGAGACCTTCAATGAATAATGATATTAAACATTCGTACATAAAAAAGCCACTATTAAAAGCAGTAAACAGTAATAAACGAAACAAAGTCAATATTAAGTGAAACAACTCTTTGCTGCTTCAAAAATGCACCAATTGTCTCAGGTACTCTTTGTGCAGTTTGATAAGGAAATTAGCTGTTACGTTTTTCTGAGCATCTTGGAGAATCTGCCACAGTTCTTCCGGAGACTCTGACTGTCATACCTGTTTCTGTTTTTGCAGATAAAACCGGATAGACTTATGTTTATTGCCTGAAAAGTGGTATATTATGTAATATGCTTCTTTCTTTACTGCCATACAAACATTTTCCTGTAACATTTAATTTTTTTGTTGGAAAAGTAATGTTTGGAATCTAAAATGTTTTTATTGACTGCAATGCAAAGATCATAAAATTTGTATTAAGAAAAATTATACTGTGCCTAAGACTTTTGCACAATACTGTATATGATGACATAACATCATGTGCTACATGAGAAACATTCTTTTGAGATAATAATAATCATATTTATTATGATTAGTCTTAAATAGCTAATTAGGTCACCATGTATTACTACATTACATTAGCTAAGACTTTTTCATCTAGCCAATTATGTTTCAGGGCAACAGAAACATGGGACTGGGCAGCGCACTGAAGGTTTTACTCGCCCTGTGAGTTTGCTAATAATAATTTCTTATGAGTATAAGCCATCCACGATAACTGACCTTCTTTATCACGGGAGAGGATCTTAGCAGGATAGTATCGGCAGTCTGACCAGCTGGCTAAAACCTTCTGGTTGATTTGAAAACCCTGAAAAAAAATAAATAAAAAAACATACACGCAATAATGAACAATGCTTTACTTGTTATTAAAAAAAAACCCTCATTTTAAATTAATAAGTGACCACAAGTTCTTTTGGAGAGTAAGTATTCACCGGGGCCATGTTGTGCTCCTGCAGACCCTGTCTCCGCAGCTGGATTCGTTCCACAGGCCGAAGGTAGGGGCTGCTCCAGTCGAACCACTCATCATAGCGATGACTCCACTGTCTATAGTGAATCAGGACCTTCTCATCCTCGTAGTCGATCTTCTCAATGCTGGCAGCATACCTGACCATTTCAAACAGAAAACAGATTCCGCATTAGACTAGCAGGCGTCATATCAATGTTTCCACATAACACTGCACCTTTTCCAAAGGATAGTTAGCTAAGTAGTTGTATAGATTTGGCCTAAAATAAGTAATGCCTGACACTGAAACGATCCTCTGTCATCTGCGCCGTCTGTGAAGACCATAATGTTAGCTAATTTTGGCTGGGAACTTTCTCTAACCTTAGCAAGCTTCTGTTTGGGAATTTACTCTGATGTTAGCTAGCTAGCTTTGTTCTAGGATTATCGCTTCTATTTTATTTGGGGTTACATATTTACAGAACGCTGGCTATCTAATATCGCTGCATAATTCTGATCAACAAATTTAAAATTTTATGTTTCAAAATCTGTATGAGCTGCAGTTTACCCAATTTCAAAGTCGCTATCCATATAAATATATCCATATATTTTTTTTAACTCTCCTCATGAAACAAACTTGTAAACACTAGCAACTATGATTAGCATTAAAGCTAATAATTTTGGAGAAAGAGTAGTAGTAGTAGTTTCTTACCAGTAAGATATGAAAGGTCAAACAACTTAAAATAATTGAAATATAGATTTTTTTCTGTATTCAACCCATCTACCCTTCAAGCACACACACAACTGTGTTAGCTTGGTAACTAATTAGCTATTAAAGGTAAGGCTAACTATGCCTTCTTCTAAGTAATATTAGCTAGCTAGCTAGTAGACAGTAGACAGCAGGGATAGCTGTTAGATTATTTTAGGCATTTTTTTTTTTTTTTTAAGATGTTTTTGTCAAGTTTTGTGGGAGGTTGTAGTTCAACTTCATATCATATCACATCACACTCTTACTTGCGGTTATGGAGGGAAAAAAAAAAAAACACCTGCATATGCTATAAACACAACATGCCTAAACTACCCTACAAAATAGTTTTAGAGTCTACTGCTCTAAATCAGGTATATCTTCTTTTACCTTACCAATATTTTTATTTACTATATAGAAATACAGCGTTTGACATGGCCCTGTCTGTCTCCTGACCTAAACCCAAAGAAAACCTGTGGAAGGAGCAGAAGAGCAGTACCCGAGAGTCCACGAGAGAAGACCTAGGACGCTGCAGGATCTGGAGTGAGTCTGTACTGAGATCTTGTCTTGTTCTGTATTCTCCAATCTCATCAAGCATTACAAGAGACGTCAGTACAAGAGTCAGTGCTGATACACCGGCAAAGGGAGGTTGCACAATATACTAAATACAGGGGTGCCAACAATTGAGACACATGGTATTGTTAAATGCTTTTGATATGGGTTTTTAACCTATTAGCATGCTTTACTACTACTCTTTATTTATGAACGCCCCACATCCATCCACCCATTTAATACATAAATATGATATAATACAATATAATATGACAATATAATCAGTTAGGCTCTCAAATGCTTATTTTCCACTTTGTGGCTTTTCACTGATAAAGATTTATACATGACCTTTCACTTTCTGTGTGAATCCTATAAAATGCACGTTCACATTTCCCTGAATGAAAACAGAGGCGGACTAGAAGCTAGGGGCTATGCTGGTGGTGCGGAATGCTGAACAAAGCAAAGAGCTCTCGCAGCTGTGTTTGGCTTGAGCTTTCTAATGGACTGAAAGCAGAGAAGGAGGGAAGTCAAGGCTGCCAAGTCAGAAAAAGGCCGAGATGAAAGAGAAAGAAACACTGACCAGTTCTTCAGACTGTCCCGGGCCTCCAATGGCGCCCCCACCTCGAACGTGATCCCTCGCCTGTGAGGAGGCGTCTTAGTCATGCTGTGTGCTTCACACCAACCTTCAGAAAACAACAAGGTATTAATCAGCTATGCACGGTTTCATATATCAGCTTAAATTCAGCTGGTGCTAATACCCACATTCTGGTACTCACAAACCTGAATTCAAACAACAGACGCCTTCCTCCAAAATAGATAAGTGCCAAATTTAATAGTGTAATTAGATCTAAACCTGAATCTCTGAGCATTAAAATTAACAGACTTAAAAAACAACAACACTACAACACCATGGACTTTTAAATAACACCACCCCATAGCCATGCATATTAACCATATAAATACATAGCTAAATCGGGAGTTTCAAATCATTCTGGGCACAAAACAACTCATCAACACATTTTATTTTAGCAACATTTTTATTTTAACTCTCCTTTTTTGATGTTCGTTAAAATCTGCAAGATTAGATGCGGGGCGAAAAAACAAATTCCTTAGTCAAAGAGAGCTGGTCATTAAGACAGGGCACAAAACACAAAAGAAGGCCAGGTGCCTCTTGTGCACCCTCTAGTGGCAAAACCACAATCCAGCATTTTCCTAAGAACCTCTGCTGACAAATCTCAACTCCATATCTCAATCAGGGTGGATAGCCTAAAACTATTGCTTAAAATTAACTACAGAGAGAAACAGAGGGAGGTGACAGTGGATACAAAAGGCATCACATGTTACAAAACAATGGCTTCTACACTGTAGATAATGCACATGTCCAATAATGAGTCATTTGGATTTCAGACAGATTTCGGAGTGAGGGAAGTGCAAAGGGTTTAAATAACCTGATAGCTGGAAATAACTTTCTGCTTTGTCTTATTACGAAGGATGGCAAAATGCAGAAGTGAGTTACTGAGTATTAACGACATCATAACTGTTATTTGTCAGGATATTTAAAAAAAAAAAAAAAAAAAAAACAATAGCTATTTTATTTTTATAACAGTTCAAGTTTAGGAAAACTTTCTTGAGGCTAAAAGTTTATGTTTCGCCTTTGTATGAGGTACTGTTCACTAGGGCCGTGCCATATTCTATCGTCCATGATACACCCGTACAATTCCTCCCCATGATAAGAATTTCTCATCCCGCGATCCTGAAGATATGGCTGATGATGTGCCGCTCTGTGGGAATCTCACATGCAGAACGAGAGCAAGCATGGTGGAAGGCGGAGTTCCAACCCTAGACAAGGAAGAAGGATTAATCCCCCAAAAAAGGAGCTTCCGCCGTAATATGGAAGCGGTTCGGATACAGAAGATCAGATGTGAATCAGATGACTCAAGACTGTATGCTGATGTGATCTGTGGCCAAAAAATTACCATGAAATATTGTGATACAGTTTTAAGTCTATAGTTTTAAGCCCACCCCTACTGTTCATGGGTCATACTGATTTTGGGCAGCTGGGACAGAAAATAATATTTGAAATGACCAATCTTGATTACATCTCTGTTTTTCTGGGGAACTGTAAAGACACACAGAATCACTTTTCCTGAGGATGCTCGCAGGTGTAATCAGCTGTAAGTGCTAACAAGACATGAAGGTAATGTAACTGTGTGAATTCATATATGTATATAAAATTTTATTTATACATACATATACATGCATGTATGTATGTATGTATGAGTATGTATATATATTATATATACATACACACATACACAGACACAAATATATATATAAATATTTATTACCTGTATAAATATATATATTTTTTTAAACCAGCAGGAGACCATTAAAATGTCATCACTTCTAGTAGTCTGTTTTATTTCCGGGTCAAAATGACCTGAATATAACGTGTGTAACTGTAATATGAATGGAGGGGGTTTGTTTTAATTTAATTTTATTTTACTTTAATTACATTTATACGGATAACTTTATATCCTCGTGCTAAATAACATGTCTAGCTGTGTTAAAGCCTGTACTTGTGGTTAGTTTACACCGCGGTGATGGGGATTTTATAACTGCCTCCCCAGAGTTTGTCCAGTCAGAGCCCCGCTCAGCGGTCACGTGACCCCGGCCGCCGCGCAGTCACGCCGAAGCGGGTCAGAGGTGTCTGATGCGCACAAACACGAAAACTGCTTGTAGAAGTGGCTTCAGGCTGATTTGAAACGGCTCCGCAGTGAGTGGGGCTACACACAGCGCCGTGTGGAGTGGGCACAGGGAAGAAAAGCGGCGTGACGCAAATGGCGCGCAATACGTTTCCTCCTCGCTGTTTACCTTCTTGTCAAGCACGCGCTCTTCCTCTCGAGTCCGTCATTAATGTTTACTTGGTAACACATGATGTGTGGACAACATTTAGCTCATAATACGACGGAAGGACGTGCTGAATGAGGCCACAAACAGAAATAGGTGCTTTAAACTTTCCCTGCACTCCGCAAGCCAAGTGGAAAAACGTGGGCGCAACGTTTCTGCGAACGCAGCGCGAGCGCAATGTAGCAGCCTTTATATAAACACAAAATAAAGCACGCCAATTGCGTACACGTCCCATTACACACACACACAACCTGCCTGACAAATAAATACACAAATATTTCAGCGTTTCTGTCAGCATTATTCCTAAGTTCGCCTGTTTAGACGTTTTACATTGTTCACTCGGCCCTGGCGACGCGCACGGTTACAGCAAACGCTGATTGGCGGAAGTGTCTGACGTGTGCGGATTCCCGTACTCTGATTGGCTCAACCGTCTGTCTGTCAACTAGTCATCTCAAAGCGGCCTCCTTTCGGCCTAGTCCGCGGTGCATGGGGCTGCCGTAATGATGACTCGGGAAGACAAACACCAACTTCACCGAAAAGTCGCGTGCTCACTGACACAGCTCGCGCGTTTCTGTAGGAAGCGGACATTACTGGCTCTTAAAGCACTCACTACAACCGCTTTTTGTTCAGAAAGACTCCTGAGTGCCTGCTAGCATCGGAACACATGTACTGAAGACAAGTTTGATCTAATCACAACAGCAGCAGCAGCATCATCATCACACTCACAATTCTAAACATCATCTCGCGTCACACACACACTTACTTATATAACCGACCTATAATGAAAACGAAACACTTACCTTTCTTTGACGGAATTTTTTATTCCAAGTGCACTGAGAACAATAGTAAGTGCAGTGTGGCTGTGCGCGCGCGCCGCGTGCTCACTCTCTTATCCGCGCAGTTTGTTTTCTCCGGCGAGCAAGGCCGGTGCTTACGAGGCGGCGCTCGTCTGCGCATGCGCGACACTTCTGCTGTCCCCTCTTATCTCTATATGATCATTTTAACCAAATACTGTAGAAGAAAGTATCAAAATTTTTCTTCTTTTTTCTTTCTTGTTTTTTTTTTTTTTTGCATTTTCAATTTATAGAATATTTGTACATGCAAATTAAAACCCTGTTCTATAACCGCTTAATTGTTTTTATTTGTTGTTGTTGTTATGTTTTATTTTATTTGGAGCAAACGCAATTAGTGCAATCAGTTCAGTCTGGCATAACAAACTGTATTACATTTACTACTACTACTACTACTACTACTACTACTAATAATAATAATAATAATAATAATAATAATAATGCAGGTAGATAAAACAAGGCTTGTGGATATTGTTGATACTGCTGCTGATGTTGTGTGCTGATAGTGTAAAGGGCTCTTTGTGTTGCTCTAGCATACACAATGATTTAGATTTGTGATGTTGAATTCGGGAATTACTAAAATTTTGTAGACTTACGGTTTCTGGGTGAATTTTGCATTCTGTTGGTGTATCCTCTACTCTTGAGGCAGACAGGATATCACTTTCATGTCAGTGTGGTTTTCAGTATTGATAGTGTCTTTGCTCAGGTAGTCTGCCCTGCTGTATTGTCTGTTTCTAACGGTTCAGTCTGTGGAAGTGGCAGAGACAGTGCACCACAGCGGCATCTAGCGGCCAAACCACACTACAGCAGAGTCCCGTTCTCCTCCGTGTTGCCACTAGAGGCCGCTGTGGTGCAATGTCTCTCACAAGGCATTAACAAAGCCCAGATCAATACCACATAAAAGCTAGTCTAATGTTTAGGGTTAGTCAAACTAGCTCTAAATATATGAATGTGAAATGAATCTATTAAAACTCCTGTATCCATCATTCCAGTTCCAAAACTACTAGCTGCCAGAAACCAGAATGATTAGAGTAGAGTAGAGTAGAGTAGAGAGTACTTTATTGATCCCCAAAGGGAAATCTGGTGTCACAACAGCCACAACACAAGAGCAGCAAGGAAGACTAAGACTTAACAGTTCACAGGACATAAACCTCTATCAACTGATTTTGAAGTGGGAGGTGCTCTGAAAGTTAACCATGTCAACCCCATTAAAGATGGAGCTGCCTCTGACATGGCAGAACGAACGGAGGCGAGTGCTCAGCAACAGGGAAACTGTATTGTACTAGCATTAAAAAGCTGACAAAAATAATGAGTAGCTACTGAATTGTTAGTAGATGCACTCACATATATTTCACAATGCAGACAATAAACAGATAAGTCACTTAAACACAGAAGTTGGATTGTTGTGAATAGTAATGAATGATAAGGACATCTGGTGTAATTCTCTGATACAGCAATAAGGAAAGTTACTGATCCTTGACTACTATGCTGATAAATTGGTAGGGAAGATGTTTCCAGTCTCAACTGTGTTTAGACTGTTTAGAATTCCATTTAAGTCTTAGATCAAAATGAACTCTGTTCTTTTCTTATTTTGCCGTTCAGGGCCATAAGTTTATCATAGTGCAAGTTCAGGTTTTATCATCCTGAACTCGGGTTCAGGGCCAAATAACACAATCTGTGCAATTCGCTTGATAAAGTCTCTATGAGGAATGATTAGGAAAGAGAAATGGAATGGCAGTCGGAAGGAATATAAAAAAATCTTGCCTGATGTGTGTTTTTCTCTGATCTTACAGGAAAAAGAGAAGAGCTCCTAGAGCAGCTTGAAGTACAGAAGAGTACTTCTGGAAATGCTCAGGAAGCTCTCTCAGCTAAGGTGGAGCGCCTCCCCAAGTTCCAGGCTCCCGTCCCCAGAAGAGGTACCTCTCACACCATTGTTCCTTTTAAACAGTTTATCGTTCATTAAACATTCTGAAGCAACTGCAGTTAGCATCTTTATAAGGCTGTGAACACATGTACCTGCCTACCTTGTTCTAGAGATCTGTGTGTTCATTGGGAAGATACTGCATACTTTATTACGTTACACACTTACCACTGAGTGAAATTAGAGTCATAATTAAGAAGACCAATCTTTAGAACTGCAGCAAGAGATGATTTTAAAAACAAAAAGAAACATGCTAAAATAGTGCCAAATAAAGCCTTGCTCCTCATCTGCTCATTCCCTTCCTGCTTGAATATTATGGGATATTTTGTGTATATTCATTATATGTAATCCCACTTAGGTCCATTTTCATTCCAGCTTGTAACGCTATAAAATGTGGAAATGTTCAAGTGGGTCAAATACTTATGCAAGGCACTGCCAGCTAGCAAAATATTAAATGTATAGCTATATTATATGGCAATATAAATGTTTAAACTTCACTCGATTGGACAGTCTAATCACATTTAATGTGTTTCTAGTACATTCTATGTGTTGGCTGGATGTTTTCTTGAAGGACGTGTGTTGCAGGAGACTCTAGAGCATATAAAGGCTCATCAGCCTGACATGAACAGACCATGGTAACTATTTAAAAAAAAAAAAAAAAACACTGACTCATCTGAGTCATCTTTAATCTGTCATTAATAATTTATCTGTAGTCAACCTTGGGTTACTGTTTGTATGCTTTGTCCTTAGATTAACTTTAAGATTTCTCTAACTCGTACTCTCTCTCATCGCTGTAGCGGCTCTATAGCGGGGGACTGAGAATACGGAAACTTTGGTTTCACGCAGGTTGTCCACCCACCTCGTGCTCCGAAGAAAACTGCACACCCTTTGGCCTCGACCTTTCAGAGCACACCTGACACTCTGCTTGTGGAAAAGTATCAACGCACTCAATACCAGGCCATCTGCAGTCCTAAAGTACTATGGTAAAGCTCTATTAGTCACAAACTAGCAGATACAGTAATACGTACAATGATTTCCAGACTCCATTACATTTACAGAATTTGGCAGACCTTCTTACCCAGACCAGCTTATTTCATGCACGTAGATCAGGGACTAAGAATTCTATAAAACTAAAACTGTCTTAGAGAGGATAAAACACTGCAAGTTTTTTTTTTTTCCTTTTTTTGCAATTAGTGCTCATTTAAGTGCTTGGTGGAACACATACCTCGTTCACCTCAGGACAGACTTAATTATGGTAATTAAATCATGATTATTTAATCGTTTAGCCAGTTTTTCTACAACTAGCACTTACTCCAGCCCTTGTGTCTAGTGCCGACTCTGTTCTTACCATAACTATCCTGCCATTATTATTTTTTTCTCTATTTGGTGGAAACTTGTACATCACTTTGGATAAAAAACATTCTTCCAAATGAAACTGTGCAGGGTATTGGCTCCATTGAGGTAAGGCCAAAAAGTATTTCATCAGAACACACAACCATCGTCCAGCACAGTACACAGTACTAAAGGTGCCATCTTCATTGAGTTTTCAGAACAGTCTACAAATTCATGACATCATAAGCATTTATAACATCATATCCCAGCCCAGTTATAAACATGACATTGCTAGAGGCTTACCCTTATACTTTAACATAGCTTGCTGTGGATTTCCTGGTAGCATCTATCTAGTGCTAGATAGCTACACAAATTACATAGACACAGATTACATACACAGCACAATATACACAAACACAATCAATAGCATCTTTCCATGCGCTACAGTTTGATCACAGATTATAGAAACTATTTAAAACCTCGAGTTATTTTTTTTATACTTTACCCCCAGATGTAGGATGTAAAATATTTATACATAGCATATCATGCAATAATCAAGCACAACTTTCTCTATCTCCTATCCACAGCAGATGTAAAAATGTGAATGCTCTTTTCTCAGATACAGTGGATACAAGAAGTCGACTCACCCCCCAAAGAAAAAAAAATGATGCAAAGATAAATCCATAGAAATATATCCAAATAAGAATTAATCCATAGAAATAGATCTAAAACAAACATATCCACTGTATATTACAAAGATTAATTCATGAAGCTTGTTTGGGACCACAGTGTCATTATTGAGATTTTTATTGAGATTTGGCGCCCCATACTCCATGCATGTCTGAATATGAGGATATTTGCAGAGAAGTGCACACATCAAACACCAGAGCATCTTTTCCGGAGATTGCGAGTCTGAATCTTGATGATGCCACAGCCATCCATGGACAGGAGTCCAAGAGAGCGAAATTCGTCATGCTCTCAGGGAGGGAGGAGTGGCATTCTCTGTCTCCCCTATCAATCACAGCAACACTAGATATACACACACACCCAATATATATACACTTTTGGCACAAAATTAAGTCATAGAGAAGTGCATGGATCCCAGATGGACAGAGATGTTGTGGCTCTTACATGACATCTAGTGGACATTGCTTTTAATCCTCCAGATTTACACAAGATCCACAAGCGAGTATGTGTATGAGTACAACCCTGCTCACCTAACACCTCTACTCTCTACACTAGATGACCTGGAGCCCTGACACAGGAGTCTGATTTTCATGAGTTTAAAAAAAATTGTGAAAAAATAAACATAAGGTATATTGTTTAATTTGTGAACGATGTCATTTAATGCAGTTAGTTAAATCTGCACTACAAGCTACAGAATAAAACTAGCATGTAAGTTACTTTGAGACTGAATTCCTGATTGAAGACGAGGTTGAAATAGTGTCTGTTCCACCTTAAATGATGGCAGATATCATGAGTCTTTTACTGTCACTCCTTTTTAGTACCGGTGAAGTAAAACAGCTTGGCCAGTCATACCACTTCCACTTATGTATTTTTTAGCTGTTTTCATTTTAGAACTGGAGGAAAAATGCTTCTCAGGGGATCATGTTATGTTGTATACAACCAGTAAACAAATGTTAGACCAGGGTTTATGGGGTTACAACATCCCAGGACATCAAAATCTCACCACAGTCTTAACCAGCTGGACTTAAAAATAAGATAAATTGGATGATTTATCCCCAGCCTGGCCCAAGTCTTCTTCACGCTTAACAGTGTCACAGTATATTGTATAAAAATGCCTAATCTGCCTATATGAGTCAGTGTTAGGCCATGGTTTAAAGGGTTAAAACATACTGAACCACCAAAATCTCACCACAATCTGAAGGAAAATGATTTACTGGAATTGGATTGGTTGGTTCTATAATGGTTATAGTGGTTGATGCACTACAGATCACTATTTAGGGTGTTAAAATGTCTCGGGTCACTATGATTTCACCACAAGCTGAAAGATAAGGGCTCAGAATGATGAGCCCAAAGTCTTCTTCACCCTTAAGCCATTAAACCTCCAGGACGTGCATCCAGACTCAGTTTCCTTACTCTCATAACTACAGTCCTTTCCTATTAGTTTCACTGAAGTTATTGAATAAGATGCTTTAAGGTGGGTTACTTAATAATACACTGGGACTTAGTGAATAATAAAGGGCTAAAAGTAAGATGGAATATTGAATAAGAGACTATTGGGCCATTATCATTATGATTAAAACACTAAAGGAGGTGTCTAAAGGCTGGGGGGATGAGATTAGCAGCTGCACAGCCACTGTGCTCTTTTTTTTGAAGGGAAGAAAGAGGGTGAAGGTTCCAGAGAGTAAGATGTTTCTGTGCTTGTGTTGATGTAGGTGTGCTGTGGGAGGAAAGGGCGTCTCTCAGCCCTGAGCGACTACAGGCCACTCGCCCCTCATATATCACATGATAAAGACCCTGGAAAGGTTGGTTTTTAGACCATCTCAATTGGAAAAAGCAGACAATAATATAATAATATATGTGGCATGTTCTTTGACTTGTCCAGTGCGTTTAACACCATACAGCCCTCTTTATTTAGTAAGAAGATGAGAAGGATGCAGATAAGAAGGCTCATCATTTTCTGCATCATTGACTATCTGATATTCAGACATTAGAGCATTTTTTGAAACTGTGCCGGGCCAGGTGGCAAGCAGCACCGAGGCTCCACAGGGGTCGATCCTCTCTCTTATCCTCTTCTCAGATTTCCAGTAGAACTCAGATCTGTGCTAGCTGCGGAAATTTTCTGAGCACACTGCTGTAGTGGGGAATGTCAGTGAAGAGCAGGAGTCTTGAGCAGAGTACAAGGCTTTGTCGAATGGTATGCGAGAAACAGCTTAATGTGAACAAGACAAAAGCCATGGTGATAGAGCACCAGGAACAACGAAACCCCACTGACCCCTGTCTCTATTCTTGGAGAGGTTGTGGAGATGTATGAGAAGTATCTGGGGTGCGCTTAAAAACAGGCTGGAATGCAGTCTTTATTGTTTCAGGTTCTCAGGCATGCAGCAGGAAACTGCACATGTTCCAGCCAAAAATAAACACCAAAGAGGAACTTTATACCTGCTGATATCACACTATCACTCACACTTTTTCTGCTTGCATGTCTCACGCTTTATCTTGAATAGAAAAACTTGATTTGTGACTTAAAAATAAGCACCGATTGGTGTTCAACGTTTGGTACAAGACAAATGTTGCTAACTCAAAATTTTATTCATTTATTTATTTATTTATTTATTTATTTAATGACTGCTGTTTCCTTCATGGCATAAACAAAATTCATAAACGAAAAGCAGATATTAATAAATATGTGTATGTTCGTTCCTAAAGCTGTGAAAGTTTCAACTATATGATACTGATAGGAAACAAAGAGCAGCAGTGGACTGTGTGTGTGTGTGTGTGTGTGTGTGTGTGTGTGTGTGTGCGTGCTGTGGTGTTTGTACTGTACTTTATTGTGACCTGAGATTTGAGGTCAGCAGTTAACCAGCAGAGGGAGACCTTGTTCTTTGCCATGGTCAGGCATAGGAAAGTTAAGATCCTCTTTTTCACTGTAGAGCTGAACAGGTACTGGAGTCTTGTGAGAACAGTTAGAATCCTTTTTTCCATCCTTTGTGCTGATAAATCAGTACGTGGGAATATCTCAGAAAGCTGCGGTGACGGCCTGCAGTAGGTCAATGCTGACATCTTGCATGCGTAACAATTTTAATAATGGAAATATGATTTTGAAATCAGTTTAACCCCCACATTGTTTATCGATGAAGGAGAATTTAGGTTAGGTTTTTAGGTTTTTGTTTATTGTGTGCACAACAATACAAATACGTGCAGTGAAGGACATGAGAACTCAAACTGTGGTTGAGGTTGAGATTAATGTTGCTAGAAATACAGCAGAGAGCAGTATTCAGTCGATTTCTGAGTATACATATTAGCATTGTTCGCCTGGCTGCCATTAAGTGCAGAACCATGTTTATCATTTCATTCCTGCCCTTTTCTTAGGATTAGAACAGTTTATCTCAATTAGTCATGCTTTTAGAGAAGTATTCATCTGAATGGATGAATGATTACAGTGTAATGGTCCTGGGTCACAGTGAAATTATTTAATGTCTGGAATAGATGTGATTGAGCTATCAGTTGGAAGATTTGGTACTTTAATCTTTAATCCATCTAATTGCCCTAGAATTGTACTAATTGGAGCCACAGAGTGCCACAGATTGACACAAGATGGGGGTAAACATCGGACTGACGTAGATCAGTTACGCTGTCCCATGTGCACTGTGCTGAAGAAAGCTTGGTGGTTTGTAAGCATACCGTGCCGCATGTGTTCATGTGGAAATGCCATCAGAACTGAAAGTCTACAGCGGAAAAGAAGTGTGCACGTGCGTTTCTAAATATATTTCTATATAATATGTATGTCAGTTCTCTTTAATCCTAGTTGAACCACAGAACTGAAAGACCTAAATATTGAATAGTTGGTCGAACACCACTGTAAAAGGGATACATCTCTACATGCCAGTGAGCAAATAGAAAAAAAAGTCACAATTTTGCAAATTTACCATCTTTATTCTTTCTTTCTGAAACGATGGAAATGAAATGCTTGCCATCCATCTTTCTTTTTGTAGCTGGCCCATCAGAGGTCACGGCAAAAATAATATTTACAATTCGAGTCGGAGTTCGTTAGTCCCTGCAAGGATCACAGAGAGCCGCAGAGAAGGAGGACACATGGGTAAGTGCAATACAGGAGCATAGTGGAGGTCAACAACACACACGGGTTTTGTGTGGCTGTATTCTGCTACAGTTCTGTTCACTATTCAACACAATCATGAAAAAAAAAGGATTATATTTAAAAAAAAAAAAAAAAAGATATATGACAGAACTCTGAACTGACTGAAAAGATGTAAAGTAAGTATAGCCTCATGGATGTAGTAATGTTTGATTGAAAAGGGATAAATTAGGTAAACATATAAGGTGAGACATACAGTCATATTTACAGAATAACAGAGAAACGTCAGTGACACGGACCTGCTGTTTAGTCATGTGAGAAGATTCTTGAATCTAAACAAACTTTATCAAGTGGAACTACAAGAGCAGTCAGCTGGATTACTGTATTCTGTACTGTATTTTCCAATCAGGTTGCTTGTTTACTGGTTCCTTACCAGGTTGCTTGTTTTGCGTTGACTGACATGGGCGATGAGAAGAAATGCACTGAAGTGCATCTGCTATGGCACAAGGTATCCTCCTAGCTCCCCCCCGAGTCACGGACACAATGATTCGGGACGTCTGTAATGTGTGCTGACAGGCAGCGTGGAGCAGCAGGACCCAGACGGATTTTGTGGAAATGTCAGCAAGGGGTTTTAACAAGCAGCTAATCATGCATGACTGTTTCTGCCTGATGGAACCGTCTTATTTTTGGGCCTACATCTTGACGAAAACAGAAGTCAGGGTGTGCTGTGTGTGCAAACACATGCGGTCAAAAACTGTCTCGTTCCAAAATCAAGAGCCAAAACGCTCCCATGCTGGGTGCTAAACCCCAAAGTCTGACCACAAAGCTAAATATACTACAGCCTGGGTCCTGGCTATGTCCTTAACCACACATCTGAGATATGAAATTGCCCCGTCTTATGGAAAATAACAAAGTAAAAATATGTTCGTGAAGTTTTGCAGTCATCCACGTCATTCGCGGATTGAGTTGTGTTTTAATCTTCAAGACATGTGGGTTTGAAAACTGATGAAAGCCCATGCATGAGTGACAAAATGTTTTCAGCACAAGTCCAGTTGCCTTGAATCACTACTACTAGACATGGAGTCAAGACTGTAAATGGTCTCCCAAATTCCAGAGCTAAATACTGTATATTGTCTAACTGTACGATCTCGATTGCTCGTATGCGGTGAATAGTCCTGCGCGCTTTTCTGCTGACACACATGATGGATAAAAATAGCATGCCCTACATCAAACGCATCATTTCTCAGGAGGAGATGAGATAAAGGGGAGTTTGTTTCGAAGCACCTTCCATGCCTTGAGCTTTTGATTACAGAAGGATGACCTTTCAGAAAGCCATCATCTCACACACACACACACACACACACACACACACACACAGTTGACTACAGGCACCAGGTTTAGAGTCAGCAGGCCATAACGGAGCCAGCAGATCTTTCTTTCAGACACACGTCAACATGAGCAGTGCATACACACAACATGAGACAGATTTTTTTTTTTTTTAAAGTTTGCAGACCATCTAAGACCAAAAGACAGGCTCATACACTCCATAGCATAGAGATTAGTATCCATTAAATATCCAACACACTCAAACCACATTAAATTAGACAAATCCACTGAGGAACTGAGGCTCAGTGCTCAGACAATCTAGCAGAGAAAAAAGATAACAATTGTCCAAAAGTGTCCAACCCCAACTTAGTGAAAGAACAGAGTTATTAGTAATAATACAAAGAGCCATAGATCCCTGCACATTTGGTTTCATATGTTAACAGTCTGACTGCTGCAGATATGCTGGAGTGTCCACCAGTGAAAAAGATGTACTTCCGAATCGATTCAGTCTTTACAGTGGCGTCTGCTACAAGGCATCTGCATTTCTGATGAGGATTCACTCAAAATTATTCCGAGTCGATTCAGGTCAAACAGGCGAAAACCTCCAGTGAATGCTGGTATTCAGTGAATCAGTGAGTCACTTGCTAGTGATTCGTATTTGGAGGTTTTAGCTAAGAAGTTTAATAAGCAATCAAGGTTATCCATCGCTTTCCTCAAGACATCAACATGTCTTTTTTTATTCTTTTTTTTTTCCAGAGTTATAAAGCATTGACATGGCCAAACAGCGTGACTGTTAATAGGCAACAATGCTATAGGTATAAACCACGAAAAAGAAAGAAGCACCCATGGGTGCACGGATGAGCAGGGGGGGGGAACGATGTCATGGCTGAAAGGTCACGCTAGGTCCTTGATGAAGCTGGTGTCCAGATGCACGATGAGTATGCGGAGAAAGGACATTTCTTTGCGCGTGTTCTCGAATATGACGCGGGGGTCGTCTGACTGGCAGCGCAGGCAGTTGGGCGCCATCACCATGGCCAGATTGTTCACATCCATCTTAGTCTTACTTACATTCACTGGCTGTGCAAAAACCTGAGGGGAAGAGGAGGAAAATGCCACAAGATAAGTTTCTATTCAAATTTCACAAATTATAAGCAAATTGATCAGCAAATGTCACTTGTGTAACTATCATTATGTTAATAATCTGAAGAGGAGCAACAAAATAACAGACTCAGAGACGTCACTGAGAGACCTGAACACAGTCTTTCCTATGATATCATTCAAAAAAACCTGTTTCTGTTATTGTTTACTGTGTGTTCTCTTTATGAAATACAAATGTTAAAACTTTTTTTGTGATATTTAGCCATTTTTCCATTCAGGATTTCTTAAATGCAGACTTGCCTAAAAAAGGTTTGGGCAGAATATATATGTGTAAGTTTCAATATTACCTTGAACTTGAGAGCAATGAGCTCTAGTAAACACTGCATTACATTAATTATTGTGTGTGAACGTGTAATATATCAGTTCACAGGGGATGAAGTGGCAAAGCACCAGCCATTTAAGGTGTTAATAGCTGCTTTGCACTGGTGAGACTTTTTGCTTGTACTGCTGAGAAAATGATCTATGATGCCGTTACCACCCCGAAGTGTTTTACTGTTTTTATACAACAGCAATTTACCAACAAATACAATTTTTATTAATTAATTTTTTTAAAAATTACTAATTAAAGAATGACATATTGTACCTTTGTATTTGTTTATAGTTACGTTTAATGCTATGGAAGGTCTGTGAAACAAAGTTCCTGTTATCACTTACATTATAGCAGCTATAAACAGTCTTTCCCTTACCAGCCTGTACTTTCTCTCTTAAAGTTAATAAAACAAAAAAAAAATGCAGATTTTCATGTCACTGTCACATTTCATGTCATTTTCATGCTACCTCTATTACAAAGCACTGACACTGGAGACTCCTTCCAAAAATGTAAAATGTCTCCTCAGAGAATAATTCACCATATCAGTGAGTGCAATCATTTATTTTTAAATAAGTATTCTTTATTTACGCCTCTCTCTCTCTCAATGTGTGTGTGTGTGTGTGTTACCTGTAAGAAATGGATGAAGTAACACAGTACCAGTCTGTTAAGCTCTGGTAAAGCCTGCACTACGCTGATGGCTGCCTCAGCATCCTCATAGTGACTGATACACTGCATATAGAAACTCTGTGGAATCACAGGCTCCTCCAACTCCCTGTACCACAGCTTTAACAGTGACGCTGAGAGAGAGAGAGAGAGAGAGAGAGAGTAAACACAGGCTTGTCCATCACTCCAACCTGTCATCAAATGAAAAGTTCTGAATGTCAGACAGGTTATGTTAGATCCCAGGCATCTTTGATGAGGTTGCCCTTACCAGGTACGTTAGGGTCAGAGAGGTTTTCTGGAATTTTCCACTGGTCCACCTGTAATTTGAGGGCATTCACTTCATCTATGTCTCCTGGGACTCTGCAATATTAAAACACACAACCATTAGTGGAGTCACACACACACCCCTAGCCACTGTTAATGTTATGGTCATTGTTCCGTTTCATGATTTAAATTAATCAAATTAAACCGACAAGAAATTATGTTGCTACTTCACAGCCATGGCTCTCAAAGTGGGGTTCATGCACCTAGAGTTCTACACGTACTGTATAGCCAATCATGTCTGTGATGTCATTGTTGCAGTAGACGACAACACTATGGATTACTAGGAAAGTTGTTTTCATTTGGTTATTACAATTATTAGCCAAAATGACTGGTCACTTAAATTAAATACAGTTAATCTACTGCTCAATAATTTAAGAAAATCGTAATAAATTAAACTGTAATGCAGCTGGTTTGGGAGTGGAAAGTTCTAATAAATGACTCCAGTAAATGAATATGATGGTACATAATTGCCTAATGTGCCTAATATTTGAATAGTTGGATATGGTTCATGCAATTATCATGTCCTGAAGGGGTCCATGGAATGTTTTTCTTTCTACAAGGGTTCTTTAGCAATCCGCTATATTTGTCTGAATCTGAAGACAACAACATGGCTCAATTTGCACATGCTTTTCAGCCTTATCAGTCAAATTGAATGAGAATTGAAAGAGAAATGATTTAGTGTGTGTGTGTGTGTGTGTGTGTGTGCTGATTGAGCAGGAAAGAGTGCAACATTATTAATATACAGAGGCCCTGAAGCAAACAGCCCTTTAAATTTGGATTTTATTAAAAATAGCAGATGACAAACAAATGGCGAAGGACAGATTTCCTGACGGGACGCACACAGGTGATGGGCGTCATTAAAAAGATTATTAAAAAAGGGAAAGAGAGTGATGGAAAGAATGTGTTTGTCTTTTTTAGCTCCACATGTCCATAGTACTGCACTCACTGGCTTATGAAAGGAAAAACTGATCCCACATTATCTCTGCCAGTCTGATAAAGACAGTGTAAATATAATCCTTGTGTTCGTATCTCCATCATAACCCTGAATAAAGCTGGTGCTGTCACATCTGTTTAGCTGTTTGGCATATTGAGGCAAATCGTCTTGATTTTGAAAACATATCAGCTGGTCTCAAATGAACTATTCCGTGTAAAATGCTTTTGATTTTGTTTCTCTTTTTGCCAAATGTCAAACAAATGGGGGTCAGTTTGGATAAACAGCTCCTGTAGGGACCACCCAGGGACCGGGGATTTCTCAGAGCTCCGAGCATGTGTGAAGACTTTACAACACTTTACAGAGAGCTGGTTTTCGAGTGTTTCGGCAGAGGAGCGGACACACACTTGTTTAGCTGTTATAATTAACTCGACTAGACATTTGCAGAGGAGAAATTATGAACTATTTTCTTCCCTCACGCTTCTGTGGTTTTGCCTGTTTGGAAAGTGACACCCCTCTCAGTTTAGGACATATGCAGTGTTTTTGGAGCATTTTATTATCATCAGTATCACTAAAGCAAATCTAATCCTATATTTGGTTCAGCCCTACTGCATATTTCTCACAATCTGTTTCGAATGACTGCACTGTGAACATGACTGCATTTTATTATACTTTCCTCTGCTGCCTTTACACGTAGCCTGTACCCTACTGTAGCTGAATTTAGAATTGAACAAACTTATTCGTTTAATTCTAGCAATAACCTGAGAAATGCACTCACCCAATCCTAACCTAATCCTTGATTAATGTGAACTGTGCAGCTACTTACCTTTTTTCATGGCAGCATATCTGTTCTTTTATCCAATACAAGTGAAAACTCACACAGAAAAAAACTTGACCTGACAAATAACTGTTCCGTATGAGAAATGTTTTCTCACATTTGCTCGTGCTCTCTTACTATCTGTGTTTAATATCGTAATATAAGTGTTTTTTCCTATACAGTTCTTCTTCCTCCTAAAACAGTTGGCTTTTCTGCCACATGCATGCAGGTCACTTGATTTTGTGTTGTATTGCCTTAGATGGTATAGAGGTGGAAAAAAAACGTTGCTATGTCTGTAACCTAGAGGCTTACTTGGAAGCTAGAAATAGTTGCAAATGAGGTAGGTAATTGTGCATAATGGAGTTATGAAGAAAATGCTTTTGGAAGGAAAGACCACACCTGAACTCCCTGCATTCCCATCTACGCATTCCACTCCTCGTGCCAAAAATTTCAGCTCCAAATCCATCTATGTCTCTTCAAACCAAAGCCTCACACTATCATTAGTTAAAGGCGTGCTCTATGCTGCCAAATGACTTTACTTTTGACTTTCAGGGTTGCTTAAAACAGAAAAGCATACGCCCTATCTTTGGGAGAATATGAGTTCACGTGTCTCGGAGGAAGCATGTGGTTGGTAGTTGTTGCATGATGTGGAAGAGCTGGCTGGTGGGTGGGAATTGGCAGGTGACTGAATTGGAGAGAAAACGGTAACTGTACTAATGGTAGTGTCTTATGTGCGTGATATGCTCATCCCTCTCACTTCTCTATCTGTGTCTTACCTGAAAATCCCCTCGGTCTGGGCTCCACCGAGTGCCAGAACACACTGAGAAAGCTGCACCTGCACCCAGGGCAGCCTCCTGTGAGGAAACAGCTGGCTCTGCCGCTCCATGATCTCCTCCAGAGCGCTTCCGAACAGCGAGGGCGTCACTATGGCGTTCCTCCCGTGATCAATCTCATCCAGGGTAGGTTTCCTCAGACCCTTCAGGGAGAGAGAGGGAGAGAGAGAGAGAGAGAGAGAGAGAGAGAGATTGATGGATGAGCACAGAATACAGAGGCCAGTGTCACACATCAGCTCATAATTTGACACAAGTAGAGAACCTGTTAAAATATCGAACATTTAACCAACATCTCATGAAAACTGGTCACATGATGTCCAACCCTTCAACCAGCAAAATTAATTAAATGTAAACTTAAACATAACCTTGACAGTAACACACTTTAGTCACACGACAGAATGCTACCATCATTAGTACTAGCCCTGGAAAACCAGGTAAGCTTGTTTTTTTTTTTATCCTTCAATTAGTTAGCCAAACACTGTTTCTAAAGATTCTAGACTTGTAGCATGTAGACGTCTTTCTAAAATCAAAAGACAAAGATTTGCATATGATGGACAAGTGGGGAGTCCTATGATGTGTTTGAGTAACAGTTTGCTAGCATGCTAACGTAACACTAGCACATCCAGTGACCAGCTGCGTGGTGTGCTGCTAAATATAACACCTCAGTGAGAAAGAGTGGAGACAGTGGTGGGACAGCTGATTACAGGGTGGAGACTGGAGAAAGGACAGTGATGGAGGCGGGACACAGCTCACTGCGATGGTTCTGTGTGTGTGTGTTTGTGTGTGTTTGTGTTCGTGTGTGCAATGTGGAGATCTGGGGTTACTGTAACCCTCTTTCCCCAGTCTGAGTGGCTCTCATGGAGCTTTCTTAAGGCTGATTGCTAACACATGTAGGCACTTACACACTGCTACACTATGTTACACTTCAGCAGTCTCGGGCCAGCCTGAACACATTATAGCCTCTTTTCTTTCGGCAGCACCCTAAACCAGTGGTTGTTCTCTCCGGAAACCCTGTTTAAACCACTGACCTTTCAGATAGCTCATCAAGCCCATTCTGTTTACCTCGAGTGTGTGGATAACTTTCAATCAAAAGCTCTGTTTGCCTGAAGGCCTGTCTAGCTTCATTATCGGTAAGGCCAAAGGATAAACTGGTCTGAGATAGATAGATAAATAAATAAATAAATAGGCATGCCATTCCTACCTTTTTACCCCCAGTCACAGCAACTTTCTGCAGCTTGCGGTAGCAGTATTTGGCGTAAGTGCTGATTGGCAGACCTGTGGAGGACACGAATAACAGATAACTAATCACTGTCAGGGATTACTGCTCAAACATCACTATGTATGAAGCAGGGAATTGTTTAGGTTGTGTTGAACTTCTCAAAGGGTGAAAGAGGAGTCAGTGCTTTCTGTAAGAACAGAACCCAGCTTTTGTAGTGCAGTCCCTTGCTAATGTGGGTTTTAAAAGGTGTTAACACAGCTGCAAAGATCAGGGACTGAAAGAGCTGGAATATGATTTGTGTGGAGCTGAACTTGCATGTGTATATTGTAGTTACACTAATATGTGTTCAAGGTTTAGATGAAAACCAGATTGAGTATTTTTTCCAGGATGTTTTACTACATTTTAGCTGAAGCTAAGAAAAATACACATGGCGTAAACCAATATGGCAGAGCTCACTACAAATACACGCAAGATCAAACGCATAAAATCAAAACACACAAATTCTTCTGTCATTACTGCAGTATTTGTTGTGCGGGGGCAAGGGTTGCGCCATCAACACTATGATAACACTGCTGTGAAGTGGAGTAACGTTGCGTGGAAGTGAAATAAATCTCACAGCCACAATGCTTCACTTTGTAATTGCAACATTTCTGACAGATATATGGTTAGAAGTCAATGATCCATAATTTGAAAATAAATGAACTACACTTCGCAGTGTGTACGATGAATCCTGCACGTTTTCTCTGTTCTCTTATTCATAGAGAACTGAATACAGCTCAGGGGATACCTCGAAAATGAAACTATACGCCACTAAATACATAGACTATGAAATGGCAGATTAGAGTTCGAGCTGTTTTAATACGGTGTGTGAGAGCCGTGTTTCCTGACGTCCTGGTCAGTGAGGAGGTTCTTGGCTATTGGACAGTAATCTACAGATCTGAAGCATGGAGTGACTCTGGACCTCAGAAACAACAATAAGGAGTCTCGAATACATGGAAAGAGAGAGAGCAGCTAAAGAAAAGAAGAAGAAGAAGAAGCAGAAGAATAAGAAGAAGTGTCTACTGGGGGGGGGTCTGTGAGGAGATAAGAAAGAAGGATAGAATATGCAGAAGGACTAGGATACAGAATGGACAGAGAGACAGTGTTTTCCAATGCAGTAATTAAGGAGTCTGAACATTATTGGCCTTTAGGTTCACACCTCTGGCAAAACACCTCTTCTGGCTGGGCTGAAGAAACAAATGGCCAGCTTTTTATAGTCTAGAATACACAAACACAGACACACACACCTACACTGCACACAGGATGATTCAAAGCCACTTAAGATATGTTACAGCCTGCAAAGACAGTTTGTAACCTGAGCTAGTTTAAAAGTCCCTCAGCCTGGTTAGAAGCCAAAAAGGTGAAAAAAAAAAAAAAAAAAACGCCGCAGCTTTTACAGCTGGTGTTTTACATCAGTGACTCTTCAGTTATCACGGCAGTGAAAACACAGACAGCGCATGGGTCAGACATTTCACAAGCGTCTGTTTCTGTTTGATCCATCTCACACCCGCTGACGTTATCCTTGGGTCTCCTTTCCTCTTTCATTTCCTCTCAGCTCATCTTTTTAAATCAACTTCCTTTTCCTAGTTCTTTTTAATTCTTCCACTTATATCTAGCCTCTTGTTTACAGCTTTTTAAAAATAAAACTTCCTTTAATCATCCTTCACATTAAGGACTAGTCATGTTTTCCCAGCTACACTTATCCCTCTCTGCCTCCCTCCTTCTCTCTCTCTCTTTGTCTTGTTTTGTTTCTCTCCGTCCCCCTCCGCTTGTGTTAGCGGCCTCAGGAAAACAAAGAATAACTGACTGACACCACCACTTCAGGCCAGACAAAGTGGGAGGAGATGAGTGAGGAGATGAAGAGGGAGAAGAAAGAAAGGAGAGATAGCAAAGGACCGTTTTGCATACCAATAGTCACTGCTGTAATGGCTTTTCTTTAATCCTATAGAAGCAAAGAATCCCGGCTTTCCAATGAAGTGCTTAACATATTAAGGAAAGCATCTTTTTTTTCACAGAACCCCCCCCTGACCCTGCCCCATCCACCCGCTGCCACACAACAGCCCTCCAGGCTGGCACAGTGAGACAGTGAGAGGCCCCTGCCTGAACCCCCTCTCAATGAGCTGGCTCCCCATTCAAAAAGGAGACCACTGAGATCTGCTCTTCTTTCACAGGACTTCAGTTTTGGCACACAACTCATGAGGCAGAACATTCACAGGCTTCCTGAAACCTACGGTGCCAACTAGTATTGTAATTTGTGTTCTCTGTGCATAGTCTGTGTCCTTTTAATATCTGTTGTTTTTTTGTACTGCTGCAACAAAACAATTTCCCTCAAGGATCAATAAAAATTACTCTATCTATCCGTCCATCCATTCATCCATCCAGTGCCCACCTGTCAAACCAGGTACTAGCAGAGAGTTAGGGATGAGTTAGGGATGAGAACATCCATGTCAGACGTGTGCTTGTGTGTACAGTCCATTCAGAAAATATTCAGGCCCTGTCACTTTTTCATCATTTCATTATGTTATAGGCTTGACAACACAATCCTGGTTCGGTCTACAGACAATTTTTTGGCTTGTCTTTTTTTTTTTTTTGTAAAAATTATGGTCAATGGTTCTAAAATCAGCTGAGCCGCGTTCAAAGCCGTTAATATCCTTGTTATGTGCAAATTCCCTAATCCTTGTGTGAGTTGTTGCTGTTAACAACATAGACAACATTGCATGGCTGATGAATTGTTGATTGCAAATATTATTAAGTGAAATTATTTATTGAACATTGGATTTTGTCATATTGATTGTGGTGCCGGTTTATCGAAGCAATGAGCCACTAGAGGGCGTGTGTTATCATGGGTAAGGGAGGTTTATTGCTTTAATTTACCATAGGTGAACTTTAATCAAGTTGTAAAAACTCTCACGGAGTATCAGCGGGAATTGAAAGCACCTGAGTTAAATTTTGAAAGTCCTAGCAAAAAGTCTATATATTAAAAAAAGTATATTTTTGTAGATTGATGAGAAAAAAAAGATAGAAATGTGACAAGAACTAGAGAGACCCCTGATTCAGCTTGCTTCATGTTTTATTCTCAGGTCAAACTGGCCTGAACATAACTTCTACATAAAAACATAACTTTGATTAAAAATGTACTTTTACTTAAAAAATATCAAGTACTACAAGTATCTAGGCTATAATCCTAAGGCCCTTTCACACATGCACACGAATGGTAATTTAGCAGTAAATAATCAGAAATGTGTTAACTGTAAGGCCATTTCTTTGAGAATCTCCACCAAACTCCAAAACCTCCAAGGTTAGAACAAGCTCAAGTGAATATTCCTCCATCTACATCTAGCATTAATATGCTTTATAATTCATTCATGCTCAGAAACTACTGGTCTGACTGCGTAGTAACAAATCACCCTGCTACCCTGCTAATGTTAACCCATTTCCCAAATCCTGAAACTCCGATCGATAAACAAAACTAATCCGAGGGCATAGGCTGACACTTTACAATCGAGAGAATGTAGCCAGAGAATGTCACACGGCTTTAAAAGAGACCAGAGGCAGAGAGAAGAGGCCTGAGTAAGCCAGAACCCCTGCCACACACCACTGTGACTAATCTGCCTTTGTGCTTTGAGAGAAGAACGTTTAAAGGAGCAGTTTGTAATTTTCAGAGTGCTCTGATGTCTGTGAGGCGAACCCCAATTCCAATAAATCACTGGTAAGCCTAAGCCTTCTCCTCAGCTCACCCACCTCCTCTGTTGAATCTACTGCTCTATCAAATTAACCATTTATGGAAAATCGTTCTGTTCTGGCTGGGGACGGAGTTAATTTATGGGCCGGAAAACTGTAAACAGAAGCCTGAAATGAAAAAAAAAAAACAAATGCAGGAAAATGCACCTTTACGAATCGTTCTCTTAGCAATTCAGCATCTCATCTCAAAAGGCAATCTCACTTAAAAGAAAAGAAAACCATCTTTTTGATCAGCTACGAGTTTGTAGCATTAGTTTCTGAGATGTGGTCTCAGAGGAGTCTGATGCATCCCCGGACGCAGCTGCACGCAGCTCTGTGGTTGGTCATTACCTCAGCAAAGCCATAATCATGCCACTGAATATGATGTACAAGTGCTTGTTGTATAAGCAGGGCCAGGGTGACTGACACACACTCATCTTGACTCAGCTAATTACACTCAACTGAGCTGCAGGCAGTGTGTACAAGTGGTGAGTAACTATATTCGTGCCATCTGCACGCTACCAAACAAAAGATTCTCATATCACTGTTGTGGGAAAACTCTGAAATGATCTTCAAAACACTTCCTGACGTGGTCAGAATCGGGCTTTTAAACGTATTCGCCGATATACAACTCGTCTGCTCTCTCCATCTTAAGACATCCCTTCCTCATCGAGATGACTTGCTTACACTCTGGATAACCTGTGCAGGCTAATTACTATGTGCTGAACAGGAAACTTTGTTATTTGCAGCCCACAGTCTTTGCTTCCAGACTGTGTGAGTATAAATAAGAAAAACTAGGAAAAGCGATAGAGGAAGAAAAACTGGGTTAAAAGTGGGTTCAGTTGGGAAAAGGATGAGGGCACAGTCTGATTAAAATAGCCTCTGCCTTCTTTTTGTGGGAGTCTGTCTGTTCCCTGCTCTCTTTTTAATGGATATCTTGTTAAAGACCCCCACTCTGACTAGCGGGGTCTTCCTCTTCTCTTTCTCTCTTTTCTTTGCTCTCTTTCTTAATCTCTCTCTTTCTCTGAGCACTCTGGCGGCGGACCAAAAGAGCGTGGGACTTGGAGATTATCTCACTGCTCTGAGCTCTAATTGTGTGTGTGTGTTTGTGTGTGGAGGGGTTGCAGGATATTCAAACAAACCGACAGACAGCCAGTAAACAGGCAGGAAGCTTTTTCTTCTCCAGTGTAGGTCAGCTACACTTCATCAACCAGACAAAACATCACCCGAAATCACAGCCGAAATCTACTTACATATCTCTGGATCGAAAGACAGTTTCGAAAATCAGCTCATTTTAGTTTCTAAGTTGCGGTTAAAGAAACCTTTTTAGTTCCTCATACAGAGGACACACGTTTCAGACTGGTCAAAAAGAAAACGCATAGAATGTCTATGATTGTTACACAGCATTTTAAATACCTGTGTTTAACTAACAAGCGGTTATTTAGGAGTGTTTTATATCGGACAAAGTGCAGCCTCTGGCAAAGTGAAAGGATTCCACGGTACTTTTATTTTTACACAAGTGATGAGTCATAGATGTCTCTGGAGTTTGTTTTGTGCATGCCTATACTGGCGTGCCATACATGGCAAGCAGCAAAACATGAGCAAAGGGTGAAATTGTAAAGGTCATCACAATAAACGTCAACACAAGCTTCATCTTAACCTCCTCCATGTAGTTCTGAAATGTCGGTCTCGTTACACTGCTTGCAACAATTCTGTTTTTTTTTTTGTTGTTGTTTTGTTTTTTACATAATTGTCACTGTCCCTGCAGTGCAGCTGAAACATCCATGAGAATAGAGGAACTCTTTCGTTCTTATTGTTTCCAGAATCTGGAAAATCTGTTGGATGTAGCTTGCTTAATTCTGAAAAACAGCCCAAAAAATTGGCCTTTGACCCAAAATTCTGCACATAATATACTTTGATACTGTATGAACATGTAAACCTATTGTACCAAAACAGCGTAGAAATGCAAAGATGAAGTTGCATAACGAGCCAATTAAATTTAAAACCTTGCTGGCTAAGTGTGATTTTCTCACCCAGTGAATGTCACGAATGTTGTATTTAGACATAAGCCTAATCAATTCAGTTGGTTATCAGATACCGGCTGTCAAAATATCTGCGATGCACCTGCACACTGTCATACAAGCAGTAAGCAGATAATCAAAGCGATAAGTTTTCCTTATCCCATTGGAAAATTTAAAAATCTTTAAAACTTAGCAGTAATGTTGACTTTTTCTGAGCAGATTAGGTTACAAACGTAGAGGTAAGCAGGATGTCCTTCAGTGGAAGTGGAATGTAAAGTTGAAAAGTCATTTTCTAGCTTTTCACTTTTGGAGGTAACTGGATTTAAAATGTTATAACTTCTGGTTGAGATATGTGCAAAAGAGAAACATATTTCAGTTCAGAGAAACTTACAGTTTTCAGAACTCTATATAGTAGAAAAGGTCAAAATTTGGCCACGAGGAACATTTTCCCAGGCTTTCATACATTAGAAGTATATTAAAACAGAGATCCTGTACCACAGAAATATTTCATCCAGTCTTTCAACAGGTTACATCTCTACTTCTGTGATTTAGCAATTGAAAGTTGAGTGTAAAACTACACCTCCCACAATAAGCAGGATTTAATCTCCAATAGCACACTAATCCCACTATCACAGAGAATTGTGTGCGCACGTGTGTGTGTGTGTGTGCCATGCTTCACTAACGTGTACCCTGTTCTTCCTCTTCTTCATTGTTCTGTTTCCTCTTCTTCCTGGACTTCGAGTTCTTCTTGTTCTTTATGTCCTGTTGTTCCACAATCCTCTGTAATACTGATAAACAAAAAAAAAAAGACCTTTTCAGCTCAATCATTTATCTGCAAAATATCTACACACCCTTTAACGTTCGCGCAGAAAAACACATCATCGTGCTTTGTTCCATGGCCTTTGAACTATGACCTCAAGTATTCCCGGTGTTTTATTTTCCTCCCATTCCCCAGCTTTGCATCCTGTTTGAACAGGCACCAAGCCATCTTAATTTTAGCACTGAAATCAATATTGACTTTCGATGCGTATGGACCAGCGCTCCGAGCCAGACATGCGCACCTGAAACATAAACATTCGCTGCTGGTTTTCCAAAATAGCAGAAGTGAACAGAAAATTATCGGAAGCTGAAATATACAAATTTATCAGCTACATACTGTGTTCAGAGAAACAGAAAACAAATATATTAGCTACTTACTGTGTGCACTTGAAAAACAAATAAATTCAATAAGTTTATACGGTACGCACTTGAACGAGACGAGAAATTTAATGGCTGCCTGCCCTTAGAAAACACATCTCTAAACCATCACGTCATTAAAACACACATCCATCAAGAAGAATTGCATGTTTTCTTTCACACTTTGACATCGCACATAGAGTTTATGTACAAAACCAATAGTTGATTCATACTCACTCTTCTTGTCATTACTGGGCTCCAGGTGTCTCTGAATGTAACCCTCAAGATAGCGTCTGAACTTGGGGGATGGAGAGAAGAAGGCCAGGCTGATAGCCATGAGCTCCCAGCCTGCACAGAGGCTGCTGAGGTTCAGGTTGTCCGTGGTCTGCCGGATCAGCTGGACATACAGCTCGTCCCTCAGGCCCTGCATGCTCCAACACTTGGTCACTATGTGAAGGGCAACATGGCGCCGGTCAAGGCGTGTCACTTGCCGATCACCCATGTATGTTTGGACCAGCTTGAACATGTCACATGCTTCTTTTTTGATGGCGCGGTCGCTCGTGATCAGCATAGGCTTCCTGATGGAAGCACTGCTCCATGACAGCATGGTGGCGATGGAGACGCGTCGGCGCAGCAGGCCTCGTGTGTGCTGGTTCAGGTTCTTGGTAGCCCATGCTTCCATATCCACATCAATGGGAGGTTTGCATAGGGTAGAGTAGGGGTACTGGTAGGTGGGACCAGGGGCGGGGGTATGCACCTGGAGGGCGGGCAGTGAGGAGACAGAAGTGGTGCCGTGAACTGTTACGTGATCATCATGGTCTTTTCCGTGTTGGGAGCGGAAATCAGGCTGGCTTTTGGATTCCAGTGTTCCTGCCTAAGTGACGGAAGAAAGAAAGTCATTCTGAATGTCTTAAGAGTACGTCAAGGTGACTGGACAAGTGTTCTCAGAGATGTTTAACAAACCAAACCAACTGCTTTGACTTAACACCGCTAAACATCAGCAGCAGTAAATAGAAATGATGAGTCATTTCAAAAGAAATGATTGAAATGACTTGTGCTGTTGTTATTTTAACAAAACCTGCAGCTTTTATTTTAAGGTTTTGGTTACTGAGGTTAAGTTTAGGGTTAGGTTTAGGTTTAGGTGTAGACATAGCATTAATTAGCTGCATTAGTTAATAATTATGTCAATGGAAGGTCCTTCTTAAGGACAGTAAGACAAATGTGCATGCGTGCTTGTGTGTGTTGTGTAGGCGGCAGGCGATATGCTTACTCATTCCCCTGTAACCAGAACAACCAGAACAGGATCGAAAGCCTGGAAACATCTGCACAAATTGCACTTGCTCCCAAAATAGGTAACCCAATATGGGAATTAGATCAGAACATAAAACTGTTCAGCCTCCCTCTCCTTCTCCCTCACTTCACTCCCAGGTTTCTCTAATCCCCTCAGTTCAGTACTCTTAATTCTATCACCCCATTGCACAGCACCAAATATAATCTATTTACTTAATACTGTCTTTAGTATTCTGTTCCTTGCCTTACAAAACATAACTTATTATGTTTTCCTATATGGATAAAACATATATCATTTCCCCAAGTGTATAATAGTTGCTAAAAGAAAATGGTGCACTGATTCAATTCATTGAGCTACCAGCCTACCCTCTCATCAGAGAGGCACACTGAGGTCTCATAAGAGTTACAGGAGCATCACAGCTGAAGAATTATGTACATTTATGAACCATTAAATGACCACAGACGGCATAGCCACATGTGATACTGCTTAAATGATGCAGACTTATTAAAAATAATTTCATGGATGAATTTGCCATGCCATCTGTATTGTATCTGAGAGGGAAACTTCACTTTTGAGGTCAGATTTTCCAAACTCTGCATATGTGCTTTATGCTTTCTAGTTGAATGGTAGAGGTTTCATAAGTGAGAGGGAGAGAGAGAGAGAGAGAGAGAGAGAGGGAGAGAGTTTGAAAAATGCTGGGGTTGGTTGATTTAATGGTTAATGAAGCATGTGGAATTGTGGAGCAGTGAGCCATAACAGCAGATCGCTAACACAGAGATTAAGGTTAAGACCCAACCATTCTAGCCACATTACGTTCACGTCTTTCTTCATCACTACACCCTTTGCCTTGACTGCATTACCTTAAATTCTTCATCCATGCTTACAGCCTTTGAAGGTTTATAAAACAGATATATTTACCACGGAAAGGTCAAAACTCAAGGCTGATAAACTAGCCCGATTTGTGACCTCTTCCTAGATAATGCTAACACATAAGGCAGCTTTTCTTCTTTTTCACCCTGTCCTGTTCAATCAGTCGTGGGTCATTTTTTTCAGCTCTGACCCCTCAGCTCTTGGCTACAATCCTTCCTGGCATCTGTTTTGCTCCCTATGACTCCAGACACCAAATGACGATTCCTTCTCGACACAGGCTGTCTGCACATAAACATCTTTCCATTGTCATCTTAGCCTTGTGTTTTGGCAGCAAATAAATGATCGGTTTAACTGTTGTGATGTAAAACCACACTGCTGCGGGATCATTACATGGAAATCAATCTTCAAAAAAAAAAAAACAACAACAAACAAACAAAAAAATACACTACACAAAAGTACACTATGATCCAAAAGTCCACTAATAAGAGATGTTCTTATTCTATCTTTTATGAAAAAAAAAATTCTCCACTTGCTATTCAACGAGACATAAAACTGCATATAATAACGTTCTATGAAAAAAACAAAAAAAAAATCTAATATCTAATATCTAAAAATATCTAATATCTAAATATCCTATTTTATTAAAGGTGCAATGGTCGATTTTTTTAATTGCTTACTTGTACAAATAACCATGGAAGATAAGTAGAACTTAATAAAAAGCAATGAATTAAGCTGTGGCCTTAGCAAAAGTGTATCAAGGCACTGAGAAAAGCCATTTGGAAAACTGACATCCAGTCTGGAATGCTTGTTTGTGTGTGGATGGGCCTCCTGTCAGTCACTTTGTAGACACTATACTCTATGGGCCATTGTAGAGCCTGGGGGCGGAGCTTCGTGACTATGGGCAGAATCATTCAAATATTGAACCCACCTAACCAGTAGAGACCTAATCTTGATAAAAAAATAAAATAAAAAAAAAATAGAGAGAGAGACTTATGTTGTGTTCATGACCAAGTGGGAACTGGGAATTTTCGACTTCCCAGGTGAAAAGATCTGGCTGAAAGGCTTTCCAACAGCTCTGGCTTCTCAGACTTGCAATTCCGTGGCGGTGCTCATAGTGAAAAGTAAGAACAAGAAGTAACAGCATGAGTTAAGGATTTCTAAGCCTTTTTTGAGTTTCTGTTTATATTTGAAATCATTAAATACTGGGTGATACTTTGATACTGGGTGAAACATTAATTCACTTTCTCCACGATTTTTGATCAAACAGCAAACTATTAGCAGAGAATTAACATTCACTTTAAAAATAAATTAAGCGCTAACTAAAAACCTCTTTAATCGCAGTTTTTGTGAACACCTTACAGTGAGTATTCGTTTCATTTCTGAATTCAGACGGCTGAGTTTGCGTGAATGCTCTAATGTGCATCCACTTGTGTGGTGCTAGCTTGAGCTACTTTTGTCAGTTTGTCTGCTTTTCCTCAGCGTAGCAAACGTTCCTCAGAGGGGTTTAACACTCTTCAACCTGATCACATGGAAATTACTCTTTCGTACTTTCTTTGTCAGTTTTAATGTTTATATCCAAAATGTTCTTCATGTAATGCAGTGTGTATCAAACACACGTAAACATAAACACTTGTATGTAAGAGCTATTAATGACTACAAATTCATCTAGCATATCTTGACACACACACACACACACACAGACACACACACTAAAACCCTATTGTTTAGAGTAGGTGAAGGTGGCACTTGTTCTTTCCCTACTGTTAGAGAGGATGTTGTTTTACACGTTTCACTTATGCAATAAAAATACTTTTGGAACCAGACCAAGGCACCTACTATGGCGGAGGTAACAGAGAAAGAGAGGGAGGAAGTCTATTTAGTGGAGGTTAACTGGTGTTAATTAATTTTCTATAACGGCAGCTCTGATAATAGTGCAGGCTGCAACGTTTATTTTAATGCGCTTGTTCTAATATGATGTTGTTTCTATAGTAACAGCTAATCCACAGGTGGAAGCTCACACAAGCATATTTAAAAAAATGTGTAATTGTTGATATGATGAAGTTTGCAGAGATGTTCACTTAGCGTTTTTGGAAGGCGTCTCCTGTATCAGTGCTCTGTAACACTCAGAGGTAAAGTTGTAACGTTATTAATAACTTAATAAGAATAATAATTAGTAATAATAACTTATTATTACCTTATTACTGTTTATAGCTGTTATAAGTAACAACAGGAACTAATCTGACATTAAACACAACTCTAAATTAATAAAATGTACAATGTCTCATTCTTTAATAAATAAAAAAATATTAATAATTGAAATAGTGCTGTGGTATAATGGGAACAAAATACTTAGGATGTTCTGTTATTGGAAAATAATCAACTCACCCCTTATTTATTTGTTTAATAATAAGGAATCTAGTGCCTGCCCTCGTTCTTTCCACCCTCACTCCATTTCACTTTATAAAGTCTTACATAGAGGTGAAATAAAGAGAAAAAAACAAACAAAATCCAAAATTAGACTGAAAGAAGCACTCTTTCACTAAAAGCAATCCAGGAAATCTTAATCTCTACAATCTCACACACACACAAACACACATGGTTTTATTATGAAAGTGAGGACCTTATATTGACATAATTATTAATGACGATTATTATGAACGCTTTGTTACACCTAAATCTAACATTAACCTTAACCTCAGTGGCCAAAACCTCTTTTAGGTTTTTTTTTTTTTTTTTTTTTTTTAAATAAAAGGTGTGGTTTTTGTAAAAACAAAAAGCAATTTTCCTATTTTCCTCATGGGGGACCAGCCAAATGTCCCCACAAACTGTCAGATATTCCTATCCTTGTGGAGACACTCCACACACACACACACACACACACACACCACTCGTTCTGGAATGGAACACTTGCTCCCTCTGAGACGGGAAGCTCTTAGTCCCTCACTACTGTATTGTTTCCACGGAGACCGGATGTAGACTGTTGTTATGCTTTTCCATTCCAGCAAACCAACTGAGAAACACTGTGACTACGACCCAGACTGAGACAAAAGAAAAGGCAGGATAGACAGAAGGAGTGAAAGTAAGAACATTAAAGGAATACTCCAGCATTTTTCAATGTAATCTCTATCCACCATACCTGGAGTGATTACCAGGCATGAGAATTTCTTTTTTTTTCATTTTTTTTTTTTTTTTTTTCACAGAGAATAGAAGAGAAAACCCATTTACTCAGAAGTCACTTATAACGGCTGCTTAAGGGCAGTTGTTAGGGTTCTCACTAAATGTTTAAAATATGCAACTGTATAACTCAAACGTGAATCTACAACCAAATAAGATGTCTTAGCATGGCATGTAATAATCTGTTCTTATAAAGTTTTCATTAAAGCGTTCTATGAAAATATGTGTGCCGCATAAACGTAGTGACGGATTACACCAACTGCCCTTAGACATCTAATTATAAGTGACTTTCCAATGAACAGATTTTCTGTGCATTTCTCAGTATAGGCAAATGTGTCAAAATTTATGTCCCTGGTAATAACACATACACTACAATCTCTGGAAGTAGTGTAAACATGTCATATTGTGGTCTGATACATTGAAAGGAAAAATACAGTGATAGAAATTGATTTCTGATCTGTTACAGGGCGTCGTGGAAACCATGTATATGTATGCACAATAAATAAAACAGAGTACATGTTCATGCATGCTCACACATTAATATCCTACCTGTGAGGGTGATGCGGGGGGCTCCGGAGACGACAGGCTTGTGTGAGATGCTTCACTCTTCTCCAGTGAGTCCACCTTCTCGTATGTCCTCTTCTGCCCCCCTGCTAACCCCTCGGTTGATGTCAGCGCTGCATCTCCGTGTCTGCTGTACAGTGAACGCTCGCTGCCCATCACATCCTCCCCTGAGCCTGAAACTGGACCAGGCAGTGTCTTGCTCTTCAGTGAACCTTCTGAGCTCATTAAAGCCACCTTCATCTCGGCCATCAGCTTGTCATTGAGCTCGCTGCCACTTCCATGCCCTGGCACTGCCCTTCTGCGGTTCTTCCTGCGCAGACTCGGCGAGGGCCCCGTCGAGTAGCCTGAGTCCTGGTAGGTGACGGTGGAGGGTGGGGGATACTCCTGAGATGCCAGGCTGCTCTGACGGCTGTGCCACGGCTGCTTCTTCTCCATGGAAAGCTCCTCTTTTGGGCTCTCTCCTGGCTGGAGGTCCACATTCACCATGTGCTTGATGCATTCGCGCCCAGCCGCGCTGTACTCCCCAGCCGAGGGATGGCGCTTGTGCTTGGCCTGGGGGAACTGGAGAAGTTTAGGGGGTGGAGTCAATCGCGGCATGCTGTGCGTAGGTCTATAGGCGTCATGGGTCAAGTAGTCTGCCCCTTCCACTTCCATGTCAGCTGGTGGTTCATCATAAATGGGTGGATCTGAAGCTGGAGGCTCATCGTAGATTGGCACAGGGGGCGTGGCTGCGTACTGAGGAGAAGAAGGACGGAGAACATTTGTAGATGAGGGGGCACCAGAGCTGGGCATCACCATGCTGAAGTTGCCACTGTCGGCCTTCTTGAGGAGATGAAAGGACTGTTTGGGGTCCATCTTGCCAAAGGAGGCAGTCCTGTTGGGGTATGTGGGGTTAGGAGAGGGGGTGTTGTTGGTGGACAGGCTCAAATGAAGAAGGGGGCGGGGGCTAGCAGGGGTGATGTGCTGGTTCCTGCCACTGCCGTTCACTTTCACCAACATGGCTGCCTTGGAGCCTGGAGCAGGCTGCCATCTCGGGTTTGGCTCTCTGAAACACACATGGAAAGACAGAAACGTAAAAACTCTTTATCTCACACACACACACACACAGTTCAAAAACTATGCTGTTATAAGATTATATTTTTGAAGCACTGCATTAATTGAGTAAACAGCTATTGTGAGACAACAGGAAATCAAAACTGACCCATTTTACCGTGATAGCTCTGTGGTCATATTTTAAGGACTGCTGCTGTATTCAGAAAGACTGTCCTGTGCTTATCCCAGGACTCGTATTCACAAGCTCATACTGAACATCCTTTCATCACACACTGAGTACTGTTTGACTTTATGCTTCTACACCTGTATATAGTAAGGATTTACAACCGCACTATCCGGTGTCACCCTGAAGGGGATGAGTTCCCTTTTGAGTCTGGCTCCTCTCAAAGTTTCTACCTCATGTCAAATCAGGGGGTTTTTCCTTCCCACTATCATCTCTGCTTTACTCATTAAGGATCTAAATCTACATATATCTACACTTCTGTAAAGCTGTTTTGTGACAATGGCTAGTGTTGAAAGCGCTATAGAAATAAAATTACAGCAAAGTGAAATGGCCTACACTCAGCACCTGTATACTTACACATATATGGTAGGTTTATTGAGAAAACGGCCAATGAAAATAGCTCTACTCTAGCTTCACCTAATAAAGTGGCAACTCATCGTATCACACTATCAATTTCATGGACTTTTTAAATGCGCAAAGTCCAGATCTTTCTACTTTTTCCTTATTATATGTAAAACAATGCATTGATATAGCTGATCAAATTGCGCCAAGTACAATAAACTATGCATTCGTGATAAAATTTCAATGTCTTTCTGTTGTGCTGTGTTCTATCACACAATATCTCATGCTTATTAAATAACTGTGCCTTAATCCAAACTTGTCCATATCTAACACATAGGAATGCTTGGCTGAAATGCCAGTCCTGGCACTGGGTCTAAAAACACATTCCTCTATCTTTCAATCTTCTCTCTTTCTCTCTCTCTCTCTCTCTCTCTCTCCATCTATCACACTGCTGCTAGGACAGCCCGATACACACCAGTATAGCCTCTATTACATGGAAAAATAGGGGAAGGGGAAACAAAAAAATATAAATAAACAACTCAGATGTGACTATATACTGGTATGATGTCTACTGTGATAAGGAAATATGGAATAGTTACACTACTAACTGTTAGCCATATAGCTATATCAGCTATGATATAATAATGACATATTATGATATATTAATAACATTATTACAATGTCATGAGTCATTTGAAGTCTTTAATATAGGAAATACAATGATAAGTTACAAACCATAACATTAAACAGTTTTCACACACAGTATAACATACAGTTTGTGCATTTTTTTTTAAATCTGTTTTTTGCACGTGTTTTGCACAAGTGTAACAGATCTGTGGAGTCTAGGATCTAGTGAAGTCAGATTCCTGTTGTATCAGAATCTGAAGCTGGGACGGTGAATGTTTCCGTAAAACGACAGGCGTAAATACGGTACATGACAAGTGAACCCGCTCGTTCCTTGTTACCACAACATATAAACATACTGTAATATGTTCTCTCCCACTCGGACATTAATGACGTCTGAAGCTTGTACCGTGTTTGTTTGTTTTACATTTAGTAAGTATACTCCTGTGACAATCTTCTAGAGGTTACAGAGTGCGTCTCAGTCATTCCTCACCTCTCACTTTCTCTAAAACACACACACATGCGTTATACAACAGGAAAGGCTATGTTCCAGAGAAAGGCGAGGTTTATGGAGAAAAACAGGCTTTCTTATAGTATTGTTCCTCTAACATAATACTGCATTATCACCATACCACTACACACACCCTCACACACCCATATAAAACATGAAAACATCACACGCACATACACGTGCAGAGAACACACTGGTGCAATGGTCACAGTTAACTCAACATGCACACACACAGACACAGAAAAACACTGTGATAGTGCAGCTACATCTAATAAAACTATACAAAGTAAGATTACTACAGTGTGTGTGTGTGTGTGTGTGTATGTGTGTGCATGTGTTTTGCACGTGTCCTATGCCTTCGTGGTCTTGTGTACTTTTGATGTAGATGTGTGTGCGTGAGGTCGAGCTGAATGTAACACAGTTCTGTTTCATTATAGTGAGTGTTGTATCAGTGTGTGTTTTCTGCACATGTGTCTGTGTGTGGTGTATTTGTGTTTTATATGGGTGTGTGTGTGCGCGTGGTAATCGCACCTATTCCAGTTCTAACAGTTTCCTTCCCCCAGTTCTACATCATCATCACCAACACACACACACACACACACACACACATACACACACACACCACACCTCTATAAACACGGCTAGACCACACACCCACCTACACACTTTACACTGAACATCTCACCCCACACACACACAAAACACCTAAAACAATCTGTAAGTCAGTGATTTAATGGTTTAAAACCTTAAGAACATTAATATTGAAAAAATCTGCTTCAATAATCAGTAATATTAATTGACATGAAACTGCCCTGACAACAACAACAACAACAACAACAACAACAACAACGACAACAACGCAACAGGTGAGAATGCAGCATACAGTGATAAAATTAAGAACCGATCAAGTTACGTGATTATGCTAAACTGCACACAGAAGCTTCTTGTTACGGTTCTGAAGTGCGTTATCACACATACACACACGTTCACAGACACGGCTGTGTGGAAGTATATATCTGTGCACACACACTTACCCGCAGAGGCGAGAACTGCAGGGGTGCTCTGTGTTGGTGTAAAAGCCTTGTTGAACCCCGCTGTGTGTGACAGGACCGGTGGAAAGAATAACAAGAGGGAAAAAAACTCCAAAATGTCAGAAGTGGTCCTCGTCTGGCTATTTATAACTGACAGAGCTCCTACTGTTTAAAGAGTGCAGTGTTAATTCACACTCTCACTGAGCCACTCTTCAATTACACACTGAGGGAAGGAGGGAGGAGAAGGCAAGAGGAAGGGAGGGAGGGGACGCCAGGCTCCAGTTTAGGCCCTCCTCTGTTTTTTTACGGTAGGGTAAATGCGAATCCTAAAATTACCACACACACACACACACACACACACACACACACACACACACACACACACACACACTTGACCTTGGTTGCTACCCCCTCCTGTCTCTGTTGCATGCATGAGAAACATCTTCAGTTCTCAAGAGGCTTTTATCCAATCCAGAGCTTTCTTCCTCTTCACCTCGAACGGTTTATCTTTCATTGTCTTTTTTTACACTTCAAGAAATACCGGCTCTTACAGCTTTCTCCATCACTTGGCCTCTCCCTCTCAAACTCACTTGCTTTCTTAAAATGTCTCTCCATTTCTTGCACACAATGCCCATTTTGTCCTAATAGCTTGTGGAAGCTCTCTCTGTTTCTCTCTCACTCTCTCTCTCTCTCTCTCTCTCTCTCTCTCTCTCTCCAAATCGTGGTCAGTCCCACTCTTTGTGCCTCCACTCTCACAGCTCCAAATGTCAACAATCTTTTCATAATGTCGAGTAAATACAGACCATACAATCTGTAAACAAAAGCTGGAAGACGGGAAAACTCCAAAACATGATCTCTCTCTCTTTCTCTCTCTCTTGTGGAAAGTACGTGATAAAGGATCTCTTCTAATATGTGAGAAATTAGGAATGGATACTGATGTTTCTCTCTCTCTCACACACACACACACACTTAAGTCCTCAGTGAACAAGTTGCAAAAATATCCCCTATATCTGTCTTTTCTCTCTCCATTTTCCCACACTGCATATCCGTCCCTCGCTCTTACTGTCCCACTGTAGCCATCGCAGACGAGACCTCGGAGTGCACTGAATGTGCCTGTGAGACGCTGGCTAATTTGCACAAAGCTACTGTGGATTCCCAAGTGATAAGAATCACACCTTAACCCACCCACACACACACACCCCCCCACACACAACACACATACTGTACACACACACATGACAGAGGAAGCATGCATGGAAAAAGAGAACGGCTGCCTCAGAAACAACCAACCGAGAGCATATGCTTTGCTGACTACAGTGTGTGCCGAGCATCTTGTTTGCATGGCTGGGGATCAGTGGGATTCTGAGGAAAATATGGACTGATCGTGCTGCCCTGTGGGATTGCCTGCTGGAAAGTTCAAAGGGTGCTTTTCCCTGGCGTAAACAGGAAATAGCAGCAGAGCAGTCACACTGGAGAGACTCAGTCATCAGATGGTTTATGACTGATGGGGAGTTATTGCTGAGAAAACAATACTAATGCTAATATGCACACACATACACACACCCACCCACCCATACACACACACACACACACACCCCTCTGAATGGTCAAATTTAGGACCATTTACCCATTAATGCGTTTACGGCCTCACGGACACACTTGACAAGTTCCTAAGCTGTATAAATGAAGCAAACACAAAACTACAAAATAATACAGAATACTGCCTGGGGAAATATTTACAATTTAATAGACCTGATTCAATTAAATTAATGATAACACACACTGAACCACACACTTCCACATTCAGAAATACATAACTACATACATGCCTGTAAACAGGATTTAACAAGCGTTTGACTGAGGAAGCAGAGAAAAGACGACGTGTGTTGTGTAAAGGAATTTGATTCTGACATGACATCAGAAAAGACGAGGCGATTCTCAGCGTCAGGGATTAAGGGAGATTAACAGTAGCCATATTCCCATAGTCAGAGCTCTGTGTTTGAAGGATAATCACAATTCCTTTCATTTATATAAGAGGATTATTTACATAAAAAAAAGACTACTTCTCAATTTTCAAAAAATTGATTAAAAAAAAGGGAGGCTAAGACAGCTATCTAGAAGGAAGATGATAGTGATGAGGAAAAGGTACTTTCCCTGCTGTATTCGAATAGCTAAAGTGAGTCGCAGTGCATACAGGTGGCTATGTACTGCATACTAAATGTAAAAGAACCATCATTTAAACATGGAGCCTACATTCAGAAAAAGTGCATAAATATTTTATATAACAATGCTGGAGAATGTTTGAAAGGCTTATGTCAAAATCTGTATGGGTTTAGAGGTTGTAGAGGTTTTATGTATACATTTTCCCCCATTTTCTCCTGTTTGGTCACCTGCCATCCAGCCAACCAGCCGGCTCCCCCCGTCATTCAGCAACTACTAACCGAGTAAAGGTTAACACATGCTTCCTCTGAGACACGTGAAGCTGGCCAACCGCATGTTTTCAGATCCTCCTGTATCGCTACAGAAAAGATGTATGCAATGCTTGTGAATGTGTTATGAAGTCCCAGTGCAGGTAACCTTCAAATAAAATGTTATCAAAAAAAACTGTGCAACCTTTTGTACATCTGTGGCTCAGGTTATGCTCAGCCATAAGCAAACAAAGCAAACAGGATGGAAATTGATTAACTGCCTCGTTGCGTTATCAGAAAAAAAAAAGTTAAAGTGAACAAAATTAGCTGTGCTCTCTCAGTGGGAGGGATGGTATACTCTCACTCTCCCCTGCCAATCACAGTGAATCTAGCCAATTACGAGTGACTATGAACTCATGTATGTGGAAGAGGGCAGACAGCACCTTCCTCTGAGTGTGCCCTGTACGCTACCCTGTGACGAGGTCTGAGCAGAAGTTTGAAAAGATATGGTTGGCTGGCTTCACGTGTTCTGTTTGCATATATTCACACATCACACTGCACTAAGTAGGTCAAATCCAAATTCTTTATGCATTCAAAGGTAAAAAAACATTTGAATGTTTAAATCTATAGAACTATCTTTCTCCTTAAACGTTTTGGCAACGGGCAGAACATGATTTTTCCAGCTCACTATTATGCATAATTGCTGGGAAGCCAGAATGTTACCTGTAGTAAATTAAATAATAAATGTGACAACATGATACCCCCCAAAACACCTGAAAAGCCCCATGTGTTGTGAAAGTGTTGAGATACTGCTGTCATCATATAAACGGCCAGTTCACAGATTCAATCTGTGTTAGAAAACAAGGCAAGACTGGCCTACAACAGAGAAAGAGAAGCTGAGGACCTAGAAAACACTGATGTCAGATAAAACAGAAAGTCTGAAAAAAGCAAAAATGTAAGAATGACAGCAGCAAATAAGAACCACAGTTGAAATTCCTCATGCCTTTGAATCCCTAGATGGAAAGAGTCATATTCCATACTGTAGGGTGAGGCATACAGCAGCTGCGAGAGGCTGAGATTCAGGAGGGAAGAAAGAGAGAGAGAGAGAGGAACGCACAGGCCATGAATTTTACGCTTTAGTCATAGTTCAGGGAATGTATGGGAGAGGAGGAGATAGCTATAATGAGTCTTGGGCACAGAAATGGAAGAATCGGAGATTCTGAGAAACGTGACCAATGAAACCTGCTTTTACTCAGACACACTCACTTCACTCCGCACTGAGTCACTCAGTGGAGCATTTAAAATGAAAGAGTCACAAAGAAGTGTGCTACAAATATAAGGGTGGTGCAACTGTACTGTGACCCCAAAACAAGACTGGCAGTTGATCAGAGAAGGAGTGTAAGGAAATGTAAAGCTTTAGGACGCTCACATGACAAGTAATTGTATGGCACTATGTAGGACATTAAAAGCAGTACAGAAGTTTGTCTTTTTATTTTTTTTTACTTGGCTTTGCTAGGTTTCTTATTTTGATTATGGATACTGCCATCTTCTGGTGTGGCTATTTATTCTTCACACACACACACACACACACACACAGAATGTACATGTACTCCGGCCATCAGCTGTGGTCTTTGGAATGTGTTCACAGAAGACGTGAGGCGACAGGAGGCAATCAAGTGCTAGTTGGCTGGCGCTATTTCTTCAACATGGGGTTGGTGAGTCAGGTCCTTTAACAGTCAGTGCAACGGCAGATGATAAACGCAGTACCAGTTTGCGTGACATTCTGTATCTCTGTGTGTGTGTGTGTGTGTGTGTGTGCAACAGGGCAGGCCAGAGTCACATGCTCCTTTGTGCTTACCTTTCTCTCTTCCTCTCTCATTGTCTTTCATGATCCTCTTTGGGCCTGTAGATAAAAGCAGTTTGCCACACAAAGCTCGATATCACGAGGGAGAAGATTGCGGAGGTGTTTTTTTTTTTTTCTTTATCAGACTCGACACTGGGCTGTGAGGAGTGACCAGTCACTCCCATGCCAACCTCACTGACCGCACACACCATTCTCAACACACCCAAAACAGCACTGAATGCTTGTGACAAAGTGTGTTCGTTACACACGCCCTCTTTACCCATCAAAAACACACACACACAGAGAGAGAGAGAGAGAGAGAGAGAAAGAGAGACAGGAAAATGAAGGAAGCATTCTAAAGGGATTTATCATGGGGAAAGTCAAGCAGAGAATATGAAATTATTCTGGATTTTGAAAAGTTAGAAACATAGATTGTGAGTGTGAGCATGAAATTCATAGTTACTTTATCTAAGGATATAAAATTTCATCTTATTTGCATTTATGAGTTTTGAGATGCTTTGCATTCAAAGTAAGTATTCAGCCCCCTCCTTGATCTGGGTCAAAATATCAGCATCCAGATTTGCGAAGATGATAGAGACATATCCCACAAGATCTGCAGCTGTAATTGTAGTGGGTTGATTACTTATGCAACCAAGAAATGTCTGCTTTTTTAAAATTAACCTTTGTACTAAAAAAAATATTTTATATCTTTAAATCTTAGACATATTATGTAAACCAAGTTCAATTACAGATCCCAGTTAAGTCCATTTCAGGGGGGGGTGAATACTTATGCAAGGTACTGTAGTGTGTGTGTGTGTATGAATATCACTTCTTTTGCTCGATTCACGGGGTCAAACCTTTTGACCTTTGCCCCTTAAGCTGACCTTATTGACTTGATTTCTGGAACACGAGCCTTAAATATGCAGCATTGCATATGGCTGATTTCCCAGGGCCTTATTCAGCCTGGACCACTTAGCTCCTCTTCAATCTGTCACATCCAATCTATCCCTGCACATCTGCCAGAATCTAACACAATCGAACACCCTTAATGTGCTGATAAAAAGAATTTTAAATCAAGCTGATTAACAGTACAATTACTGTGGTATCATGTTACACAGTTCTACACTCCACATAAAATAAGTAAAAGTTAAAACAGAAAAGCTAAAAAAAACAACAACGAGGTTTTCACATTCCTCTATTTTAAGATCAAATTACACACTCCCACACGTGTGCTCATGTTGTGCATGTCATGATCGTGAGTGGGTCTGTTTTCAAAAATGCAGTCACTGTTGCTTTAATGATGAGGAATTAAAAGATGCAAAACATTTGAGAAAGAGAAAAACAACAGAGAAATTTAAAGGCAGTGATAAAGGCAATCATTTATTCAATGATAATTCAATTAAGAGAAGAGCATTGCAACTGGGTTAGCAGTAAGGGATTCGTAATTAGCATGCGACTTAGAAAATGGAGACTGGTCAATCTAACATGTACATAAGAAAGTAGCAGCTTCGGTGAACTGGTAGCTTTGATTTGGTGAACTTCTATGTCACTATCTATGTCACTTATACGCTTTAGATAAAAGTGTTTGCCAAATAACTATCTAGAAAATTCCTGATTTTAAGTACAGACATATTTGTTTAGGTACACAGACCTGTATTTTCACTTTATTTGCATAGGTTAACTAAATTGATTTTGTACGTGCTGTACCTCATGCCACTTTCACTATCACACCTGAGGTCATGAACTTATCTACTATGCACTTAGACCTAATAAGCAAACCTCATCCAGCTGTGTACTTCGTGACTTCACGTCTGTGTGTCAAAGGCTGAACCTTTCAGAATGAGAAACTGATTGACAAATACACCTGAAGGGAAATTAGTCACTTCCACATGCACTAGTGGAGCGGGTTCACGAGCAGTACCAGTCAGAAAGTTCATCTGTATTATGAATGGTGCCATTAAGGCAGCATGAGTCATTCTGGTCAAAATCAGTGGCGCTATGAGTAAATAGTGGCTGCTTCTTTAAAGTGTCATGCTGAGGCTCACAGGGATGAATGTTTTTTTTTTTTTTTTTTTTTAAGTATATTCATTCATTAATTCATTGCAGGACACCATGTACACACATTCACACACTCATTCACAGCCAAGGGAAATTTAGCATAGCCAATCCGCCTACCAGCATTTTTTGGGGGATGGAATGAAGCCCAGAGAACCCAGAAGAAACCCAAGTGGTCATGGTGAGTACTTGCATAATTCTACACAGACTCAGGATCAGGATCGATCTAGGGACCCTGGAGCTGGGAGGTGGAAACCCTCCCCACTACGCCACTGTGCTGCTCTAGGCACATTTCTAGGTGCATTCTCTTCCAAATATTTAGTCACCAGAAAAAAAAAAGCAAAACACTGCATATTTACATCCATTACAGCTATATGAGAATTTTCTAGATAGCAAAAAGAGATAGCAAACAACAGACCACCAATCAAACAGAGCAATGGTGAGACTGGAACACACACATCTGTATCACATCTTCTCTTCATCTACACGCTAAACTTTGCAATTGTGCTAAATGTAAAAACATCTAATATTTCAATTTGGCGTTCCCACTCAGGTTTTTTCATACACAAATCCAAATCTCCTAAGCCCACTTCTCTCTGTCTGAGAGAGGTTACAGGGGACAGTAGTTGGATCTGTGCCAACAAGGCCTGGGCAATGCAGGAAAATATGGCAGGAATTCACACTGGCATAAACACAGCTGCCTATATCAGTATCAAGAGCCCTCTAGTACGGATACTTTTACCAAAAAAACACATAGCCTGCTGCAAATCATCAATAAAACTAGTCAATATACAGTATGCGTAACCTACTACACAGGCTGTGTGCGTTCTCATCAGCTCATCAGGCTCAGGCTTTATTAGCACGACTGCTTTACAATGATGCTGCATGCAACACCATTATAGCAGAATACCAGCAGCAATAACGCAGCATGGCTTCAACAATGGCGCCAGTGTTTCTCTATCAAGATTAATTACAGTTTCCTGCCTTGTGTTAACTGGGAGAAGCTTGGTATTTTCTCATTTCAATGAAAATCATCCTTTTGTCCTGAAATCTTTTACAGTCAAAGTTTAATTAAATTTGTTCTCTTGAGCCTATTTATGGCCGCCCAAAATATAACTAGTTATGAAATGCTAACACAATTTTGTGAATAATAATATAACTTTAATTCGCTAAAGTAAGTCTGAAAAGTTTTCCAGCACAGTGTAAGCCTACTAGCAACCATTATAATACTCTACTCTAAAATCAAATTAGTTTAAAGGACCCTTAAATATGTCATTTTAAACTATTAAAACAATGTAGTTCTTTACTGCGTTCACTAGAACTCATCCATGCACAGGGTACGAGGAGTCGCTGAATCTGGAAGGATGAAAATGACGGAAATGATATGCTCTGGACTTGACATTTACCACATCTCAACCCAAATGAACACCTAATAGGGGATTTTGGACAAACATACAGTATTAGATAGAGCTTTCCACTACCATCATCTAAACACCAACTGAGAGAATATCTTTTCCATACCTCCAGTACAGCCCCAGAGACTTGCGCAATCTTTGCCAAGGGGCACAGAAACTGTTCTGGTTGCTCGTGTTGGTCCAACACCTTACTAAGACACATAATCTAAGACACAAATCCTCTGGGTTTGAACTGTTGGGAATGGGCCGGGCGCTGAAGTGCTCACTTTCCTCTCCATGAGACAAAAGAGGGATGTTTACAGAGGGATTCCATTAATCTGAACAGATTTCTGGGAAGGAATCTGCTGGTCTGATTACTCATGTCAATACCAAATATCTTTATCAAAGAGCAACATATTGTTTTTTAAGCCAAAAAACTTTTATTCAATTCATACTACAATTCATTCATAGTGCACTTTTTATACTTAGTCACTGCCACACATTATTAAAAAGCAACTCCTCATCAACGACCTTACAAATCAGCTCCTTATAACACCGTTCCAACTTTCTCATGTCCTGATAAAAACTGAATTCAACCAAAACTCAGGTTTTCATCAAAGAAATAAACAATGGTACTAATTTCTGACCAGATCTGTTGTCTTGTTTTGTTATTTTGCCTTGAAATGTAAACGCCAAATTTAATTTTCTCAGGTAAGAGAGATAGAAGCCTTGTGTATAGGGCTGAAGATAATGCTTAAAATAAGAATCATGATTATTCTGCTTAATACTGATGCACCAGAGCCAATCCCTCCATCCATCCATCCATCCATCCATTCTCTGTACTGCTTATCCTACGCAGGGTCACGGGGAGCCTGGAGACTATCCCAGGCCAGGGGACTCGGGGCACAAGGCGAGGAACACCTTGGATGGTGTGCCAACCCATCGCAGGGCACAATCACACACACATTCTCACGCCCATTCACACACTACGGACAATTTAGAGATGCCAATCAGCCTACAATGCATGTCTTTGGACTGGGGGAAGAAACTGGAGTACCCGGAAAAAACCCTCAAAGCACGGGGAGAACACGTAAACCCCACGCACCCAATAAAATCTGATATGTTAATTCAATACACTAAATTTGCCTAGGTTTACGCATGCTCCTTTCGACTAAAGCTCATAAGAAAACGTAAATAAAATATGACTACTTGATAATAAATTGAACTAAAATGAACTAATATAGTAAGTGTTTACTTTAGATCCAACATCACAGACACATTAGCTGGTTAAATATCTAACACTGAGGAAGTAAATATCGTAAACTCATGATCACTAATGTTAGCTGGCTAGCTTGTTGCTAAAAAACATATACTTTCAAGGAGGTGTCCATGTTTTTGATCCATGTCCATATTTAGTTCATGATCATAATTAGATCAGTTATGCAGCTCTAGTGTATATAATACTAATGTAGAACTTTTGTAGCTATAAGCTATATGTGATATGCTATGGCCTCAAGAATGCAACTCATGCATCATATTTGAAGTAATGACTTGTGTTTTTGTGCAATACTAACATTTTCTTGTGATTTGTGTGAATTCTCTGGCATCCCTCTCCGGCTGCCCAAAATAAATCTATAAAATATGTATGCGTGTCCTAGGAATTACTCAGACTGGTCCATGCCAGCGTTGCCTGTGAGTATAAAATATATGTGTGTTCATCATATAAACAAAATCTCATATAAACAGTACCATAATTGCTGTGTTGCGTGTGCTCTTAACTGTTCTCCTTTTAATGCAAATGTAGACGTCACTTGACTTTAAACAGTGCAGCAGAGTTGAGAATAAATCTGTACAAGTGGTTAGTACAGTACAGCAAAGACTCAGAAGAGCTTCAGAGAATAAAAAAGCACAGTTCAAACAATGGCACAGATTCATGAGAGAATGAACGTGTCTGGTGCCATAATGACTGCCCTTGTGCCTTTTGGCAAACAAGTGAGTGACACACACACACACACACACACATAAAGTCGGATCTGAGCCAGTGTGATGACCAGTATGTTGAAGAAAAGGAGCAAAAGGAGGACCAGACTGTCACAAGACAGAAGGCCACTTAATGGACACACACACACACATGCACACACAAAATACTACAAGGAGTTAAGTCTCCACATCTACAAACAAGCGCGCGCGCACACACACACACACACACACACACACTGAAATGAAAGGGCCTGCACTTTGAAAATTAGATACTCAGCTTTCCACATCTACCATAGCTGTGTCTCAAATCATACACTATGACCTAACATACTTTAAGGTGTGTTTATAAGTAAGGAATTCTCAAAATGTAGTTCGTGCTGATGTTAAAAAAGTGCAAAAAACACTACAGGATTCTATTCGGTGACATCTTTTATTTTCTTAACAATTACAGTTCTTAGTTTGAGACCGAAAAGATACTACAGCTATCTGCTTTAAAGGCTCCTCCCCATGTTACAAGCCCCTCCCCGTCTGCTACAAGTCCCTCCTCATCTATTACAAGCCCCTCCCTATCTGATAAAAGCCCCTCCCCATCTGCTACAAGCCCCTCCCATCCTCTACAAGCCCCTCCTATCTGTTACAAGTTCTTCCCCCTCTGTTACAAGCTTTTATTTTCGTATAATGTTTATATTTCTTATATATATGCACTGCAGTTATGCATACAGTCTAAAAGCATCTAAAGTAGTACATAAGTGATTAGCTGATGCATTCAATCGCGACATGTTAACTTATCACCACACATGAGGCCCAGCGAGAGGCTTGTCTCTGATTGTGGAGTAAAAACTCTAACCCCTGGGCTACAGCTCTCTCTCAGTGGTGCCATCAATAGGCTGGAGGTCTGGACCTGCTCCAACACCAAGGGAAAGCTTACTGAGTTTCTTGTCACTAAGCAACATCAGACCCTCAGCTGCGTATTTGGTTATATTTACTCGGTACTGTGATGGACTTGAAGACTTTGTGTGCTCACAAAATTCTCTGCTAATTTTCATCCAAGTCTGGTGACACAGAATAGACAATAACTAACACACAAGTAGACTTGGCACTAATAAATGAAGAGAACCCCTGCGTTAAAGGAATTCTCTACTTTAAAAAAAAAAAGAGTTCTCCACATCGACAGTATGTCGATGGACAAGAGTTTTGTTACACACTGAGGAAAGAATGAAAAACCTGTTTATTCCAGACTCACTTCATGGCCGTCTAAGGGCAGTTGTCCAATACAGACAATAAGCGTATAAAATACACAACTACATAATATGAACTCAAACCTACAGCTGTTATATAAATAAAATAATAATGGTATTAATATTACCAGAGCACTTTCAACCTTTCAACACTGGAATAAGAAAGTAAAAAGTCATTCTGGTTTTCCCGAAAGCTTAATGCTATCCATGTGCGATCAGCCCGAAATACACAGATTACATTAGTTAAAAATGAATCTGAGAAATTCATCTCTTTGAGGAAAAAAAAAAGTTAGTCCCAGAAAGGACATATACAGATTTAGAGATTCATTTACAAAAAAAATCATGAATGCGGTTTATAAAAATCCAGGTTTCACACGACATTTGTTGCTAGAATTTATTGCAACAACTATAATTTCAGTACAGGGAAGAATAGCTGCCTTTGGTAATCATGCATTAGTTATAGATTCCAAACATCAACATCAACCAAAACTATTCACTGAGGATATAAGAAGTCAATCGACAAGCAACACACACACACACACACACACACACTCTGGAAATCACTCACGGTCTCAGCAGGTAGTTGTTAAATGATATTCATAGATGGAAATCCCTAAATTCTCCGTGGCACAGAAGCCGTGCCCAAAAGTGTCACACCCTGCCTCATTCTGTAGCCAGCATGCTCTGGACATTCTCTTACTGCACCACACACACACACACACACGCACACACACGCACACCTAAAAATAAAGTTGTGCTCTGTCCGAAACCTCTGCACCTCTGCCCTAGGTTAAGTAAGGAATAAAATTTGACAGTGTGTTGTTATTTAAAAATAATCTATGACTGGATAGAGTCAATTTGCCAATGTTACTAATTATTTAAAAGTGATTTTTTTTGTTAAAGAATTACACTTTGTTCATTTTATTTATGCTGTGGAACATCCACGAAGCAAGTTAGTTCCTGTTATCCCTTACATTCTAACAGCTATCTCTCTCGAAGTTAATAAGACTAAGAAGTGCGGCTTGTCACGTTACAGAGAAACCATACAGCCTTCCATTCTTGTGTCAGAAAACTTAAAGGAACAGCCTTACCTTTGACTGTTACAAAGCGTTGACGCTGGAGACTCCTTCCAAAAATATTAGGTAAACATCTCCTCGTCAAAAGACCACCATATCAACGATTACACACATACACAAGTCCCTGTGAATGAGCCGTTACTATAGAAACCACAGTGCACTAATATAAACCTGTGAATTACAGCCGGCACTACTGTCAGAGACTGTTACAGAAAATGAATCGACAGCTTCTGACCAATCTGCATCGAGAATTCAACAGCGCTGTGGGATTAACTGTAATAAGGTTATTTCCTGATGCCACAGAGAGAGAGAGAGAGAGAGAGAGAGAGATACCTCAGGAAAATTGTGAGTGGAGTACACTTTGTGTTTGTACACACTGTATCCAACAGAAATGACATACTTGGCAAACGAGCATGGTACAAGCTTCAACCGTCACTACTGCCCCGAGCAGCAGAGAATACGTTACACTATGTTTATGTGCGGTGTGTGTTGTGTTAACAACTGAGAGTGTGTGACCATTTAAGGCTGATTCCTTTAGTCAGGACAGAAGCACTTCTGGTGATCTCTCAGTCCAATACTGTACTTTTGATTAGACGCTCAATCCCTAAAATGGCTCTCGTTACTAGTAGTAGTATTACGGAGAGCTGGTGTCTCAGTCACTCGGCAGGTTTTTCTAGCAAGCATGAGGACTGAAGTACCGTTAAGGCCGTTATTCAAAATTAAAGGTGTAGTCAGTTATAAGTTATCTGTGCTCTTTTGAAAAATCGAATTTCAAACAAATACAGTTCCTCTTTTCAGCGTTCCCTCCAAAGCCACACCCCCAAAATACTGCATGTGTGTTGTCTAGGCTAAAACACTAGTGTGTGTGTGTGCAAGACGTGGAGCTTTCTAAATTCACAAGCAACATGATTGACTGACAGGCAATTTGAGGTTCAATTTCTTGAACCACCTGGATGTAATATCAGTATATTTTATTGACATACGCGAGAACGTAGCAAATATTACTCTTACTTGTGATTGTGAAATCATTTTGTGTGTATATGAGATGCAGTATGAAGGCCTAAACAGAATTACATTGTAAAATTTTATGTCAAATATATAGAATGTGGCAATTAAGCAATAAAAAAATGTGGCAATTAAAAAATAAAACACGACAGGGAGTGCTGTTACAGGAAAATAATCAAAGACGAGGTAGTGTGAGACCAACTAATTACAACTTTTAATTGATTTATTTACATATGCTGCATTTGATTTGCCTTGGAGATGGAAAATCGGAGCTTGGAATTACATCATTTTTGACCCATGTGCATTTCAGCTACAAAGTGGGGGAAAAAACATGGCGTCTGCATGCTTGTCTAGCCAGCTAACTGTGATGAGTGATGTATATTTGTGATGAGTGATGTACACTTTCCTGCTCAAACAGCGCTCTGTACAGTCAGTGTTATAGATTTAACAAGTGAACATGTCTGTATGTTGACTGATCTAAAGCCAATACAAATACAAACACAAATACTAGGTAAGTGGTGCTACTTTGTTTACTGCTGATGCTGACTGCTGAAGGAATTCGAAGTTGAGGAGACCATCCCGAGGAGGAAGTCCAGGTTGAGGGGGCTACAGCTCTGTGTTTTCCTGGTGCGAGGTTGGGAATTACGAGTTATGACAGCATTATTTCTTGTTAATCGTTTATAGTAGCAAATAATGTTGTGAAACGTCCGCTGACTCATCAACCTCTCTCGTTTCTCTCTCTTGAAGTTAATAAGACATTAAAAAAAAAAGCAGTTTGTCATGTTAATGAGTAACTGGAACGTGCAATGTCCTGATGTCTTGGCTCAAAATTTACTGACTTACCACTGACATAAGAAATTCCTTCAACAAATGTTAAATAAAAGTCTCCTTTAAAAATGTTTTTAATCGAGAATTCCCCAGCTCCGTGGTATAACATCACAATATATAACTGGTCATGTGATAAACTTTCTAAAGTTAAAAAAAAAACCCTGTAAGGTAAGTATGAACACGCTGATGGAGATTATTCAGAGGTGCTGACAGTGGAGACCAACTGAATATAAACCTCCTTCTGTTCTGTCACTCCATCTCTCCATCCTGAGGTTTCCCCTTCCCTCAGATCAGCTTCTCTCTCTGATAGCTTGTCTTTCATTTTACATTACACACACACATGCACACACACACACACATGCACACACACACACACACACACACACATGCACACAGACTAAACACAAACACACCTCGGGTCTTGCTCACACTCCTACTGTCCATATATAGGCAGAGCTACTGAAATGTGTGGTGTGTGTGTATGTGTGTGTGTGTGTGTGTGTGTGTGTGTGTGTGTGGTGTACAGAACATCGTTTTAGTTGTTTCTATTAAACACTCCCAGCCTAAACACACTCCTACACTCTCCTGCCAACAGGTGTGAGTTGTAAAGAGGAATATCTATCTATTTACTATATCTTTCTATCTGTCTGTATCTATCTATCTATCTATCTATCTATCTATCTATCTGCTATATTGATTTGTCTGTATCTATCTTAGTAGTCAATTTCAAGTAAGTATGTGATATAGTGTGTGTGTGTGTGTGTGCAGTGCCTATTCTTACTTTTTCACAACCTCACTCTCTTTCTTTCTCTCCTCTGTGATTACAGAGATGATCACAAACCTCCACCCGCTTCAAATCACCCTTCAAATCTTCCTCCTTTTTGAAGCACTAAACAAACGCAAACAAAGCCTGGAGATAATTAAAGTTAACACTGCTAGAATCTGAGATTTGCATCTCTTTTACACGTCATTTGTATATCACAAGGTGATCAAAGCGAAGGACCATTTCTGCTTTTTTTTTCTCCTCTGTGTTATCATGTGTAATTTTCAAATGAATGGGCTGAATCCATTAGACTACTCTCAGCAGTGGAAAATGTACTACTCTGAGTGATAAATGCTATTTCAGACTCCACCACTGCTTCAAGGCCAAGAGCACTACTAGCCTAAACACACAATACAATTCCTCTGGTAGTGATCATTTGTTGTTTTAGCCACTGGATGTGCTTTAGGGATTGTATAGTCCACTGATACTGTACATTCACTAGTCACTGCTGCGCAGAGCTGTCTACTAGTGAGGAAGACGGTGAATAAAGCAGGCTAAATGTACACTGTTAGTCTGAAAATATTTCAGACTAGACAAAGCCAAATCTACAATCAACTGCACAAGACTATGCTGGGAAAAGTCTTATTCTTAAAAACTTTTTATTTTCCTTTTTTTGCAATAGACAGAAAGATAGATCACTTTATTAATCCCAGAGGGAAATTCACACATTAAGTAGAGAGATGTACTGTATTTTTTTTTTTTTTTTTTTCAAATCTCAATCCTGCCTGCTCCTGAAGGAGGAATAACCTCCTGTGGTTACTTCTGTTGTCCTTTAAAGCTAAATAAAATGTACATAAAAATGAACATAAAATCCTTGCAGTATGCCACAGTGAATTCCGTCATGACCAGCTCTGTGTGAAAGAGCACATTCAGAGCCACGGCTTGCACATCACTATCCAGTCCCACTCTAGCATAGAATCAGATCAGCGGCGCATGGCAGCTCAAAGAAGATCCAGACTCGTTCCTTGGACGCTGCTGAGGCTGGAGTTGAATATGGCGGAAAAACCTCCCAGACACTGCTGTAGACACTGCATCCTCCATCCACTGTATCTGTATCTACTGTATAAGGAGGTGCTGCACCAAGCTGCACTTTCAGAATCAGCCGTTTTGTACACACGGGTGCATTTTAAGAATTGGTACATCCCTCGATAGTGCAGTCTGAGATCATTTTTTTATTTTATTGCGCCGGTTTATTTACTCGATTTATTTACTTTCCTTGTTAACAGCGTAGTTTACACTGTTACACTCATACACAGGCTACAAATGAAATTTCCCTGTGTATGAGTGTTAATTGAAGCGTGGTGTATCATGTTCTTTGCTGAACCTAGAACGACATGGAAACATTTTGGTCCAAAGAAAACAGCTTTCCGTCAGTGACGCAATAAGAACTTCAGCCTAATCACAAACACAAACTGTGTTCTTTTGCTATTTATATGGAATCACGGTTTTATTGTGCACAGACAGGCTGTCTATAGCAGTATACGAGCTAAGAGGATCATGAGTTAAAATAGGAGCCAGCTGAAGGCGAACTGCGGAGTACACTGTAATCCTGTCAGACAGATCAGAGCTCATGCAGTGAGAAATCCTGATTTACACTGCCATCTTACTCACTGCAGTCACACTGGGAGTTACAGTTTGGTTGTATTTAGCCGTGATGGAAGTCAGCTGTCTATAAAGTCTTTTCACGAGCACTTTTATAATGTCAGGAGGAACTAGGAAACTAAATAAGGGGGTTATTTAGTTGCTAGAGATAAGACTTCACGATACGCCAACATGACGGTTTATGAGCAACAAAATTCATTTCTCACATGAATGCCTGTATAAATATTTGTGTATAGATCTACTGTACACAGTACAATACTGCAAATGTTTTATGTACTGTTTGTTTTAGGTCCTGATGTAAACTACATGTTCATCTTGGCTTATGATGGTGATAGGTTGTGTCAACAGACATATATCACACACACACACACTCTTCCTGACACACTCACCTGCTGCAGTCGCTTCTCTTCTCCAAACTGCCCCCTCTGCTCTTTAATGATGGCGTCTCCCTGCTGCTCTCTGGCTCCTGAGAGGCGGTTGAGTTGGGTGAAACCACTGCAGCAACAGGGGTGTTCCTCCCGCTCTTCCCATGGCCCCTCAGCTCGGCCTCGGAGCTCTTCTTGATGGCTTGGAGCTGTGCCAGTGGCACGATGTCGCAGCCCTGTGGCCGGTGCCACACTGTCTGCTGGCTGGCAGCGTTGTAGTAGTAGAAACGGTTGTTGTTGTTGTCAAACAGCTCCCACCACTGGTTTCCGTCAGACTGTCGAACGGTCACGCCGGGCGGTGCCTCCCAGCCGCACTCGCCCGTCGCCAGGTTAACGTACATGCGCTCACGTGAGCGTGGCTCCAAAATCTCCACCCAGTCAGACCTGCATGTGCAGAAACAAGAGAAACATGGTCAGGAAGAATATCACAAATACCACGATATCTAATAGTAACCAAACCAGTCTGGTTAACTGTGCACGAAACCATTCCATGTTCACTATACAGTGCACTATTTTTGGAGCGTTGCCATTTTGTAGTCACATCCAGAATATCTAGCGCATTCATAATGTCATGTTACATGTTTTGTCGAAATGATAGATCTTATCAGTTACACAAGTCAGGTCAATTTATTTATCATTTGCACAGTATGCCAGGACATATGTAAATTGAAATGTTTGTGGTGAGGGACGTAACAGAACATGACACACACACACACACACACACAGGGAAGAGCATAGACAAAGTACAAGATACGCTACAATATAAGTAAAGCATATAAATATAGCACATATATAAGTGCAATACACATACACAATACAATACAATACAATACAATACACAATACCCATAATGCACTATTTGTAGGGAACATTGCAGTACCATTTTGGACACAAGGCTTGACATATACTACTAGACATTACAAATGACTGAAATCTTTCACATAAAATATACCATAGTATTCAATATATGTTTCATTCTAATTCCGCTATCATAATATTTCATTCGAGAAGCAGCATTTACGTAGTCCGGAGACAAAACCTGGCCACATGACACAGCTACCTTTAGAGGTATTTCATTTTGGTCAAATGTAAAGGCAGAATTGTGTGTATCAGCTTACATATCTAAGTTTGCCTCCTGTCTTATTACTTCGTATGTTTTTACTAAGTCATATAGTGTTTGCAGGAGTCATTCCCATGGTTAAATTAATCTCAAATAGAACGATTTCTATGATGATACATGCTTTTTAAGCAGTGGCGTTGATGCTGTGATTATTTGTGATTATTCCAGTAGGATGACTACTCAAGGCTTGATAAAGGACATGTATTTATTATCTATGTATATAACATCATTTACAAAAGTGTGTTTGTGTCACATACAGTAAAAGGCGCAGATATTTTCTCAGTAACATTTCTGTGATTCTGTGATAGAGCTGAGAGCTGTGTGTGGTAAAGGAATGAAAAAGGTATACAGAAGTCTACCTTCAGACACACACACAAACACACACACACACACACACTACAAATAATGCTTGTTTGTCTGCTGACAAACTGTGACCTGTATGTTGATGGGAACGTCTTCACTAATGACATTATAAAATGTGCAGATAACACTTTCCCACAGTGCAATCCAGATGGTGCTGTAGAACTGCTCTCCCTCTCGCGCTCTGTGTGTGTGTGTGTGTGTGTGTGGGTGGGTGAGGTCCTGCAGCTAAAGCGGGCAGGCAGGAGAGGCTGGGCGTGGTGCCCGGGGAAGAGCCCCGTCAGCACATTGACATACTGGCATAAAGCCCCAGAGTTCTGTGCCTGTAATATTATCTCACCAAGAGGCACAACACAGGACCTGGAGCTTAACATTGACACACCTGTGTACCTCTCATACAGATGGTCAACAGCATGCAGAGCTACAGGCCCTCTCACACACACACACACACACACACACACACACACACTCACACACATATATATATATATATATATATATATATACTTGAAATATGGACTGACATGCTGACATCAGCAGTTAGATCGACTACTAATATAGATAGACAGACAGACAGACAGACAGAACCACAATCTGGTTCGTATGATGTTTGTTAAACAATAATTAAAGACTCTCAGTCCTAAAATGTTCAGCCACCGTTCAAAACAAAACCCAGCACCTGTTCAGGTCTTTCTTTCTGCAATACTGAGAAACACACACACACACACACACACACACACACAGAGAGAGAGAGAGAGAGAGAGAGAGAGAGAATAAAGCAGCTGTTGTGGTCGTTCAGGGATTCCGATCTTTCTGTTCACTCTCCCTCAGCTTCTCTATCAAATATCATCTTTATACGTGTTTATGGGGTCAGTAGAAAATGTTAACCTTGTTCTCGGGTATAGCTCAGCACAACATGGAAACAAAAGCAGTGTGTGTACGAACATTTCTGACAAGAAAAAGCAGATATAGGCATTGAATATTTGCTCTATCATCTACAACAGTTATGTAATTATTATATTAACAGACCTTTTGCGACGAGCAAATATGATAGGTACGTATATTGGTATCATTGTGATATATTGCTGCCTTGAAGTGATGTAATGTGATGTATTGTCGCTATCGAAGCGCTGCCTCACGAGACGGCACAGACATCATGGCATCACGGCAGCTGCCTTCTCTTTTGGACCTGACTACAGCGTCATAAATGCTAAAGCCACTCTACCACAGCTGCCCTGCTGTTCTATAAGTGTCAGGAGATTTGGGGTGAATATGGAGAGGAGGGCGTGAGTTGAATTAAAGGGGTCTGTTTAAGCCTGCCCCTCTTCTGAACATGAGGAAGTGCTTCTGGTTTCAACAGTAGATGTAATGGAATGGAATGCTGTTAATTACTGATCATTTATTCAAGATGATACATTTTGGTGGGGCAGGACGTCTCCAGTGACAACGTAGCCTCAAACAAAATTAAGTCAAGAGGCTATCACTTTTGACTTATGCTATAGGCTACTATCTAGTGAATTTTTAGCGTAACCTCATAATAGGCAGTGGAGAGTCAACAGCAAAAAGTCATCCAGCATACAGTCTAGCAGCTCGTTTTGAACCATTTTAGACATATTATTGTTCAACTGTTTGATACTGTAGGTTGTCTAAATACCAATAACCAGGGTTGTCAGGTCTCAGCAATATTTCCAGTCCAACTACAACCTCAAAAACCTGAAACTAGCCCAAAAAATTCAGGCAGTGGAAAAGTAAGACACGTTTTTTTTTTTTTCTTTTTGTCAGCATTTGTGTGGGGAAACAAGCTCACTGTGGTGCACACGCATTTCTGATGACGAACATTATTCTCATTACAGACATTATCCACTCCATAAACCCCTTTCCCTCTCCCAATATTTTGAATTTACTATGTCTTGCAACAGAAATGGTTCTGTACATCACAGACACACCATCTGCACTTGCACTTTGCCTTAATTAGATTTAATTCTGATTATTTGCTATAAAACAAGTTCTTGGCAACTCTTGCATTAACAGTCCTGTGTGCCCCAGAAAGAGGGGCAGCGTGACTCGTGCCCCAGTGGAGGCCCAGTGGAGCACTCTATTAGCACTTATTGACCACTAGGTGCAATAATAACTCCATGGAAGCGAAGCTGTTTGTGAAATATCTAGAAAGGTGCGCAAATCCATTTCAACTGAATTTAAAGTGTAAGGAGGTGTGAATGAGGGCTTTATGAAATTGAATATTTGCTGAAAACCTGATGGAAATGTTGGGGCTTTGCCTCACCTGCCACTATGGACGAGCTGCCACTGCCAGCCAGGACAACTATACAAAGTGAATTCAATTTCAATTCAATTTTATTTATATAGTTCTTTTAAAAACAACAAAAAACAAAAACAGTCAGTGACCATTTTAGTGCAGTGGATTCAGCCCTGTAAGCAAACTAAACCAAAAGGACAGAACTGTAGTGCTACAGAAATGCAATGAGTTCTGCATATTTGGATCAATTAACAGTTATTTCTAGTTATTTACAGTCAGGTCCATAAATATTGGGACAGTGACACAGTTTTGGTAATTGTGCCTCTGTACACCACCACAGTGGATTTGAAATGAAGCAGTCAAGATGTGACTGAAGCGTAGACTTTCAGCTTTAATTCAAGGGGTTTAACAAAAATATTGCATTAACCGTTTAGGAATTACAGACATTGTTTACAGAGTTCCTCCATTTTCACAGGCTCAAAAGTAATGGGACAAACTAATATAATCATAAATATTAGGATTATTTTTATTACTTGGAGGTAAATCCTTTGCAGTCAATGACTACCTGAAGCCTGGACCCCATGGACATCACCAAATGCTGAGTTTCCTCCCTTGAGATGATTTGCCAGGTCTTTACTGCAGCCATCTTCAGTTGCTGCTTGTTTGTGGGTCATTCTGACTTCAGATTTGTCTTCAGTAAGTGAAAAGCAGCTCAGTTGGGTTGAGGTCAGGTGACTGACTCGGCCATTTAAGAACATTAATTTCCAAGCTCTTGGGCTGCTTTCACAGTATGTTTTGGGTTGTTATCCATCTATACTGTGAAGCGCTGTCCTATCAGTTTTGCAGCATTTGACTGAATCTAAGCAGAAAGTATAGCTCTGTACACTTCAGAATTCATCCTGCTACTTCTATCAACAGTCACATTATCAATAAACACCAGTGACCCAGTTCCATTGGCAGCCAAACATGCCCATGCCATAACACTGCCTCCACATGTTTGACAGATGATGTGGTATGCTTTGGATCATGAGCCCTTCCTTTCCTTCTCCATACTTTTCTCTTCCCATCATTCTGGTACAAGTTAATCTTGCATCAGAACTGGTCAGGCTTTTTTTAGAGGTTTTTTAGCAAAGTCTAATCTGGCCTTTGTGTTCTTGAGTGTTACCAGCGGTTTGCATCTTGAGGTAAACCGTCTGTATTTACATTCATGAAGGTGGCTCTTGATTGTAGACTTTGACAATGATAGGCCTACCTCCTCCAGAGTGTTCCTGACTTGGCTAGATGTTGTGAAGGGGTTGTTCTTCAATAAGAAAAGAATTCTGTGATCATCCACTTTAGTTGTTTTCTGTGGTCTCCCAGGCCTTTTGGTGTTGCTGAGCTCACCAGTGCATTCCTTCTTTTTGAGAATGTACCAAATTGTTGATTTGGCCCTCCTAAAGTTTCTGCTATCTCTCTGATAGGTCTGTTTTGGTTTTTCAGCCTAATGATGGCCTCCTTCACTTGCATCAACACCTCTTTGGACAGCATATTGAGAGTTCCCATGACCAGTTACCAAATGCAAATTCAACACTTGGAATCAGCTCCAGACCTTTTATCTCCTTAATTTATCATGATATAAGGAGGAAACAGGCCACAGCTGGCCATGAAACTGCTTATCAGTCAATTGTCCCATTACTTTTGAGCCTGTGAAAATAGAGGAACTCTGTAAAAAATGTCTGTAATTCCTAAACGGTTAATGCAATATTTTTGTTAAACCCCTTGAATTAAAGCTGAAAGTCGACGCTTCAGTCACATCTTGACTGCTTCATTTCAAATCCACTGTGGTGGTGTACAGAGGCAAAATTACCAAAACTGTGTCACTGTCCCAATATTTATGGACCTGACTGTATATAGTTTTATAAGTATGTTTTGAGCACTACATACTCCTCAGCAAATTGTTTTTTTTTTGTCCTTTTTTTGGTTCATTTAATTTTGTGTAATGTGAAACCAAACCAAATAACAAACGAACCAAAAGTATCAGTTTAGCTCTGACTTGGAAAACAGATTAACAGGTGTGAAACATGTGCATATTAACTGGCTGAATGAGTTAATAAGTTCATAAGGTGCTTTGAATCTAACTTTGTCAAACAGGAAATAAGGTGCTGCGTTATCAAGCATTGAAAGTCAATTTTATTATCTCATTCTACCTGCAGACACAGCTCATGTCCAAACCTAGTAATGGAAAAAAAAAAACATCAAACTTTAGTGTGCCACTGCTAATCAGTGCATAAATGTAGGCCAGGTCAATGCGTTAAAGCAGGAACGTTTTCTTCCTCCCCACTGAGGACCGGACGTAAAGAGCAAGTTATTTCAGCAGTCGGCCCAACCCTCCCCCTATAAGGAGAGTTAGAGCCATATGGTGAGAGATAATCCGGCGGTCCACTTGGTCTGAGCTCATCTCTGACCTCCAGCTGGTTCCTCCTTCACACACCCACACACACATACACACACACATATACACACTACCCTAATAGATGACCAGCTGTACAGGCGTACTGACCCCACTGGACGAAAAAGTAGTCAAGTAGGCATAACTGAGAGTGTGGAGATGGTACATAAAACACAGAAATTAAATGAACAGAGAGAGAAGGAGAGAGAGAGAGAAGCAAACTGGAGCGGAGGAACTGTTTTATTTTTGTCCCATTACAACAAATCCTTTCGCTTCATATTTACCTCTTCTCTTAAATCCGTTTCACTCTGCTTATATATCCTATTTTTATATTCTATGTCCTGCCACTTATTAGTCTGTTCATAATTTGCACAAATGGTGCCCATTTGTTTCGCATCCCATTTAAAACAGAAGTCAGAATTTATAACACATTTGCAAAAAAAATCCCAACACAGCAATCAATAGTTGTAGAATTATAACTGAATTACGAATCCTTATACAACTCTAAGCTAGTCTGTTTCATGCACTGAGCTGTTTCTGCCTCCCCTTACATACACATACACACACACACACACACACTGCCTGGAGATGGCGCCCCTTGAGGCTCATCACTGAAAGATCAGTTCAAAATGAGGTTAAACGGGAAAATAAAAGCATATTGCATAGAAGTTGGAGCATCGAAGAAAAAGTCAATGTTGTTTTGTCTTCTTGACATTTAGCACAGTGTGTGTCTGCCCACTGTCTTCTCCCCAACAAACTCTTAGTGGCGACACAAAACTTCCCACGCTCTCTCTTTCTCTCTCTCTCTCTCTCACACACACACACACACACACACACACACACACACACACTATTTCTTTCGAAAAGGGGCCACACACACACACACACAATTTCATTCGAAAAGGGGCTACACACACACATACACACACACACACACACACACACACAGCGAGAGGCTTTTGCTAAGGCACAATAGCAGTGGGTTGCATTTCAGACAGCAGTGTTATCAACTGCACCAGTCCCCCACCGACCTCATAACTCTCCCCAAGCTTCGCACAAAGAGCTCATCACGATGACCTCATCACTGGGCAATGCACTGCACCACATTTTTCTGGCCTTTTATCCTAAGAAAGTGCAAACCTACTGCACACTGGTACACTTTATTTCTAAAAGCCATGTATAAAAAGCTGTGCAAGTGCAGTCTCTGTAACATAATGAGAGCACTGAATATGAGCAACAAGTCTTAAGCTCTGCTCCGGAAAAAAACACCTTTGGGTGAGTCAGTGCTTTTTAAAGCTGTTTTCAACTGCCAGTGGTGAAACAAAGCTCTATCAGTGCAAAAACAGAGTAACAGACAGATGTAATATCAGGTGACTCGGATGTGCTGTAACTGTGAAAAGCTTTGTTGCTCTTCTCGCTCCCTTTAATCTCATTGAGAATTTGAGTTATCAGTTATGAACAGATTTTTTCCCTCTTTGACTCGGGGCTACTCTTATCAAGTCAATAAAACACTTTCCAAATAACAATGCACATATCGTAACGTTAATCACTTAGACTACCAGCTTATTCTGCAGCGTATTATTTTCTGTAGCTACTACGACTTCTTCAGTAATGACACTAACACTAATAAGAACAGGATGTATCTATAGTGGTGCACTATTATGCCATAAAATTTGGGAATGTAACCAAATAAACTAGCTATCATTAGCTATCACTTTCCCACAGCTGTAATGCTTCATTGAACATACTTTGGAAGAGGGACGTCTGCGCTTGGAACGCCATCATTTTCAACCTTCGCATCATTTTCAACCTTCGAGCTACAAAGTGTTGGGGGGGGAACATGGCGCTTCCATGTTCGACTTTTGATAACAAGCAGCTAGCCATCACTTGAGGAGACCATCCTGAGTTCCCGAGTAGGAGTTTAGACGGCGTATTCTTTGTTTTTTTTCCCCTTTGTCAGAGGTTTGGAGTTAAGAGTTATGATGATCTCCGGATGAATGTGTGTTGGTCAAATTTGACATTTCTACTGTATGTATATATATATATATATATATATATATATATATATATATATATATATATATATATATACACACACACACACACATCACTGAGCAAAAGTCTAAGCCCCCTCATGTTTTAATACTAATTTTGTCTTAGATGTTATGACTTAGATTTTAGGACTTTCCAAACATTATTTTTTCAAAACCAAAATCAAATGTTACAGAAAAATGTCACAGAAAAGTGTATGTCAGTAAGGATGATACCATGTTACGCAACAGACCACTTTTCAGACAGAAAAATGCCGGCGGTCAGGTATTAGCTGGAAAAAAACAGACACAAGTGTGACAGTCAGAGTCTCCAGAAGAACTGTGGCAGATTCTCCATTCTCCAATATTCTCATAAAACTGTATGAAATGCACCAACTGTATGAAATGACTGCTGATGCACGTTTAAAGACAAAGCGTTGTCACACCAAATATTGACTTCGTTTCGTTTAGTGCTGTTTACTGCTCTATTTAGCTCTATTTAGTGTTTACTGCTTTTTACATAGAAAATGTTTAATTTCATTATTTTTGATGGGCTCTTTGCTTTACAGTATTTCTTTACGACATTAAGACTTTTGCACAGTAGTATAGCTCTGAAAACATCTTGTTAGCGATGTCTGTTTATAAAGTCATTCAAAAGAGTGTAAGTGCTATTCTCTGTTTTGGTGGCGATGTGATGGCACAGGTGCATCATGAACAGTTTGACAGCCGGTATCTGATTACAAACGGAATTGATTAGACTTGTGTCCGTTTCGCTGTCTAACAACTTCATTAAAGCGTGAAATTCACTGTGTGAGGAAAGCACACTTTTTAAAATACATCTTTAAGCAGACTAAAGCCTGTTTGTTAATCTGGCTCTTTAGCCAACATGATCTTGGCAGAAAGCTTAGGTTCCAAAATAAAATAAAAAAAAATTCCAAGTTGTTTTGGTGAAATATATTTATGCTTTCGTAAAGCAGAGTTGTTGAAGTATGTCGTAGACAGAAAGACTTAATTTTGATCAATGGCAAGTTTTCCCAGAATGCCTCACAACTCAGCCACCTGATGAGCACAAGAGCATACGATGGGAAATGTTAGCCCTCAAGAGTGATGTTTGCTTGTTTTGCTCCCATCCGTCTCTCTTCTCCTGCATTGATTCGCTGGGCTGAACAGCTAATCAGTGAACTCTTTCTCCTGCCAGCTTGCAACACAGATTAAAAGCACTTAACTGGGCTTGACAAGAGTCGATTAGTGGTGACGGTCTGAGATGTCACAAATACTACAGGCGACGGGACTCAATGGCACCCGACTGCCGACAGAGGAGAACTGAGAACCCTGAGAACCTGGACTATGATTCTGGACGGGCTTTGCTTTTTTCCTAGACAGCCAATCCAACTGCTAAAGAGACAAGCAGGAAGGAGTCATGAACAACTGGACAGGAAGTGGTGGGAGAAGGAAGGATGAGATTAGAGTAGGTCGGTGGAAGGGAGAGATAGGGAAGGTGGGTGGAAAAGAGGTGGAGTTTCAGGTGTGGTCTTTCTCCTAAACATCTTTTATTACATGACTGCATATAATATCTGCACATTTAGTGGCACTGATCTTTCCTAAACCTCGTAGCAAGCCTTAAAAAGTGCAGTGTATTCAGTAAGGGTTGGAGTTCATGCTAGGTGAGGAGTGAACTGAGAGCTGCCCATATACTCACATTACTTATTATATTATACCTCAGAGGCTATACTTTACATATGTTTGTAGTTAGAAGCAACTGACCTCAACGGAGTTACAACACAGCATAAAATCGTTCCCAGACTCTGTTTCCCTCATTCTCTCCCTCTCTCTCTCTGTCTTTTTTGTCTTTGCTGCCAAACACAGGCAGTAATCACTGAATATTTTAGGTGTGTGATTCAATTTGGAATATGTTTCAACGACACTTTGAGAAATGTGAGAGGACTGTGTATGTGACCGAGAGAACCTGAAGACATGTCCATACATGCCAGAGGTGCACACACACACACACACACACACACACAAGAGCTGGATGAGAGAAACCATTTGCAGAGCAGTTCTTCGAGAGTGAAATATTCAGGAACGAGCGAGTTTCAGAGACTGTGGAGTTCGTGTTTCGATTCTGCAGATGATGAAAGAAAACTGCACAACTCGTGCAGCCAATCTTAACACACAATACTTGGTATTCGTAGCTCTCTAAGTAAACTGTCAATGAGCTCCTTGAAGATTCCTGGATTGTGAATGGCAAACAAAAATGTCTCTTACATACACACTTAGGGGGTGTAAAGGTACACAAAACAAATTAAATTTGATATATGATACAATATGATGGGGTCTCAATAAGATACATTTTCGATAAAGCAAAAAATAAGCATCTTAGGTTTCCATGTTTGATTGACTAAAACATTCAATATTATAAAAGTGCAAATATCGACACAGTGTCTGCAACTCATTTACTAAGATCCCAAATACAAGCCCTATTAAGCTTGTGCAAACGGGTAAATTGGGAGTGTAAACAGTAGACGTGTTGCAGATGATTTAAGAACAGCTGTATAATTTATGTCACATGCAAAGCAGAGGGAGTGAACAATATGTAAATTAGATTTCTGGGTGTGTTATTTGCTCTTGATAACTGCCAGCAGATAATTTTAAATGCAGATTAAAATTAAATAGTGTATGTTTTGTTCCTTATCAGACTACAGAGCTCAATAATTTATAACATGAATAAGCAATAACAAGAAAACAAGTATAAAAAAAAACAAAAAAACTTTACAGCAACCTATTCACCTTACCCTCCTATTCAGCAACCTATTCACCTTGATCAAGTAACATAATATAAGCTAATGTCACAGACTCCCACACTACAGGGTGTCCCAAAAATCTCCATACAGAGGGGAAATTAACACTTTTTAGCAAAATGTCTTCCAAAATTTTTCATACTTAGTTTATATTATATATTTTATTCACACAGACTTTAAGAATGCCTTTGACAAAAGAAGAACATATTGAAATCATTCATGGCTGGACCGGGAAGCTGTTGCAAGGTTGCGATGGACTTTAACAGGAAACATGGCAAGCAGATAACACACGGCACTGTTGCCAAACTTACTAACAAATTCAAAAAGACTGGAAGTGTCGCGGACAAACCAAGAAGTGGAGGTCCACGAAGATCTACTGACGGAGGCACAACTGACGTGCTGCTGGCATACATAGCTCCCTGCGTATGAAGACTTTTGGGACACCCTGTAAATTAGTTAGCCTTATGATAAGCACAGCTTACCTGAGCAACTCACTCAATGGTGTTCGGTCAAAAATCCAACTACAAATCCAAACTTTAGTCAAGATTTGAGGTCAAGGGCTCCTGAGTGGCGCAACAGAAAAGCATTCACCCTATTGTCCAGAGTTCAAATCCTGAAGATGCCACAAACATCCATGCCTGAGAGTCCAAGAGAGGACTACTGGCTGTGTGTTCTGGGTGGGAGAGATGATGTACTCTTTCTTCCCTGTCAATCACAGCAACACTAACCAATCTGTGAGCTCGTGTATGCGGAAGAGGGCGGATAGCGCTTTTCTCCCAGCGTGCTAATGCGACGCTTGTTTGAAAACATGTGGCTGGCTTCACCTGTCTCAGAGGATTCAAGTGTTAGTCCTCACCCTCCTGAGATGGTAGCTGTCGTATGATAGGGCAGAGCTGGCTGATGGGTGGGAATTGGCCAAGACCAAATTAGGGAGAAAATGGGGGGAAAATCCCGCCCCCCCAGCCCCAAAGAAAACTGAGAATTGAGGTTGAGTTAATGAGAAGCTAAACAGTAATAAACTCAACTTGCCAGTCTGCCTTAACTCCTGCATAAAGTCCCATAAAACCAGTAAAATCTCTAAGCTTTCTCCTGTAAAAAGAAATCCTTCTTCTCTTGTTTTGTGGTTTCAGAGGTTCTTATATCCAAATGCTGCACAGTGTGATGTCTTTCATACAAATCTTCATGGTTACTCTGAACACTATTTAACTCAATGGGGACAATTTGGAAAGCTGCCCAAGAGGTCAGTGCTCCTGACGTGTCAATCTTAGCACATGATTTTACATATCTATAGGTCTGACTGTAATGACGTCAGCAGTGTGTGTGCTGTTCCAGTGTGACAGAGTACATCTTGATGGCAGGATAGTATTCAATACTTTTTACAGATTCTACATCATTCTAATGTAACTGGAAACAAGTGTTGGAGGATGCGTTGGGTTCCAGCGATAACTCACTCGCCACCACTTGAAGATCCTGAACCTACAGTAACTCACAGTTTCATACCGTTATATACTCTCTTACATTCTGACTATACTTTACTACATTACTATCTGTCTAGCAAGATATTTATATGCATAAGAAAAACCTCCTTTTCATAATAGTAATACAGATATTATATTATATTATCAATACAGCTGAATTGCCATATAAGCAGTACTTTTGACAGGCAACGCTCTACAAGTTAAACATGACAACAAACTTTTTACGACATTCTACTTACTGGTACTTAGTGTTGCTGTGTCGAACAAATCTCTTGTTTATAGTAAAATATTCGCAAAATGGCTGCTAGCAGCACTCAATCTTTTCTTCACTACCACCAGCTCACTTCACATGCTTCAGTTTATGGAGTAAAAAAAATCATCCTCAGCTCAACTGAATGTACTCGCAATGTTCTGCAGTAAAAAACAACAACAAAAAAAAAACTACATTTGTCTTTCCAGGTAGCTGCATTTCGTACCACACTGTGGTATGTCTGTTACATAACTGAGAGTTTGACTCAGTCTGAATGGTGCATCGAAGAATCAGAGAATCAAAGAATCGCAAATCTGAAAGACCCCAAAAACAATCAATCTTAATTAGTGGAAATGTACATGACTTTTCTCTATTAAAAGAAACTCAGGCTTCCACAGCAAACCAAAAACGGATAAGAAAGAAAGGACATTTGGGTCGCATTAAAGAAACGTGTATCACACACAGTGGAACTGTTAGGAGTCAGTGATTAGACACACGTCCTAAACAACACGTGGGATGTGCTGTAATAAAAGGCTTTAGCTTGTAGATGGTGCTTGTTTTAATGCTTTATACTCGTCTGTGCTTATGTTTCATGTGCGTGAAAAGTCTTTCAAAATGAATGAACAATTCATGAATCATCTATCACTAATTTCAGTCACATGTGGGAAGGAACTCACACACACACACACACACGCCACAGCTGGTGGTCTCGCTCTGGTTTGGGAATCTCAGGGACACAGGCAGAGAGATTAATGATTAAACTGTAAAGGATGTGAGGCAGTTATTTTTTTGCCCACCCACTCGTTACAAGACATGGCACAAGATCACATGAATTTGGCATCTGTTTTGTTTTATGTTGTCGTCAGATGTTAAATGTTACATGTGTTTGTGTGTGTGTGTGTGTCTATAATCTGTCTGAATGCCTGATCTGATCACACGTTATAATTTATCTCCTGCAATTCTGTTAGTGCAGTCCATACTATAAGATTAATAATCATAAAATATGTTTACTATTCGCTATTTATTATTAGTATTTTTTTTAATATATATCTGTACAGTTTACAGTATTTAAGTGAAATTACCTGTCATGGAATGGTAGAGTGCAGATTTTGTTTATTACAAATGAAAACACACGAAACATAAAGACCAGGAAACAAAACGAGGAATAGCGAAGCAAGATAATAACATGAACATGACAGGAATTAGGCTACGAAAGACAAAAGCTAGACCCTGAGTGCCGTAGAAGCCGTGACTTAAATACTAGTGCTCATTAAACAGAAACGTGAATCAGGTGCAAACACTCATGTGACCTGAGTGTGTCATGATCATGTGATTTGCAGTGGCTGATGGAAGTCATATGCTGCGTCTCAATGCGCCTACTATCCGAGATCAGAATTAGTGTGTCCCAAATCGTAGTATGTTGAAATGAGTATCTCAAAGGTACTCAGATGATCTACTATCTCGGGAAGATTTTCAAAATGTGGATCCGTGGACACTTTTTCAGGTAATATTACCCACAACTCCTTGCACGAGGGAGGAGGAGTTTTGTGACGGTTCGCATTTTAGAGAGGTGTAAATGAAATGTGGAGAAATAAATCAAGGAAATGATAAATTAAATGATATTGTATAGATTATATAAGGAGTAATGAATGAAGAAAAGCTGAAATGCAACAAGGAGTAGTGTCTACAGTGACAGTGTGTGTAACTAGGCAACAACGCTCTCTTCCGTTCCATGACGTGTTAGTATGTCCCAGTACTTGCATACTCTTTTGCTACACACTCAAAAGTATGTACTTTTTCTTCACATAAAGAGTACATACTTTTAGTGCAAAGTATAAGTAGGCGAATTGAGACGCAGCAATAGTCCTGTGTTGTACTCCTGGTGCAACCATGACATTACCACACACATTACCATTAGTGTGTCAAATGTACAAAAGACAACAATGCCAATTTAATATTTTGTGTTACCTTTATGTATACTGTATAACATATTTTGAAGGAATGACTCTTATGTGCTTACTGAGCAGGGATCAGAACGGTAATAAAGAGAGTTGATGCCTCACAGCCCCAGAGGTCCAGGTTCGATCCAGAGCAGCGGTTCCTGTCTCTGAGACCTTTTACATTTTCTTCTCTATATTTTTCCACAAAGTATTCTAACTTGGACAAATCCTAAACTCATTAGCTAGTAAAACCTCCAACATGCTGGCCAGTCCCATGTTTTTTATGCTTTGAAAACTAATTGACTAAGCTAAAAAAAATGTAGTTAATGTAATGTAACACATAGGCAAATTAGTTAGCTACTTACGTGCATTAAAACACACAAGTGTTGCGACGTTGACAACAAGTTGACAACAAGTCAGCAAGCTGCACACTAATTAATCTGCCTACTTAACAGCTTTCTACAGTCAGTTGAGTGAGGATTCAGCTGTGAGATTTGGTGTTCGTGTTCTGTCCTCGCATCACACTCGGGCTGCACGGCATATCGAAATTATCGAAATATGGCAAATGAAAATATCGCGATATGCATACTGCAAAGGGCTTGCGATAACTGAATGATTTTAATACTTCAAAAAGTTACGAAAAGTCAAAGGGCGACGCAGATAGCAGAGAATGCTTTCTTTTCCTCAAAAGAACATGAAACATATGTTGGTTATGTCATTTTCACTTATATATATACTTATATATATATATATAAGTATATATATATATATATATATATATGTGTGTGTGTGTGTGTGTGTGTGTGTGTGTGTGTGTAATAAAAATAAAAGTAAAAATGTAAATATAAAAGATAAAAAATGTATGAACTGTATGTGGTATAAAGTGTAGATATGTGCAATACAATGCTGTGTAACATCAAGCTAACTGTATAAAAAAAAAAATCTAACTGTATATATTTATATATATATATATATATATATATATATATATATATATACACACACACACAGGATATGCGGTGTGTATTGACGGGAATGTTGGAGGGTGTGGGTGCTGTGCAGAGAAATCCAATATTATGCCATCACTAATATTGTTATCCAAGATGAAAAGCAGCAGAGTACACAAATATTGTTACGTGTAATCAAGCCGTGGTGTAATTTGTACTTTTTGTTTAGGGGCACAGGTTAATATTTGGCCATTAAAATATCAAGATGATACCATACACTGCTAAAATGTTAGACAAGGTTATCATAAGAAATTTTAAAGAAGTGTTTTACTCCAGTGCTTTTCAACATAATACTGTATCTGTAGTGTATCGGTTTCTGTTTACTGAGAGAAAAAGTAAAAAAAAAGCTGTTTACAGGAAACACTTACAATAACATCTGAGGGCAGTTCTGACAAAAATATGCAAAACATATTTTCACAGAATGCTTTCATTGATTCTTCAGTCAAAATATTCGTAAATTAAGCTCGGTGTAATAATCGGTATCTTTTGCACAGTTTTGCTAAAATATTCTCACGTCTGTCTCATCCTGTCACGTTGTGTAATGGCCGTCACTTTAATACAATCGCGTAGTGTCGGAATTCAACACCTGCCCTTAGGCTTATACTGTGAGTAGGTTTTGAATAAACAGGCTTTTCACTCTTTTCTCGGTACATTTGAGAAAACCTGTCCGTATTCGTCTTGTCCATCGTGTAAACACGAGCGCTGAAGACATTAGGCTGAAAAACGCTGCATTATTTCTTTATTAAAGGCACATGAAGAAGTCAGCTTGCTTTTCTACACACAGCACACGCATGTAGAGAGAAGCTGAGTCACACAGCGAAACCAGCAATCACACACCTGACTCATATAGGGCATCTGGGACTGCATCCGCTCTCAGCGCACACACAGAGACACACACAGAGACACACGAAGAGACACACGAAGAGACACACGAAGAGACACACACAGGCAGGCACAGGGGTAATACAAAGGTAACGCTAATGGAAAAATTAGCGAGTACTCTTTTAACACACTCTCACACATACACACCCCTAATAAAGCGGTCATGGCAACACACAGCACCTGTTTAAGTCTCTTAAGAAAACACATACACACACACACACACACACACACACACATTCTACTCTGTCTTTTACACTTGACCACCTGTTACACTTTGGAATGAGAAACACAACACCTCTCACCTATCTGACTAAAACACACATACACACACACACCCAAGTACTAATACTGTTTACTGTCTAATACTGTTTCGGTAAAAACTGAAGTTTTTTGTCTACATTTTTGTCTAGTTTTTAATGGAATAAGGATAAGGAATAAGGAATTCCCCTAAACACACACAAACACACACACACATTTGTATTAAACCTTGTACACATTACACAATTTTAGCCCTACACAGTTTCTAGTCGTGAGTAATTTTGAGCCTCAGTGACTACACCCCCGCCACGAAACATAACCCTAACCCTAACCTCAGTAACCAAAAGGAAACCTTTTGGCGCTTTTAGTTTTTCTTTTCTTTTTTTTTTTTTTTAAATAAAATTTGCAGTAAAAGCCACACACACACACACACACTCACGCAAACACCTGAGGTGCCATTGCTAACAAGAGCATCCTAAAAGGTGAAGAGAAAACTAAATTTTACCACACACACACAAAAAAAAAAGGATGGGGTGGCTTGATTCTAACAACATAAATGATCAAATATATGGATTTTACAACAATCTATATGCTTTATACTTAATTATTACAGGATTAGCATACATACTTACGTAGTTAAACATTTTTGTCTACATTTTTTGTAGATTTGAACATTAGTACAGCATTAAAAATTGGACTTTGATACTGACACGAAAGACAAATACCAAACAAACCAAACAACGTTTCTGCTCATAGACATTTACATCACAGACTAATTGTATGGATGTGAAAAATACACACTAAAATTCAAAACTTTATTCATGTATAGAAATCAAAACACCATACTCTATGTTTACAGTCGCAAGCTACAAAGCGAAAGGCGCCTGTTCATACAGCGAACTACGGTATTTTTTCAGGTTTATGCAAAATTAGTGAGGACACAGTAAAACAGCTGGCTCAGACAAGTTCCTCAGACCATTCCTATGGTGTGAGCTGAAACTGCTACTTTAGATCCTACCGGAGTTTAATTCTCAATTAACAGCGACAGCTGCAAAACTGAATTTAATGATACTTCAACTGATGTCTACAAAAATACATTCAACGTCGATTTTACGATTTTAAAGACACAACATTTTAAAATGAGCTCGGCTGCTTCCAGTTTGTAATGATAAAAAAAAAGACATTAAAACACATCACGATATCCATGATTTCTCAGAAATAATATGTCACATTGATATTATATCATTTTATTGCCCAGTCGCTAACAAATACTCACAAGAAACAATCTCGGAGCGACTCGAGTGATGGGCGGGAATTAAAATATCTTTAAGTTTACACTCAGAATAAGGAGAAACGACTTGCGATAGATGGGTGGATAGATTGGGCTGAGAGTTTAATTGAAGAGAGGCTGAGAGTTTAATCGAAGAACAGTTATTAATAAGAGTAGTTTATTAAGTACAGTTCTTGCGACTCCCCAAGAACTTTTCAGTGCTCTCAGGGCGGTGTAAGACGAACCCCCACAGGCTCGCCCATTACTCACACCCTGGCACGCTGTACCAAACTCAAAGCACTGAGGTTTATAAAACTGATACTGTGCTCAAACCCTCGCATCTATAGGATTTAGACGAAGCTGGTTTGAATAAACCTTTCTGAATCAATACGACGTACACGTGCAGGGTACGATCAAATGACTGAAGGTGTGTGTATTGTTCTGGGAAATATTTATGCTGCTTCTTTATGCTGAGCGCTACATTCTCTCCACACGTCAACACATTCTGTGCTCAGCCAGCCGAGCGTACAGCAAAGCTTTAGTACATGCATCGACCTGATCTCTATCAGCTCTAAAGTAAACAAGGATGTCTGTGTTCCAGCTTCATTATACGTCCCTAGCACACACACACACTCACACACTCATACACACATGCACCATAAGCTTTATTAGTACATATTAGTGCATACATGTAGCTCCTCTTCAGTGCCAGGGAAGCATGTCAGATCAACTCTGTGTATGGATTAATCTACATCAAGCCTAGTATGTGAAAATGTGTGTGTGTGTGTGTGTGGTCTGAAGGCAGGAATCTACTTCCTTCCTGTCTGCCTTTCTCTCTCTTTCCCTCACTCTGTGTGTGTATGTGTGTGTGTGTGTGTGTGAAGACACCTGTGTGTCACACTTTGCTGTAAAACTGACTCACTTTGAACTGAGAGATCCAAGTGAGCTGATGCAAAGTACATTCCTCAAATTCTGCTGAATTGCGCACACACAAACACACACACACACACACACGCACACACACACACGCAGACAGACATACGCACACAGCTTTTACACAAAATGCCCCAGGGATACTGTGTAAACGTTCTCAACAGTTTCTACTTCTTCAAAGGTTTCAAGGCTGCCTCTCAATCTGGCAACCCGACTACTCTTTATCCAAACTTCTACAGAAACTAATCAACATGGGATTAAGTGTAAAGGCAGGTAACTTCCGAAAACGATTTACACGTCAACAATTAACCGAATGGCCTGATACATTTCCTGGGAAATGATTTACATGATTCCTGTGTGAACGGAAGCTGGTACATTAATTGAAAAGACGCTCATGTCTCAAGTATTAAGAAATGAACGATCTGTTCATTCACACATAGAGCAAAAGTCTTTAACAGATGAGCTGCACAGCTCAGTCGCTAGAGCGTGAGCCTCTTAATCTCGGGGTCGTGGGATGGGGCCCCACACCGGGCGCCAAACCCGGCCACTGAGAGAGCTAGTGTACTCTCAGTGCCGGGCCCAAGCCTGGATAAAACGGAAAGGGCATCTGGCGTAAAACCTGCGCCAGATCTAATACGCGGATCATAAACCGGATTTCCATAACGGAGACGGAGGATCTGCTGTGGTGACCCCTAATGGGAGCAGCTGAAAGAAGAAGAACAAGTATGTCATCATACATAATCTACAATTAGACTTGACAAGTGTAAATATGTACCTCCTGGTAAAATACTGTTTGTATATTGTACGCATCTGTAAGTGGGGTGGCACAGAAAGGCAAAGAGGAACTGCAGAAGAGTAGGTTTTTCCTTCGTGCAAAGTGAATCATCACATTACTCTACTGGCTTCTATGCTATTGTATTCTACAGTTCCTAATACTCAGGATATTTGGTGGGCCATAATAATCACTAAAATCTTACGCAATGTTTTGATTCAGTATCATATACTTCACAAGACTAATCAAGCCTTTCGGAGAGGTCAGTTGGGGATTGATTTCAAGGTCTGAAAGACACAAAGCCTGAACATTACCAAAGTCAAAGCCCCCAACTGACCTGTCAACACAGGCCACGCCCACCCTGGCACACGCCCCCTTCACAAAAGCTAAGCCAAAACAGTTCCCAAAAGGGCCTGACTCACACATCTGTCATTTGGCTTCTGTGTGTGTGTGTGTGTGTGTGTGTGCAGCACAGGTGGAGTCTTCTACAAGCAGCAACAAGCTTGTAATCTGTAAGTGAATAGGATGACTCTCTCTCTCTCTCTCTCTCTCTCTCTCGCTACTTCTTTGCTACTTGTGTGTTCATGTGTGGATGTGTGTGTGTCCACATTCCTTCTATTGTTAAGATAATTAGTTTGAAATCAGACCTCGGTTCATTCAGTTCACACTGCTGATAGGACACTCATACTGATTTTCCTCAAGATGATGCAGTACTGTCGCTAATCCGAATGCAGATCTATCTGCACACTGACTAACAACCTGTCTCTGTTTTCTACCTGACAATGGAACATTAAAGTAAGTTAAAGTAGCAGGATTTTTTTTTTGGATCTTTATCTTTTCAGATAAAGAGATCATTTCTCACATGATAGTGTTGTTAGCACAATGGAAGAGCTTCACTGGAATTTTCACAGACATCCAGACAATTGACATCCTGTTTAGGGATAGTGTGCAATTTAAGACATAGCTCTAGGGATTTTTCAAAATGGCGGGTCAGGTGACACCTCATGACCTTTTCGTGAAGACTGAATTTCACCAATCACTGGTCTTCAAGCTCTAGCTCCACCCATGTGTCCCTGTTCGGTACTCGCGGTACCCTGTTGTGATGGGAGTCAGAGAACATTTCGAGTCAGAACATTTTGCTCAGCTTTTGGCTCCCAAATGGCTCGTTGCTATTTTTTTTTCAGACCAACTATGAAGAAAATGACATTACTTAGCACTGCATTTTGTAAAAACTATTTAAATAATAGTTAAATTTAAATGTTAAATAGCAAGGCATTACGAATGTGAACTGTACCTGCTGTGTCTGTGCTTTGTTAAGAAGATTCATTTCCATTTATCATGATGTCTGATCGCCTGCTCTGATTCATACTGCCTCATCCAGCCCGCTGAAAGTCAAACACACGGCGCACCGTTCACACTAACGAACAGCTCCGATGCTGAAAAGAGGTTTCTGTGGCAGAATGAAATGAAATTACACTGCAAGAGTAATGGCATTGCCTACATCTCCAAAACAAATGGCTCTTATATGTGAGTCAGCGGGCAATGTTCATCTAAAAGAGCCGTTTTGTTTATGAATGACATCTCAGCAGCACCCTGGAAAGAACTAACTTTAGGTCACTTGGATTGGAAACGGTGAGAAAATGCGGATTCGTGGATTTGTTACCACGGCGTCAGGTGGAAAAAATGCTAAAGCGTCCAAAGAAACACAGAAACCAAAGTGCTGAAACCACATCTCAGAAACGTCATCCAAGCAAAAGTTCCAACCTGACAATCCCCTTCTCTCTCTCTCTCTCACACACACACAATGATAAGATACTCTCTCTGAGACCTTCTACATGGATCCAAAAATATCACAGAGTGTATCTAGAAAACAGATCACAGCAGTAGTGGGTTGTGTGTTTCCTAGAGATGGCCAACAACACCATCAGTGCTGAAAGGTAACACTGCTAACACTACTGAATAAAAGATCCACGTTAACATTTTAACCTTTACGCTGCTACACCTTCATATTCATATTCATATCCCTAACCTGCACATTTATCCAAAACATAGCACACTGATAATGTGCTCTAGTGCATGCACGGTGGAGTTTCTACTTTCTCGAGGTGTTTCGGAAAAATAACTTGCTCCACATACAACACGCAGAAGCTGAAAATAATCTAAAATTCCACACCACATTACTGTCAAATTCTTGATTGAAGTTGTTGATTAATTCTCTGTAACAGCACAGCTCTGACAAAGTTTCTATTAATTTGCTTGTTCTATGTTATCGTTCCTATAGTACAAGAACTTGTATGGCAGATTATTCCACTTAAACAAATAAAAAAGACATATCATTTTTCAAATGATGACACTTTCTGTGAGGAGATGTTTATTTAGCATTTTTGAAAGGAGTCTCCAGTGTAAGTGCTTTGTAACAGTCAGATGTAAAGCTGTAACTGTAACTTTTTAACTTTTCCAACATGATGAAGTCTATAGGACAGAGAGCTTTGCCATAACATCACAAGCTGCATTTATTTGTGTTATTAACTTTGAGAAAGAAAAAAGAGAGACTGGTGAGGGAGTGATTGTTTATAGCTGCCATAACGTTACAGTAACAGGAACTAACTTGCTTCGTGAACATTTGCGACATTAAGCGTAATTATAATTAAATAAAAAGTAAATGTATGTGTATAAAAAGTAAAAAGTATGACGTGGTGTTCTATAGTTAATAAAAATTGTAACTGTTGGCAAATTGTTGTAGTAGAAGAAAAAGAAAACACTCCAGGACATGCCGTTATTGGAAAATCATCAACTTCGTACCACATCACATCACCCCGTCGCTGATTCTTTTCCTATAGCAGCATGCTCTGTCGTGTTTTATTCCTTACGTAAATAACTGTTAACAATTATTAAGGGCTTGACCAAAGACAAATGCAGCAGGTCTCTTTGCTCTTACAGGAATTTTCTTACACAGAATAGTTTGGTCAACTGTAACTGAGAGACTATAAACGTTACTCAGACAGGAGAAAAAAAAAAAGTACTTTCCTATTCCATTTTATAGCATGACAAGTTCGAATTTCTCTCTAATTCCATAGGAAACTTGACCTCTGGGGCTTACGTACGAGCCCCTCACCAAACAAGTGCACTTTAATTCACATCGGTGTCATGAGAGACAGAGAGACAGAGAGAGTGGAATAACAATTTAACTGTAAAACACATTATATTTTATATTTTATTCGTCTGATCATCTGAACTGAAAACCCACATGAACACACACTCTCATGTAACTGACGAGAAGCAACACAATCCCCTGCTGCGTTTTTTCCCCCTCTTGTCTGTGATCATACCAGTGAAAACGAGAGGAAGCACACCTGTTGTTAACATTAACCATGCATCTGTTCCATCCTTTGACCTTTGCATAGGGAATCAATTTACCTGGAAAGATCGCTCATGAGAAGGAAAGGAAAGAGGGGGTGTACACAAGAGAATGAGAGACAGAGGACTTGTCTTTAGTGAGTGCGCTTTAAAGAGCAGTGTAGCGGTCCCTCCTGCCAAGCTGCTCCCTACAGACACCATACATACTGCTCATGTGCTTTTCCTCACGAGCCAGGAATGACTGGAACACTGCTGATATTGTAGCGTTAAAGCTGAGAACCTGTTGGCTAAAGATAGTGTCAGATTGCTGTTAAATTCGCTGTTGAAATATATATGAGTATGTTATTTAAACATACATAGCTAAGCAGTTAATAGCAAAGAAAATTATTAATTATTAAGATAGTAAATATCTCTAACTAGCTAGGGTTACGGAAAGGTGTCAGTGGTGTAAATGGGTATGCTCTTAAACTTCAGCCCTCTGTGGTAGAGCGATGCGATCGCAAGCTATTCGTGCAAGAATGTTTCGTAACATGGGTAGTGCTGAGTACCAAATCAATAAACATTCAAAGAGAATTCGATTCTGTGTCATATACAAACAGCATTCTGTGTATACAATGCTGAGTGTATAATTTAACAAAAACACACGGAGACATACCAAACGTAACTATGTTTTTCATTAGACAGCTTTCGATGAAACAATTTAACAACTGGGCAACGATACAAACTACACAAACGGGATGAATCAGTTCATTCTCATCTATCGTTCACTAACTTCCCACCAAATTAGAGAACAAAAATGCCTTAAATGGTCAGGAAATAAGCTAAAACAGCATGAGTCATTTTTACCCTGGCTCAATAATCTTTTTTTAAAATTACTTTAACAAAAAAATCCTACACGCTGTAGCTTAAAAAATAAGCTGACGTCACACCGAGACGCTATCACTGTCGGAGCTAAACATTACCTCCAGAACCTAGATAGCTAGATCACCAGCGTAGTTTGGATAGGGTTCTTAAGGGTCCTTTTGTAAGAATGGAATCATGGGGGAGCATCAGGGTCATCATACTGGTTAAAGTGTGACCGAGAAACAATGTGTGTGTGTGTGTGAGTGAGAGAGAGAGAGAGCTGCTTTGTCTTTCCTAATTTTCTCCACTGTAAGGGGTTGAACTGAACAGCAGAGGAGAAGCTAAAGTGCAATGGATCATGTAGTTGTGGGAAAAAAAAAGGTCTTCTCTTCAAATGAGGCCATTTGTCTTTGTAACTATGATGGCATGGCCTTGTGCAGGGGTCGAACGAGAGACGCCGAGTCAAAAAAAAAAAAAGAGAGAGAGAGCTGATTTAGCTCCAGCTCTGAATCTGCCAAAGTGTTTAGTGACTCCTGGCTGCAGGATTACGACTGTCTTGTGCGCGGTTCGGTTTTAATTCCAACGTTTTTTTTCTCAGCCTCGTCGGCCCCCAGAATAACATGAGAGTAAGTGGAAAAAACAGCAGGAACAAGAAACCAAGAAATCAACAAATCAGATAGAAACCACAGCAGTGTGGCGTGAAGGTACAGTAGAACCACAGTAATATATATGGAAATAAAGAACTTTCCAAATGCCGGGTTATATTGGAAGACAATGCGCCTACGTTATATTTGACGGCGTACTGTTTTCAAGTATAGACCTGGCACTTACGTCTGTCGCGTGCTTTATTTAATGCAGGTTTAACCTGAGCGAGAGGTCAGAAATACTCCGTAATGACACAGGATCCTGAGGCGGCTCATAGTCTAGACTAAAGGTGATTTACCTCCACAAACAAGTAATAGAACATTAGCGGAACCTCAAACACACACACACACACGCACACTTCATTTTAGTAGAAGAGGACAGTCAATTAAAGCCAGAAAGGTTTCTGAGTTATTTTTATCCATCTGTCTTGTTTTCATGTTAATAAACGTTGTATATCTACCTCATCTCTCTGTCACGCAACTCACATCCATCAAAACATATCCCCTTCAGTTTTTTTTTTACGTTTCAAGTCTGTTCTTTCCTCACTCGGGTGTATGAGTGAAGCGTAAACTCTACAGATATCCCTCTAAATCTTACAATTGGGCAGTGTTTTTATGAGAATGGCGCAACATTATACAACATGTGGAACCAGAATAAATAAACACAACCTGTTTATTCACGCTCCGATTGTCTCGGCGTATTTTTATTGTTGTAGTTACAGTGTAGCAGTGTGGGCGTGGTTTAGTGGGAGTCGGTGGTGTTTGGGGAACGAGTTACAGGTGTAATGACTATTGTAATGACCCTGTTTTCCCCATATATTAATGTGATCTCTATTTCTTTCTCTCTGTCCCTGAGCATTCGTGTGTGTGTATGTGGCCATGAGCAGAGCAAAGCAGAAAGTGATTGTGTGTTGAAGTTTTACGTTGACTGCTGAGCTATAGGCATATGTGTAAATAAAAAGTTCACGTGCCGTCTTACTCTGGGTCTGCTGTGTTTCTGAGCGGCGTACAGCAATCCGGGTTTTTTCTGCCCCAGTATTTTGCTGAAAACAGAGTTCGCCGTTGCTACGTTCCCGCTGATAGCACTAACTGTACAGAACTGAGTCAGTGGTGTATGGATTGGACAGAAAGTCGCTATGCTATGTTTGCCTTACACACACATGCTGTTTTGTGTGAGTTTTTGCGAGGAGTCCAAGCATTAGAGCATAGCAATCTGCCATGTTCTGCTAAGCGATCTAGCAGATAACCCTTGGGAGCTCCATTCTCACTTTCACGTGTGTCTTGAGTGTGTTTCTCAGAACCACGAACACACACACATACAATGTGATGGAATTTACACATGATGTGGGAAACAAAACTGGCACAGAATGAGGAATAACAGGGAAACAAAAGAGTTTCAGAAGAAAATAAAATGTATTTCTTTGCTTGTTATTTCATTTCTAATGAGCCTAGCTGACTTTTATTTTTTTTAAATTAGCATATGTATCTGAACACAAATTTAAAATCATAATACAGACTACATGAAAGTGAATTCATGAATACATAAACATTTGGTTGTGTTGTTTGAGTGTTGTCTGAATAAATGCATGCTCATGTGTGTGTGTGTGTGTGTGTGTGTGTGAGAGAGAGAGAGAGAGAGAGAGAGGTAATATTACCATAAACTTTCATGTTTAAGATTCTTTTTTGTTTATTCAAGCCCAGTAAGGTTTTCATGTCACTGATATTCATATATTTGTTTCTTATGTTTTTTTTTTACAGATTAACATAAAAAACAGCATCTTCAACTTGTCTCATTTATGTAAGCCTCTCTGGCATTGTAAAAATTATGTAGCGCACAGAGACTAATTCCAACAAGTACCGCCTCATGCCCAATCTTCCCGGTTTGATTGTGACCCTCAGCAGGATAAATCACTTATTGAAGATGAAGGAATAAATGAATAAACATTTGAATGTGGATCTTTTTGCCTTTAAATATGTAAACATTATTCAACAGTAACAGTCTGAATCATAATTAGTCTTTTTCGTGCTGTGCTGTAGCAGGCTTCAGTCACAACAAAGACTGACTTTAACACTGAACCCAAACATTCTCACCAACAGGCTCACCAACAACATTCACACCAACATTCTCACTGACAACATTCTCACTGACAACAGTCTAACCAACATTCACACCAACATTCTCACTGACAACATTCTCACTGACAACATTCACACCAACATTCTCACAGACAACAGTCTCACCAACATTCTCACTGACAACAGTCTAACCAACAACAGTCTAACCAACAACATTCACACCAACATTCTCACTGACAACATTCTCACCAACATTCACACCAACATTCTCACTGACAACATTCTCACTGACAACATTCACACCAACATTCTCACTGACAACATTCACACCAACATTCACACCAACATTCTCACTGACAACATTCTCACTGACAACATTCACACCAACATTCTCACTGACAACAGTCTCACCAACATTCTCACTGACAACAGTCTAACCAACAACATTCACACCAACATTCTCACTGACAACATTCTCACCAACATTCACACCAACATTCTCACTGACAACATTCTCACTGACAACATTCACACCAACATTCTCACTGACAACATTCACACCAACATTCACACCAACATTCTCACTGACAACATTCTCACTGACAACATTCACACCAACATTCTCACTGACAACAGTCTCACCAACATTCTCACTGACAACAGTCTAACCAACAACATTCACACCAACATTCTCACTGACAACATTCTCACCAACATTCACACCAACATTCTCACTGACAACATTCTCACTGACAACATTCACACCAACATTCTCACTGACAACAGTCTCACCAACATTCTCACTGACAACAGTCTAACCAACAACATTCACACCAACATTCTCACTGACAACATTCACACCAACATTCTCACTGACAACATTCTCACTGACAACATTCACACCAACATTCTCACTGACAACATTCTCACTGACAACAGTCTCACCAACATTCACACCAACATTCTCACAGACAAAATTCTCACTGACAACAGTCTCACCAACATTCACACCAACATTCTCACTGACAAAATTCTCACTGACAACAGTCTAACCAACATTCACACCAACATTCTCACTGACAACATTCACACCAGTCTCACCAACAACATTCTCACTGACAACATTCACACTAGTCTCACCAACAACATTCTCACTGACAACATTCTCACTGACAACAGTCTCACCAACAACATTCACACAAACATTCTCACTGACAACATTCTCACTGACAACATTCACATCAACATTCTCATTGACAACATTCTCACCAACAACATTCACACAAACATTCTCACTGACAACATTCTCACTGACAACATTCACACCAACATTCTCACTGACAACAGTCTAATCAACAACATTCACACCAACAGTCTCACCAACAACATTCACACCAACATTCTCACTGACAACATTCTCATGAACAACACTCACACCAACATTCTCACCACCAGCATTCACACCGACAACATTCTCACAGACAACATTCTCACCAACAACATTCACATCAACATTCTCACCAAAAACATTCTCACTACAAACATTATCACAGACAACATTCTCAAAAACCACATTCTCCTCTGTCAGTTTCTTCACTCCTTTACTCTTTACTCTTCACAACTAAACACTATTAACACCATTAATACTACTAACACTATTAACAATACTAGCACCATTAATACTACTAACACTATTAACAATACTACCACTACTAATGCTACTAACACTACTAACAATATAAATACTACTAACACAACTAATACTAACAACAAAAACATAACTAATAATACTAACACTAATAACAATGCTAACAATATAAACACTGCCAACACTACTAATATTACTCTCTCTCTCTCTCTCTCTCTCTCTGTGTGTCTGTGTGCTTTGTGTGTGTTTGACAGAGGTGACCAGTAAGCTCTTGCACAATGTAAGGCTTGTCTCCAGGACTCTGATACGACTATAATCCTATCAGCATTGTCCATTTCATCTGCTGAATGCATACAGGTCACACACACACACACAGACTGTCTCAGTGTGAATGGCCTTATTCTGGCTCCACTCGTAATACCACCGCCTTTGTGAGCAAACTTAAATCAGAAGTGTAATTTATGTGAACATGGCATTTACAAACAAACCAGGGTAGTCAGTGTTGAGTGTTTCTAAAGAAGCCTGCCAAAAACAATAAATAGATTATACATCCTTCCTAACAAACTGGTTTATACAGTTTGACGGCAATGTACAGCCAAAAGACACATAATACCAAGGTCATTATTTTTGAAAGGAAGCGCATAAAGAGCTTTAAGTAGGAAATTGGTTCATTAACTTAAGGTGTGCAATCAACAGAAAACTATGACTGTTATGTGTTTTGTATTGTTAAGCCACCTAAACACATCATGCAAGTACATACAAAGCATACACATATACTGTATATTTAAAACGGAAAACTTAAAATCTGTAGAGAAATCACAATGACATTCTCAGCATGTCTTATCAGTGACACAGAGACCTCAACTCATTTGTTACGACTGCATTTTTCCACAAACGTACTAATCGCCAATCATTACGGCTGTTTATTTTGTGTTTCCAGACAATTGAACGGGGAGAAGCTGTTATCCCTGCAATTAGATGCAGGGCAAGGTTAATCTTCGATCAACTATAATTAAAGGCATGCCAGTGTTAGCATCTGTGCTAGCCACTCACCTGACCACAGACAATGGCTGGGATTGTCATGCAGACTTGTGCACTTATGACTTTAAATACTGTTTGGGTTTCTCACAGGAAGTGATCTGCACAGCCTTGTTGTAGAGGTTAAAGGCTAATACCAAGGGTGAAGGTTTCTATTTCACTAGCACATTCTACTCGGCTTGTTTCGGGATTGTTTTTAGATTGTGTTTGCTGTTTGTGATATTTCGTGGTGGTTAACTTCTTGGTGGTTTAGACTAAAAGTAAGAATGAGGTAATTACCCCTTAATTACCTCTTGAATTACTTACAGTATAAAACACTAGGAAGTTAACCACCACGAAATCAACCACTTTTTCACAAAACTCAACCACTTTTCCTACTTTTGGCTGCATCCATAGAATCAGGAGAAAGGGAAAAAAACGAATGTAGGCATTAACATTTTTTTAATAATTACAAAGCCTTTTTTGGGCTCGACAACATGGAAAAGCTATTATATCAATAAAAATGTAAATAAATGTAGATAAAGATGGACTTTTTCAAATAAATAATGATATAGCCACTAAGAGTGTGTGACTCAAACTTTTCTGAAATGCACTTCAAATTTCAATTCAATTTGATCTGTATAGCACTTTTAACAATAGACATTGTCACAAAGCAGCTTCACAGAAATCTGGATGTAGATTTAGAGCCTTAATGAGCAAGCCAGAAGTGACGGTGGTAAGGAAAAACTCCCTGAGAAAACATGAGGAAGAAACTTTGAGAGGAAACCAGGCTCAAGGGGGAACTCATCCTTTTCTGGGAGACAGTGGATAGTGACAGTGGGATTATAAATCATTACTGTATACAGGTGTGGAAGAGTAAAGGCAAACAGTACTTAATGTGTTGAAAGGATGTTCAGTATGAGATGGGACAGGCTTTATGAGTTCAGCAGCAGGGTCCAGATGTGATTATCCCCTGAAGCAAGAGTGAAATGTTTTTGGAAGTGTAAAGCTTTAGGGTATCCATGTGGGACCATGAATAGCAGCAGAAAATTTGACTGACATTAGGATGGAAACATGCCTGCGAAGAAAAAAAGCACATCACTCAGTGAGAATTAGCTGATGCTTTAAATGAGGCGTGTTAGAGCAGGAACTAAACGGCAGAACCTTGGGTGGAGGAAGTTTGTTACAGAAATACTCAAAGACTAGCAGAATATACTGACAGACAAACACCCGGAATCACCTCGTTTTAGCTTGTGTCTCTCACACACACACACATGCTCACGAGAAGCAGGAAGGATGAAGCCTCGTCTGACTCTAAATATCAGGCGCCTGGTGCGCTGACTGAATCTGTCCCCCCATAAATGTCACAAAAAACTTATAGTTCCTTAGTAAAGCAGCAGATTCCACTGGGGACTCTTTAAATGCCAACAAATACTCAGTGAAACAAAGAACTACCCAGGGTTTAACCCTGACGACTCAAGCGGCCGGAAAACACATAACAGGAAAGGGAAAGTGCTGGAAAAAAATATGGCTAAGAATGTGTATGGGTCAGCACAAGAACCCCAGCCTAGCGTAGAACTGACCTTGGCCTTCCTGCCAAGTCCTTGCTTTGCTTTTGTCTACAGCGTAAAACTCAAAAATACATCAATGATTCATGGAACATGATTGCATGAGTAATACAATCATTACCATTACCCAGCCATTTAAATTGCTGAGTAGATTTGTAGAAAAGGTCACCTGGCTTGAGCTGAGTTTAAGGAAAGCTCGCTCTTTTTTAGGAGTCACTCACCTAAAAACAGTTCGACGCGGCATGCTAAGATTACTCAGGATGTAACCAGCGGCTAAAGTTTATGTGTAATTCGCTTAAGAGCAGCTGACACCACCACAAATGTCAATCAAAAAAAGCCTGTTCATCTGGGGCGTGTTAGCATGGAGCCACATTCTCAGCCATGTCACAGCAGTGTGGTTTTTTTTTATTGACTGTGTGAGAAAAGGCAGCCGTTCGTAAGTAAAGCTTGGAACAAAAAAAGTGAAACTGCCAGTATAAATAGGATGGCGAGCGAGTATGCTACCAGTGATGGGGTATTTTAGTGTTTTAACTAGAGTTGCACAAGTTATACCTTTTCAGTGCTGTAATGTGTTAAACATATTGATTCTATCATGTTTAATACATTCACTTCTGCACTTAAACAGACAAACCGTAACGTGACTGTATTTTGGTTCGAGGCGAATCGAATTGTGTGTGCTAATTTAACTCTGATGGGCGCGGTGCGGAGAGTGCACGGATAAAGAAAACAAGGTACAAATAAAGGGTTTACGCCCTCGACTGTAGAAAAGACACGCTCAAAAAGTGAGATCTGGACATATTATTGTTTTATAGCTTGCTGAAGAATTTGGCAGAGAACAGACACAACAAACCAGCCAATGAGAACAACTTGTTGGTGTTTTGGTGAGAAATCTATCTGTAAAAAAATCTATCTTTTGACCTCGACTTAGATTAGACTAAACATTTTACTGAGAGTTTAGTTCAGACCTACGCTCTGAGAGTTTACCAAGTAGCAAGGCAGTATAGCTAAATGTTAAATGTCAGACAGGTTCTAGGTATTGTGAAGAAAATAATTACCAATTGTTTTTTTCAATGGATAATTCGTAGGGTTCTTAGCTTCCAAAAACTTGGAAACCTTTCTGATAGGAAAGCACGCTACAATCAGAGAAACCTTATGGCTTTTTGAGAAGTGTATGATTAACAGCTTTTCCTGTGTCGTCACTCGTGTAACTATACATGTCAATATTTGTCCAATTTTTATGGGACCTAATGTTGAAGGCGTAAGATAAAATGTTGCCGTTTAAAAAGCAGAGACAGATTTTAAACACACAAATCACTGTGTGTGTGTGTGTGTGTGTGTGTGTGTGTGTGTGTGTGTTTGTGTGTGTGTGAGTTCTAGGTGGGTAGTTGGTCTCAAGTCTAAATCTATGTACAGTATATGGAGAGTGCTCTGTCCTCAAAAGTACTTTATGAAAAGATTTTTTTTTTAATCTGAGTGGACAGACTCATGTTTTATGTGTGGAGTGATTATGCGTGTGTGTGTCTGTATAGGGGAAAGAGGATGCTTACTATCACCTGCTCTCGAGAGACTAATGGCAAACAAATGAACTAAGACTGAGAGAGAAAGCAAAACCAAGCTTTATACACAAGAGATAGAGAGAAAGGAAAAGGATAAAGAGGAAGAAGATAAAACACATTGACTGTTTCTGGGTTTATGAGTCTGTATCACTCATTGCATCATTTCAAAACCACCCCAACCCCTGACACACACACATACAAATATACACAGTATTTATGGTGTGGTTTCTATGCGGTCTCTGGCTTCTCAGATGTTCAGAAGATTGGAACATGTGGTAGACATCCTGAGCATAAACCAAGAGCATTGACTACAGACTGGAATCTGCATTACTGGAACACATAAAGCGAAGGAAAATAATAAAACAGACTGGGAGCTGCTATTTTCTGCTGTGATACTGCTACCATGGGGAGCTGGTAAGAGACATGCGATCTCTGACAACAAGTCTTGGTTTTATATGGAGAAATACAATACTAATCCCAATGACAGCAGCAATGGAAATTTCATCAAAATCCAAAGTCCTAACATTGCCAAGCTTGATTACAGTCATTATAGCTGAGCAAAGCACAGCTAGTTCATATATAATGCTCGAGTACTAGTCTTCTAACACCAAATACAGTGTTGTGGGGTTTTGACATTTAGTCTTAGCCTTTTATTAACATAATTTTACTGTGTGTTTCCCAAAACAAACCCTATACTGCTAAAATGAATGCACACTTGATACTCTCGGGGATGAAAAATGATGCACTGCAATTTCATGATCAAATTTTTTTTTCAAATAGTTTATTTATTCATTCGTTCGTTCATTCATTAGTGCATATTTTGGGGTACGTTGCCATATGGCAACGCAGTACAACAATGGATATAGGCCTGTTGAACATTTGAGACAAAACAAAGGTATTTCCTTTCAATAGAGCAATCTTTTTAGAAATGTTTAGAGTGTCTGTGATCTGAAATTATGACATAGTACTGTGGGAAAAATTACTGTACATTTATATATCACATATATGTTTTTTTTTTTTTCTGCCAGCTCTTAATAACACTTAAGATCCACTAGTTGACAGCAAATTTTAAATGGTGGAAGAAAAAGTGTATAATTTTTTTCCTAGTTTTGTAAACAAATGTATGAATGTGTTCATTTTTCTTTCTCTCTATTGCACACAGAGCTCTTCCGCAGAACAGCACAACACGGCACAGCAACAGATCTGGTTTCACATAATGCGTAACCTGTAAGAGTAGGAGGAGTTTCAAGTGGTGACTAATGATAAGCAGGAGACGTACAATAAGATGAAAAATGAAATATAAGATAAAGCTAAATCATCGGAAACATAAAACTGAGGGAGTAAACTGCCATGTTGCCAGTCAAGTCTGTCAGAAAAGGTCGCTTAAAAAGAAAGAGTAAGAAACTTTGGCAGACAGTCACTACTCTAAGGCAGATTTTTTGTGCTGGTAGAGAAGCGACTCCAGTGTGAGACATTAATGAGGATCATTCTGTACGATTGCATTTGATCACTCGATGGTCTGCACTATTGTTGCTCCACAAGTATGCCCTGGCTCAGGTCACATGGTACCTGGGTAAGAAGGGTAACTCATTTCAGCATAGCACGGCTGACGTGGTGGAGGAAATAGAGACAACATACGGAATCACGGGTCATTTGACAAGCCGAGATGTGCCGTATTGTCTGATTGAAAAGCGTGATCAAGCTTTTCTCATGGTTCCTAATCGCTCAAATTGTGTTCACTGGAATTCCAAGTGTTTAAAAAGACAAATTTTTCATACTTCCAAAGTGAACCTGAGACTTCATCTGCTAATCCACCGGGCCAGGAAAAACTCACGTCGAAACAGTCAATCTTTTCTACACCAGTCTGCTTCATCCACCCCATTTCCACTGGCAAACAAACGAGCGCAGCCACCCTGCCCTTTCACACACAAGGCTGAAACCCAATGTAGCATGAACACCTTAATAAGCTTAATGGAGTGCACATCTGCCTGCCTTAAGTGAAGGTCTGAACAAGCTGTGAACGTGGATGGAGTTAAATGACAGCAGCAGTTCAAGTGTTAAAAAGTTAATGAAAGTTCTGGAATATTTTTTTTAAACCCACTAGTAATGAGGACTGCTGTTACTCTTTAGGAGTTCATCTAAACAGTGTAAAAGCAAGAAGCCCACCACTGATCAGAGGGAGAGACACAGCGTGGGAGAGAAAGAGTGAAAAGTGGAGTAGGAGCTCGGGGGTTCGCTCTTGTTTAAGGCAGTTTGTTTCAGACAGCCGCAGACGTGCCCCTACTGCGCCTTTAATGATCTAACGACAGACGCTTCAGGCTACACCACTTCGAGTACAGAGTTTCTGGGAGGCACAAATACTCCCTGAGTCTGAAGAGCATGAAGAGGCCTGTTTAACACTTGTGATCTTTTCAGAACAAATTGAGAATGGTTTTTTTTTTTTTAACTTACGGCAACTTTTTTTTTTTTTTTTACTAAGAATGGACCAATCCTGCACCAGCTGTAAACATGGAACGTTACGTGCTTGACCCACTTTCTGAAAATCATAATAGAGAGATTATATTCAGGTCATTTTGAGCTCACAGTAGCAAAGTAAAATAAAAATGCTATAAAATGATTTATAACAAAATGAAACTCTAAGGTGATATGCCTTAGAGTGATTTTATTACAGGCGTTCTTAGCTATGATCATGTCATTGTTATCATGACAATAACAATACGATAACATCCAGTGTTCAATTCTTAATTTCATTTATTATTGATAATACTGGCAATAAACAATTCTTCTACTATGCGATGTAATCTGTTACAGGTAAGCTTTGTTTGCTAAGCAACACAACATTATAAGAGTTTACATTTACATTTAACATTTTAAGGGCTATTCTATGGACAGAATGATGGCTGTAGTGTAGTGGTTACAGGTTGCTGTGTTCCCGGGATAGTCCGCTATGACCCTGATCAGGATAAAGCAGTTACTGAAAGTGAGTGAAGAAGTGAGTGAAAGAAAAAGGTCGTTTTAGTCCCTGTCAGTTGCCATTTATCTGTTATTTACGCTCCTATTCTGAAGTACGGAGGATACCCAAACATGTGAGGGGGCTTTGTATGTCCATATCCATAAAACATGCTCAGTAAAATAATAATTTAAAAAAAAAAAAAAAGCATTGGGTATTTTATAATTGTATTGCAATCAGACCTTAAAACCAGACTCAGGATGACAACAGGATGTCCGCTGCTAAGTAAATTCACATTGAGTACATTTCTGTAGTGTTTTATTGGTTTATCTGGGGTATACACTTGTGCAATTTGAAGGTCATGAGTTCAAGCCCCAGCCCTGACATGCTGCAACTGTTGAGCCCCTGAGCAAGGCCGAGAGCTGTAGATGTGCTCTGACCCCAGCCTCCTAACAAGCTAGCATACGCAAATAAAAGAGGTTCACTGTACTGCACCTGTATGCGTGACAATAAAGCCTGCCTCCTATCTAGCACAGATCAGATTAACCAGCTTCGTGAGGCGTGCCACTCATTCCAGGAAAGCACAGCCCACACGCTACTATTTTCTATTTGCTCTGAACAATGTTTAAAATCATAATCTACTACAATGTTATCATTGTGCTGCCCTTTAGTGTGTCTGTACAATAATGATATCCATTACACCATCATGAGGAACTAGAATAAACGCATAAACACATGGGGTTTGTTCACTCTCCCACTGTTTCATGTCAGTTTTAGCTAATCTGGGATGTAATTAGAGCTGGCCCAACACTGACCATCCCCGGCCCACGCGTGTACGTGTGTGTAGCGAAACGTGTCATTGCTGCTGTATTCCCATCAGTCGTGCTTAAGGAAGGTAACAGAAGCAGAAGTGTGGATCCAACGCAAAGTCACCTCACGTGTGGATTGTTTTTCAGTTCAGTGTAATGATGTGTACTGACACACAATAGCACATGAAAGACTGTGAGTCATCAATCCTAACAGAAAAATGTTTCAGTGGATAAAGTTCCTTAGTTATTCATCACCTTAGTCATTGACACTGTCAGACCCATGCACATGGTGTCTCTCTCTCACACACACACACACACACACACACACACACACAAAAGCAGCTGTTTTGCCGAGAGTGTGTAAAGCACACCCCTATAGTGGCTCGCAGTATGCAGCCCAAATTCTGCGGCACGGCTTGCAAATGCACGTGAACGACCTGCGTGCGATTTGCATGTGAACAAAGCTTCAGCTGCAGCGGAGGCCACAGTGGAGCTTTTCAGCTCGACCCTACAGTCGGCATAATCTGCAGCAGCTCACATCACCAGTGCGTGTGCGTGTGTGTGTGTGTGAATACACTCATGAACACACGTTCATTCGTAATCGTGGTTGCCGAGGCAACAAGTAGCCTCAAACCAGCAAACAAACGAACAAACAAATAAAACTCCATTTAAAGGGCCACCACGCCAAGTTAAACAGCGGAGTAATAAAAGCATGTCATTGTCATACATCACTGTTTGCTCAGGTCACTGAAGTACAGAGAGAGAGAGAGAGAGAGAGAGAGAGAGAGAGGGAGAGAGAGAGAGAGGGAGAGCCTCAAGCCATATGCAGATAAAAGAGACACACCTTTTCCACACAGTGGAACAATCTAGAGCATTCTAGAGTGGACAGACAGGAAAAGGCAGGACATAGGGCTTCTCTGTGTGTGTGTGTGTGTGTATATGTGTTTGTGTGTGTGTGGTGAAAATAGCTTAATGTAGGCTGTTTAATGACATGATGTGTACAGGATAAGTCCAGCTGTAAGTGAATGGGGAAGGGTAAGCATCACATACACACTTCATTTCCAGTGTTACAGCAGAGACAACTTGAGTCTCTCTCTCTCTCTCTCTCTCTCTCTCTCTCTCTCACACACACACACACACACACACACACACACACACAGATTCTCTATCCTGCCTTTCCTTTTCCTGCACTCTACCAAAAAAAAAATACTTCATGGGGACCAACCAAATGTCCTCACAAAGCCAAATCTGTCACACACACACACACACACACACACACCCACACTGCACTTTTTCCAGCCAGTAATCACAGGCCTAAATTTAACAGTGAGTCTGAAGCAGCACAGTGGATGTCTCTGTGTTCTAGTTTAGCAGCATGAAGGACACTGGGATAGTCGATTGCGACTACTTGTCCATCAGCGTTTTATCTGTCTACACGTGAGAAATTACAACAAACGTCCACGACAACACAAATCAAAACTTTCCATGACAGATAGCTACGTTTACCGCACCATATTTACTATGGATGGGGAAATGATAACTTCTTAGTTTCATGATGATTCTCTCTTGCATCTATTCACAAAATCATAATCAGACTTCCACTGAAGTTTCTGCATAATGCAATATGTTTAATATGAGTAGTGTCAAACATTTATGATACAAAAGAATGCTGTCCATGGTCCAAAGGTCCTTTAATTGCTTACTACAGATTAAAGGCTCTATTTTCGTGCCAGCACACGCGTCACATGCTGGTGTGTTATTATTGTGGATGAGTGTTAGCTAAATCTGTGATGTGTTTTCATGGCAAAAATGAATTGCAAGTCTATATATTTTATAGTGTTTATAGCAAGACACCACGCTGATTGGGAAATGTGCTGTGTATCCATCTATCTTGGTATTAACCTGACATCTGTATATTTAACCCTTTCCATGCTTTTCATGAGGTTTCATTTTGTACTGTTGCCATTACAAAAAAAACCCATGTATCTAGCCATGTCTCTACATGTATTACGCTATCTAATGACAGACAAAGCTGAAAAATACATTTGTTTCATTTCTGTCACCTAGCTAGTTATTTCCCTTACTAAAAATCAGTACAAAAATCTGTAAGTCAACTCTAATGAGAGGAGCTGATTTGATTGGATATCGGAGTAGCACACATAAACGCACCACTTAATAACATATTCATTCAAATCCAGCGTCTTTTTACATTTGCGCTGCTCTGTGCCACGTTACCACCTACATGAACATCACCAAAATATCAAAAATATACAATACAATGATCTTGTGCCTTGTTTTTGCGGGGTGATCGCTAAAAGCCATAAGAATGTTATCCTGCCACAGGTATCGCTAACATCGCTTAGTAGAAGCGCTAACATTACGCTGTGTGTTCATATAGCATGAAAGCAAAGGAAACTCAAAAAGCAACATCATATTTTATCATGAACTTTTTCAGGTCTGTTTTGATTTATATCTTCACAGTAAAGTTTTCCAGCTTTTTAGTTCAGTTTCTTAAGTGATCCATTATCTGCCATCTTCAACTTACTTTCTAATAATGCCTTTCAATAAATAAATATTGTTAAAAATCAAAATGTGTTTGCTCTGATAACCCTGATGATGTTACATGATGCCTAGTGTTTTTTTTATGATGAATGAAACATAATCAAACAAAAGCAGTGTTAAAAGTTGTAATGTAGACTCAATTCGTCAAAGGAAATCAAGATCCATCAAGACTCCTAAATCCATCAAGATTTATAAAGAATCAATTCATAATCGCACTGTGCTACCATGAATGTAGGCGATTCTCACCCCTAACAGCCTGATTTGAACCAAAACAGTATTTAGCTATCTTCTGTGTATCAATAATAACATAAAGACAGTTGAATTTAACTTTAATTAAATAATCCACTCCACATCTTCTACTGCGCCCACCTGCGTGCCTCAATACACAAGTTTTATTAGGAATGACAAGCTGGCAAACAAAACATTTGTTTTGGGGTTTTCCTCTTTTTCCAGCAGAGCCAAGGCAATTTGTAATTTTGTCTGCGAAGCTCCAGAAAAGGAAACTAGTAATTAAGGCCCAACCACAAGCCAAGGAACCGAATCTACCATTTTCCAAGCCACTACAAAGTACGGCGTAGTGCACTCGAGTAACATCGGCTTTAAACCGCCGATTCAAGCGCAACGTGCAGACTGCAGCCTGGGAAAGATCCATCTGCTCTCAGGGCCAGCTGCAGAGAAAACATTTACTCCCATTACTGGACAAAGGGTTCATGAAGCTTATCATTACAGTTTACATGGATTTTACTGGTTGCATAGATAAGATGGCCGCTCGACAGGCAACATCGTCGACTCTAAACAATGTGGATTATGAGATGGACATGAAGCATGTTGTTGTGAGGAATCTAAATTAAGTAAGGAATAAAACATGATGCTGTTATAAGAAAATAAGCAAGGACAGGGTGGTGTGATGCAGAGTTACCACCCAAAGCTGATTACATTTCAATAACCTTCATGTCCCCAAAAGCATATACCACGACAAGTTGCCAAAAATTACGTTTTTAAATTAATGTGTACATTACGACACATTATACTCTTTTAACTCGTTTAATGTTACGTCTGCAAAACAAGTTCGTTCCTGTTATCGCTTACATTATAACAGCTATAAACCGCAGTTCCCTCACTAGCCTCTCTTTTTCCTGTCTCTTTAAGTTTATGTTGGAAAAGTTACAGCTTCACATCTGACTGTTACAAAGCACTAACACTGGAGACTCCTTCCAAAAATATTAAATAAACATCTACTCAGAGAAAAGTCCCTGTGTAGGCTACTACTATAGAAATGATAATTATATTACAAGAGTATTAATAAAGACCATGAAGCTGGAACTACTGTTATAGAAAATGAAGCAACACCTATAAAAACCGACCAATCAAAATCAAGCATTCGTCAGAGCAGTGGTATAAACTAAATTCATAAATCAGTCATATGTGGCCAGTTAATCTATCCACAAGGTTACATGTATGAAGTGTTGATTCAGTCTTCATGACTGTTGGCCATGGACCAACAAAATCAGTAGAAAGCCTGTGTAGATACATTATCACGCTTTCTATCAGCCTTTTGTTCAACTCCATATGGCCTTATGAATATTTTACAGGTTTAAAAGGGACACATTGTGTGACAGGGACGAACTTCTGAACAAATGAAAGAAACGTGGTGAAATCCACTCATTAACACCTGGACGATGAGGCAGGAGTGGTGGAGCAGTCGATTAGCTGAGAGCACTGAAGCATTCAGAACAAGCTCGGCATCACATCTGGTGCACAAGTAGTGCTAAAGACAAGACCGATAGCTATAATAGTGTCTCTAATGATTATTCTAGTTCACTGAACTTTCTTCTCATTAATGGTGGTACCTCATTTGGGCAAGGGGTGTACAAATCATAAATTCATTAGCTAGCCCACTAGGCAAGTGGACACTCTACTGTGTTGCCCAGTCCAATGATTTGGTTACCCAGAAACCTGAGTGAATAAGCTAAAAATGCTAGTGGAATCTAATATACTGTAATAACACATGGCCAGACAGTTAGCTATTTATGAGCAATAATACAAAATAAGTATATGATCACGTAGCATATTGCATTTGCTCCCTCAACAACAACAAAAAAATCATTGTCCAACATTTCGACAATGAGATTTAGCATTCTATCTTTGCACGGCACATAAAAAAATGATGGCTAGCATCGTCATTTTCTCTAGATGCAGTGTGTTTAACTGCAAGGTGACTGCATGTGCTGCTAGCTTGAGAGTTATATAACAGTTATATTTAAGCTGCAATTTATTTTGCTTAGTTTCCACACACTCGTGCGTTCCTGATTCAGGAAAGAGACCGTCTGTCAGAAATGCGCTCTCATTAATCCACCTAATAAAGAAAAGTTCTAGCTATTGCCAGATCACGCCTCGGCTGATGTGTGTAGTGCAGCAGGGGGTGGGATTCGCAAAGAATACAGCATCATACAGCGTCGATACACCATCATACACCATCACACATTCATCTTAATCTGTGCTACATACCAAATGAAAGCTTTTGTTTGCTAAAGTAGAGTTTTTTCTTTTTCCGGTTGTTGAATCTACTTCTCCACCAGACCACTATGAATAAAAAACCTAATAGCCTGGACATTAGTTTGTCCCAGGTGTCCAGGCTACTGATTTGTCCCTCCTGTGGGCCACTCAGCAACACATTGTCTAGAAGAGGATTATAAATACGCCTAGGCCACTACTCCAGAATACACAGCAGGTCAAGCAGGCCGAGTGCCTTGAGGGACTTTTTTAAAAACTGAGCAGAGCTGATAAACCACATGCTAGGATGGAACAAGTACTAAGAGCATGTCTGATCTTGAGAGGCATGTTTCTGAAACATCCTAGTTTGGTGATTTCCTCGCCTAAATCACCAACCTGAGCTGGATTCTGTCTATACACGACACACGCCGATCACTCTTTACATCTCTGTGTGGATTTTATTGTGTTTATTCTGAATACACAAACTCCTAACACTCTTTGCACCCAGTTAGTGGGTACTGCTTTACATTCCTCATTTAATCTCATAACTATATAACATTCATGCTAGTCTTACTGTAGTTACTAAATAATTTGTTGTAATTAATGGGTAATAAGCTCTAAGAAGAATAACTAAACAAAAAGCTGGAAGTTTGTGCAGTTCAACCCAATCCAGCTGAACAGAATGAAACTAATCCAAGCAGAATCATATAGAATCAGAATCGAACCGGAATGAGCCGAATCACTGAACCGAATCACTAAACAGAACTGAATGAAACTAATCCAAGTAGAATCATACAGAATCAGAATCGAACCGGAATGAACCGAATCACTGAACCGAACTGAACGAAACTAATCCAAGTTGAATCAAACAGAATCGAACCGGAATGAACCGAATCACTGAACCGAATCTGTGAACTGCACTAAATGAAACTAATCCAAGTAAAATCATACAGAATCAGAAACGAACCGGAATGAACCGAATCACTAAACTGAATCACTGAACTGAATCACTTTAGTGAGCAGGTTTACATGTTAGCGGAATTAGCGCGTATTTTAAGTCATAAAACAGAACACAGACTAAAATAAACAAATAAATAAAGTTTGACTTGTTGTATATGAGCAGATATTTGTGGTGAAATGAAACATAACAGTGTCATTTGTACTGATATGACATATAAACACTGGAGTGATGTTTGTGTACCAGGTGCAACGTTAATATGAGTGTTATTAACCTTCCAAGCAGTTAACTACAGAAAGAACTGAACAGAAGAAACACACACACACACACACACACACACACATAAATATATATACTGCATCTCTTCAATCACATGGAGAGCCATTTGAAACAACTACAACTCGCTTTAGTTTATTTTATAACTTTTATCCAACACCTAACCCCAAACCAACACCTAAAGTCGCTCCAGAACATAAATAAACACGCCACGCTTTCAAACACACGAGACAGAAAGAAGAAAACAAACAAAAAAAATCCACACTGGAGCTGCAACCCCATAACTTTAAGCATGAGTCCACGAAAGCTTCGACGTTAAAGGAAGTAAATCCTCTCACCTTCGCTCGGCCATTTCCTCACATTGTATGGAAAAGTCGCAGTGAAAGAAGTGGTGTAAGTTCTCTCCTTCTCAGAGCTGCCTCGACTCGCATACACAGCTTCTACTCTGAGGATTCCGGACTGAGTGAGTGTGTCTCGAGCATGTGTGTGTGTGTGTGTGTGTGTGTGTGTGTGAAAGAGAGAGAGAGAGAGAGTGTCAGGGGGATTCCTGTTTGCCCTCCCGCCCTCTCTGTTCCTCACGGCACGGAGCTCAGAGACCGGTTTGTCATTTGATCCGTGTCCATGCTGCTGCGCTCTCAGGCTGCAGCATCGCGCTCTGCTCGTTGGCGACATCTGCTGGTCGATATGTGTAATAGCAGGGAGCTATATTTCCAGAAATCTCCAAGTGTCTCCGCCTGAGCCTTGCGGGATTATAAACCACGCCCCTTAGAAAACACGCCCACTATTACAAGTTACGCCCACAACAAATACGTTAAACATCTGTCAGGATTACAAACCACGCCCTTTACAAACCACACCCCTTGCAAAACACGCCCACTATTACAAGTTACGCCCACAACAAATATGTTAAACATCCTTCAAATACGTTAAACACCTTATTTTAATGCAAACTGACTTTGTATATCAACCTGCTTGTTGTTGTTGTTGTTGTTGTTGTATGTAGGCGTAACTGTGCTAGGAATTTAACTTACCTAAATGCCCCTAAATGTAGTTTCTCTAACAAATCCTTTTTTAATGTTATCTGTACATCTGTGCCTAATTTCACTACACATGTGTGTGTGACAAATAAAATTTGAATTTGTATTTTATTATTCTGCATTTTAAACCCAGCCAGTACTTCTGCATCAGCCATAAACTCAGCCATTACTTCCTGGAGCGACTTTATACTTTATATAATATATATCATGGAATTTTTATTAACCACTCAGATATGATATATTACCTGGGGTTGTTTCTGCTGGTCATTTTGTAGAAATGCAGCACAATCCTTCCAGATGCATGTACACACAGTCCATTACAAAATGACTGGCATGACTAATTGGGAGGTTTCTGTGGCTATGTGCAGAAACATATATATATATATATATGCTTATAGCAGCTTTAATTATAATTGTCATATAATTCTTATACATTCATTCTCTTTTCTCTTTTTTCTTTCTTTTTTTTTTTAAAAAAAACAACAAGAAAATTAGAACAAGATTTTAGGTAATCTGGATAAAAACTGCAGAAGTCCATTACCTGACAGTCAATATCAGAGCTCTGATTTACTACTGATTAACAAACCCCATCAGCATAATCATATTAGTTAATTATTATTATTACTATGTTGTACACATTACATTTGTTTTCTAACAATTGCTGGCTGCTGTTTTAATTAGCATTTTTTGTGTTTGAGTTTTTCTTTTTTTGGTGTGTGAGGGGTATTTTTGTAATCTTGAATATGTGAAAAGTGCTATGTAAAATTTAGACTCATTATTATTATTATTATTATTATTACTATTATTATTATTATTATTATTATTATTATTATATCATTTTTAGCGAAGTACAATTTAGACACAATGATCATTTAAACCATATGAGGCCAGTGGTGATACATAACCCCTTTAGCTTGCATTCTTCATTAACATTTTGGGTAAATTCTTATGATAGAGTGAAACATATCAATATATTTATGAGGAAAGATATTATATATCTATTAAAGTAGTTGCAGAAGTCACAATGTGGGCATTCAACACTTTATTCACCACTAACAAGCGCTATGAAATGTCCACACGTTAACTGAAACAAAAATAGAGATATGATTAATTAATCTATAGAACTGTACAAGGCATTGTTATGTTCAAACCATCTGTCATATGAAATCATCTTTCCACTACAGTAGTCCCTTTAAAAAGTGCTGAGGGAATTCCATAGAACAACGTTTTAACCTTTTACTGAAGTAACGACATAAAATCTGGTGCAAAAAAATTGGCTTTGGGTTCAGTCAAGAGAGTTCGGGTGTATAAAATGATTTAAAAAAAAAAAAAGTCAAATGTCAAGTGAACAAGGCATCAAAGCATGAGCTAGATTTAACACTTTAACTGATCTTAATGTCAGATACGGAGGCTTGTCAGATTCAGATTCAGTCTCTGCAACACTTTCATGAATATTAACCATGTTTCCATCCAAGTGAGGAATGAAATAAAATGAAATCCATTCGAAACAGTGTGTAAATTAGGTGTTTCAGTTTAGGCAAATGGACAGATGATGGGTGACAAATTTAAGGAAACCAGGTGGCTCTGTTATGCTGTGGGAGAGACTTCGCTGGCATGGTTTGGATCCACTTGTGGCCTTAGATGGAAGAGTCACTGCAAATGAATGCAAAGTTATTGTGACTGATCACCTTTTTCCTATGATGAAACATTTCTATCCTGATGGGAGTGGTCCACAGGGCATGAGGAGTCGCTGCACGGTCATCTCAACCCAACTGAATACCCACTACTAACATGTTAGACAGAGCTCACCACCACCATCATCAACACACCCACTGAGGGAATATGCTTTGGAAAAATGGTGTTAATCCCTCTGGAACCGTTTAAGGGACTTGTAGGATCTATGGCAAGGTGTAATGAAGCTCTTTTTCTTGCTCATGGTGGCCCAAAACCTTACCAAGACACTTTATGTTGATTTTTCCTTTAATTTGTCACCCATCTGTATTTTTTTTTTTTTTTACAGAAGTACTGGTGCTGAAAATGACCATCCACCTATGACTGCAGCTGCCTTACATATATTTGTTATTTTATTTATTCAAGAAATGAGATTCAAAAGCAGTTTTTACATATTAAATAAAATCTCACTAAATCCCATGTTGGTGCCAGACAGGCTGGTTTGAGTATTTCAGAAACTCATGATCTCCTGGGATTTTCATACACAACAGTCTAGAGAGTTTATACAGAATGACAAGAAGTCTGTGGTAACTCATTTAAACATTCTTTACAACCATGGTGAGTAGAAAAGCATCTTAGAATGCACAAAAAAGTGATTATTTGAGTTACTGTTGCCTTCCTTTCAGCTCGAACCAGTCTGAACTCTGACCTCTCTCAACAAGACGACGTTTCTGCCCACGGAAACGCCGCTTACTGGAGGCTTTTGGTTTTTGGGCTCTAAACTCTAGAGACTGTTGTGTGTGAAAATCTCAGGAAATCAGCACTTTCTGAAATACTCAAACCAGCTCGTCTGTTGACCTGTATCTGCGTGATATTCATGCACTGTGCTGCTGTCACATGATTGGATGATTGGATAATTTCATGAATAAGGGTTCCTAATGGTTCCTAAAAGGTTGGTGAGTGTATATTAAAAATTACATTATTTATTTAGCAAATGAGCTTTGTCCACAGTTTACTTCATTTCTTTGTTTTTAACACTTTTTATGAGCAGATTGAATTCAATTTGATGTTTTTGTTGGATATTTGTACCTTGGATGGAAACATAGCTACATAAACAGTATCCATATAAAACCAACAACCTACAAATCATCTATTTTAGTTACAATCTGTCTGTGTGAGCACTCCTGTTCTGAACAAATGACAAATGACCGGGGACTGAATAGAAAGTCAACTGTTGTTATGATGTGCTGATCAATAAAATATTAACATGATCCAAAGCCAAAAAATATGCCTAATAGCATCGACTGTTGCGTGTCATATAAAATATACTTTAACATTTACAGCATATTAATTTGCAAACGTACATTCAAATACATACTGCCATTTTATATAGTTGCTCAGACTTTAGTAGCACCATGTATAGCACAAATACCTAAGAAGAAATTGGTTAAAAGGAAATTCACACTTGATAATCACATCAAACCTTTATCATCATGTCTTTAAAAAAAGAGCACATTTGTGTCAGTAAATAAAATGAATTTTTTTTTTTATCTTATTAGTGGGGCACAGTACAACATCTGAAATACATCTTGTTGCACCCAGTTTATTCTAGAGGCAGGTTTATACTCAAGTGGCTCATCAGTAATATTTCCTGTCTTTTTATTTTATTTTATTATTTTTTTTTTTACTGATAAGCCACACGCCTGAGACTGTTGTGACTCAAACCATGAGTAGTAAGAATTTAATGAAAGAGTGAAGGGACCTTTAGGGGTGTACGCCATGTTTTCTCATAGACAGACCCAAAATGGGTCAGCAAACCTAAAAATAAGAGCATTTTTTAAAGAGAAGAAAAAAACAATATCAGCTCGAGTGAAAATATATGATGTGCTTTAATTTACACCTGCCTACATACACTGTCCAAATTACACACTTGTTTAACAGATTTTTTTTTCCTTGCAAAAAAGGAAAAGAAAATCTGTCGAGGTGAGGAGAGGCAGGAATAAAAGCAGTGTGTGAACTGCTCATGAAGACCTGGACTCTTTCCTTACTTCTTTATACAGATGTTACAGCTGCTAATGTGTTAACCCTCCTGTTCTGTTCATTTCGTAGCAATAAGTGTCTTACTGACTCTTGCCATATGTTCTGATATTTTATAGCAATGCAATATAATTTAAAATATATCTTCATATCAGTTATTACCAATACAGCTAAAAGATTATAATCAAGAAGGTATTATATTCTTATTATTATATTCTTTTCACTATGTCTTTCCTCATTCCTTTTTTCCATCATTTCCTCTATCTTTTTTTTTTTGCTGGCATACCAACAACACTCTAATCGCTTATGATTTTATAGTAACATAACTGTAAAATTGATTTGAAAATATCTTCATCACAATTTGTAGCTTTATTAACAGTATTTATGGGAATAAACACTATTTCAAGTGTGTGTGCACACGTGTGAAGGGTTGGAAGATATCACATATCAACATAAAATAACTTTTTTTTCCCACATACATGTATTTTTTATTTCTCCTTGCTATTCTCAGGTGAAAAAGCTGAACCTGAATATGGCCTCTGTAATAAAAATGATTTTCAACTGCGACTTGCACAGACAGTGTTGTAAAAATTAATTTTTTAGTGTGGTTTAACTTTTTGTAAAAATTTACAATGGGTCATTTCGACTCAAACAGAACAGAACATAAGGGTTAAACAAGTATCTTATTAGCGTGGCCTCGAGGGCAGCCAGGATATCGGATAAAGTGGTGTTGGACGTTGAGGCAGTTAAGGAAAGAGACTGGGGAATGTGCCACATGGTCTGAAGCTGTTCAGGGGAGACGTACACACAGCCATCAGCACTTACAGAACTCAAAAGAAAACACGTACACGTATCCACAATACAAAACTCAGTCCCAAATACGCCAACTTCCTTTCACTTGTAACTTTCTCAACACTCCCACAACCTCACCTACCAAAGGTTCAATGAAGAAATGTGCTCTCTTTGAAGCCTAGCCGATCTCTGGAATATTAGTCATGTAGCATGATGGACATACTTAAAGGAGGGACAGACGGACTGAAGAGAAACAGAGCCTGGAGGCTGTGGCTGATGTGGAAGACTGATGTGGACCGAAGAGGCAGAAAGAGAGAACGAGAGGTAGGAGAGAAAGAGGTTGGTTGTAGGCTGGAGGTAAACTTCTGTACACTTCCGTTGAAGGTTAAGAGTCTTCTCTGAGGAACGAGGTAACGACATTAGGCCCATACAGAAAGTCAGACGGAGACCCGGAGATTAGCTGCAGTCACAGTGGGCGGTGCCGAACCTCCGTCGACCTGTCCGTTTCTTAATAAAAACCTCCCCCTCGTCATCTTCATCACTGTCCTCTTCCTCCTCCTCCTCCTCCTCCCCCTCTCTCTTGTCCTCTTCTGTTCGTCCACTCCACATATGCTTATTCATTATTTCCTCTGAAGTGTCCCTGTCCTCGCGTGGGCCGGAGGAGAGCAAACGTGTCGAAGGAGAAGAAGAAGAAGTGGGAGGGGCCGAGGAAGAGGGGTGTGGCTTCGCTCTCAATCCCAAAGCCTCTCTCAGAAGTTCTGTCCCCGCCTCCCTCAGCAACAAAGCAGGAGTGGCCAGAGTGGTAAGGTAGACGACTGAAGCCGATCCGCTGGCAGAGGACACGAGGGCACAGTCTCTTCCTCTGGCCCCTCCCACCAGGTCATGTGGGCAAGGCCGGTTATGGTTGCTAAGGAACGTGTACGTGTGGTCCACGGAGCGGCTGAAGTGGGCCCAGTCCTCCAGGCTCAAGGTGAAGTTGAGGTCGAGATCGTAGGCGTGCTCATCGAGTGTGTACAGGGGTTGAAATCGGCTCTTACCCGCCTGGTTCTTATCCTTCCCATCCTTCCCAAATCTGCCCTCTATGTAGGCAAATCACACAAACACACACACACGGATACACACACACACACACACACAACATACAAATTCACATATGCTGTTTGACATTAAAAAACAGAAATGTTCTCAGTATAAAAGGGCAATGTGTAAATAATAGTGACATGCCTTAAATGGAATGGATTGATGTTCACAGTTTCAATATGGAGCAAATTAAGCAAAACAATGATGAGAGAAATAAACCAGGCACATGATCAGATAGATGAATAAAGGCATATAAATGCTCCAGGCAGTCCCCTACAGAACCAGAGGTGTGATAAGTGACTTGTTGATGAGCTGAGGAATATAGGAGGTGTATCTACCCTCTAATGGCCCAAAAACAAAACAGCAGTCCAGGTACAAAAAAAAAAAAAAAAAAGACTCACATGCAGACAGACAAAGCAAGAAACCTTCTCTGAAACAAGCAGATAAGAAAGCAAGTGAAACAAAACTTAGGTCAAATAAGAGGAAAGGGAAAAGATGATTTAGACTGGGCGGTGGTTTAGTGGTCTCATATCCCAAAGGAAGGTGAAGAAGCAGAACAGTCCAAACTCACAGCAATTTGGAGGCAGACTTCCTCATTTTGGGCCATTTGCGACGCTGAAATTGCCTAATGCCACAAGCAATGATAAAACAGTGTTACTCTGCCACCCAAATTCAAGCAGGTGACCAAGGAGAGCCAATCAGAAGGCTTGCAAGCTTTAACATGTACATCTCAGCGGCCAGAGTAAACATGCAAGAAGACGAGAGAGGGACAGAGAGAGAGAGAGAGAGAGAAAGAGAGAGAGAGAGAGCAGTGTAATGCCCTCTATGGAATCAAAATAAAGGAGAAGACAATTTAATAGCCAAAAAAGTGGCAACTACACATAAAAGCTGAGAATATTCGACTGAAATGACATTCACTGTTTCACTACATACCATTAATATTAAATAGTGCTGATCAAAACCACCTGTCTTTATATCAGCAATCAAATTAAATTAAATTAAATTAAACGTTATCTCATACATTAAAAGTTATTATTTCAAACGATAAATATTGTCTTTAACAATAATTGTACAAATTAAAATATCACTAGGCATCTTTTTTTTTTTTTTTTTTTTACAGTTTGACATACTTGTATATCACTTTTTCATGGAATTATTCGTTTCATAATTGCCTTTTCATTCATCCATTAATTCATCTACAGGAAATGCTTTATCCTGGTCAGGGTTGTGGTGCATCCGGATCCTATCCCAGGATCACTGGGCATGAGGGACACCCCGGATGGGACACCAGACCATCTCAGAGTACCATGAACACACACACACACACACACACACATTCACACACTCATTCACACCTAGGGACAATGTAGTGTAGTCAATCCACCTACTGGCATGTTTTTGACACTTAGGAGGAAACCAGACCACCCAGAGGAAACCCACAGATTAAATGAAATTAAATTCAAATTTAAAACGTCTTCTCCTTTATTTTACTATCGGCACATATCTAACATATGTAGCCTGTTTTAAAACTGTTAAGGTGTGTTGTGTTCATCAAAACACTTTGCATTCATCAATGCAAGCAAATTGTTGGCTACTAAATGCTGTTTATAGCAGACGCTCAGTCTGAGTCATACCAATCTGTTAGTGTCATTCTACTCTACTGAAGTCATGAATTCATTTAACGAAGATACCTGTATTCATCATAGCTGCTTCTCTCTTTGCCTCCTGAAGAAGAGACAATATCATTAGTTAGAGAGCGTGAAGACAGATAAAGTTACAGTGACGTACACACTCCTTTATAAAATAAAGAGCTGACTGGCCTATTTACATGCTTCTCATTCTATTCAGATTGTATGTACTACTCCCATAGCCTCTATTAGCTGCTGCTTGGATAACTACTTACTGAGTTTAAAGCTTACATTATAATTATTTGTTTATATATTTTGCATGATATCAAGTTTCAGATCAACATAACATGTCAGTGTTTCCGAATCTGGTTTCTGCTGCGTTCAGTAGGCAATGAGAAAAAAAAGAAAAAGAAGATGTAGCAAGGTAATATATATGACTGATTTTTTTTTTTTTAAATTTGACAAATTCTGATAGATTTTAATTAGTCTCACTGCATACTACAACAATCAACATTCATAAAGTAACACACAAGATCTGGTTCATCTTTGCAGGATGCTAATAATAGACACCTGACTCCAGCAGCAGAGTAGCTCAGATACTTAACATGAGAAGGTCTGTTTGCATGAAAACAGAGAACAGAAAGCAAGGCAGGGCCAGGGTCATGTGAGGATGAGGATGACGGAGACGTGGGAACACTACTCTCAGCACCATCCGTAGCCATGGCACAGAGGTATGGAGGACGAGCGCTGTGTGTAATCTGATAGCACATATTCCAGCAAATACTCCATCTTAAGTGAGTGTTTCTGTGTGAGTGTGTATGCATGCATTAGCATGTGTGTGTAACTCACCCAGGTCCATATTGCGTATGCGGGGGTTACACTGTTTGTGGCCCTTGCAGCCTCGCAGCTCCATGAGCTGAACGTGCAATTGGTTCAGAATGTGACGATCCAACGTGTTTACTGCGTTGATCAACTATAAACACATAAACACAACACAGCATAACTGGAACTGTGTATTCGGACAAATGTTTAACCTCCTGTTTCTAAGTGCACTGCAGAGAACGGTTTCATTTAATGAGTTATGATCAACTATTACAGCTTATACGTTATATTTCTTTAATTTCAAACTTCATTATTGTAAGATAAAATTCATTTTAGTCATTAAGAGATTAATAGAGTAGTGCTGGGACACTATTTTGCACTGAGCCAGTCTTAGGATAAGCCCATTGGACAATAGTTTAACTTTACCACCATTCCCTATTCATATCCATATGGACTTCCTTTTCTTTCATTTTCTTATATTTGCTCGATACAATACTGTCTATCCTTGTTCATTTTATTGCTGTTTATAATGTTTGCACTGTGCTGCCATTTTAATACCACTCAAATCTGCTGCTTATTTCTACAGTTTACACCCCACTACACTACCACATCACCCTCTGTATTCTTTATATATATATATATATATATATATATATATATATATATATATATATATATATATATATATATATATATATATATATGCACTTCTTTTGTTTCATTCATATTGTTAAATTACTTTTAGTGTACTTCTAACTCTACACTACCTCATCACACTCTTACACTGAATTCTTATATATATGCTGCTGTAATATATATAGGCTGCTGTAATAGGTGAATTTCCCTCTGGAATGAATAAAGAGAAATATCTATCTATCTATCTATCTATCTATCTATCTATCTACCTATCTATCTATCTAGAGGTAAGGACAGATGGTAAGAAAACCAAGCAGTTGCTTTGAGGCAATGGATACCAAATTAAGAATTTTGCTGATAAATGAAGTTCATTTGTATTGGCTGTATTAAAAATTAATTATAGGATTTATACATTTCATACCACATGAACATTTTCTCTTTTTTTCATTATAGTGATAATAAAGTCACAATGCAATGTTCCTACATAATCAATGTCTCCTTTAGTGTGACAGTCTGGCACTGCTGAGGCATCATCAGAGAGGGAGCTGGTCATGACCCTGAGTAATGGCCATCCTCCTGCACAAGAGCTAGTGTAATGCAGTTTATATTCAGCTGATGAAAGTGAATAACAAGCTGAGGAGGACCCATGTGAGCAAGTCACAGCTAATACTAGTCAGTTTAGTAAAGTTATATGACGGCCCCTGGAAAGATGCATGGTATGTCCCTCAGATTTAAGATGGATGATTATTATTGGTAGCATAAATTACTGCAAACTGATAGGAACTGATACCATAAGAAACAGTTTATGAGGATTAATAGAATGAATCACACATGTGCAAAGGTGGTTGGGGTGGGAGGTGGGGTGCATGTGTGTGTAACAGCAGCACAATGAGCAGCAGTTCTACAGGTGGAAACTACAGTTCTACAGGTAGAATGGCCAGACTGGTTCTAGCTGACAGGAAGGCTACAGTAACGCAAGTAACCACTCTTTACAACCATGGTGAGCCAAAAAAAAAAAAAAAAAAGCCTGTCAGAACACGTGTAGGAAGATGGGCTACGACAGCAGAAGACCTCATCAGGTTCCACTTCAACAGACTCAGTGAAACTGGACAGTTGAAGATTTGAAAAAGACCAGATGATGGTATATTCAATTTTCAACTGTCCTGTTCTTGGCTAACAGAAGATGGAAGGAGTGTACAGTATATGTACACTGTATGGTCAAAAGTATGTGGACACCTGACCAGCACATCCATATGTGCCTTTTGAACATCCTATTCCAGATTTAGTCCCCCTTTGCTGTTATAATAACCTCCACTCTTCTGGGAAGGCTTTCCACTAGATTTTGGAGCGTGACTGTGGGGATTTGTGCTCATTCAGCTACAAGAGCATTAGTGAGGTCAGACACTGATGTCGGTGAGGAGGCCTGGTGTGCAGTCAGCGTTCCAGTTCATCCCAAAGGTGTTCAGTGGGGTTGAGGTCAGGGTTCTGTGCAGGCCACTCGAGTTCTTCCACTCCAACCTTGCCAAGCCATATCTTCATGACACACTTGCAATACACTGTGAAATTTATTATTTGCATACTAACGTGTCTACGACAATTTTTCACTGACAGTTTGTACATTTAGCTATTTTTTGTTTGACAAATACCTAAATAACATGCCTGTTGTTATCCCTCCTTTATCAATGCCTTTCGCTTAATGGCAGAAAGTGTTTGGCTACTAATTCTGTCATACAAAAGTAAAGTAATATTTTGTCTAAACTCTGACATTATTAAATATTCTACAATATTATATAATATATAATATGTATAATATGTATAATTTCGCTGATGTTGCTCTGCTGTTACACTACCTAAGGAAAATGCATGTTGACATTTAACTGAAATATCTAGTGTCACAATAATTATAATGCATTTTAGAAAACAATATAAAAGCATAATTATAAAGCAAATGTTAAAGTACAGGATCATAATATTATTATAAACTGAATCAAATTGTGTTTGTGCCAATGAAAAGAACCTGGCCTTGGGCTCACAGACTGTTGGACGCTCCTGTATAGAGGAGAGAATGTACTACAGCAATTCCACATCTTCTTGTGTATTAGAGCTAAGTAACAATTTCATGCTTGTTACCTTTCTTTTTATATTCTACCAAAATTCTGACCTGGTATGGATCTGTGTTAAGGTCAAAGTATTCCAGGAAGCCTGTAGCAAACTCGCAGAACAGGAAGTTATGCGTCTCATTGATGGTCCTCATGCACCAGTACGTGTTGTTGTTGGCGCTGGTGCAGGCACAGAAAGGTCCCACTGTAAAGCAAGAAAGCATGGCCAGAAATGAGAGGCAAAGGCAGCCAATAATTAAAGAAGCATGTGTGTGTGTTTTGTATGTGGCATACAGGTCCAGAAGGGGGCAGTCTGCCAGTGCTGGTTATCATGTGTGAAGCAGGTGAGACCCGGCATGCTGCATGTGTCATTGTTACGCAGGCGCTTCAACATCTTCCTGAGCTTCTTCCTGCGCTTCTGCTCCATCATCAGCCATGCCTTCTTATCTTTCTCCTGCGCTTTCCTGCAGAGAGACAATGTTAAATCCACTGAGACAGACACACACACATACAAGACAAAGACCAGAGGTGGAAAAAATAACAAAATTCTTTGCTCAAGTAAAAGTGCAATTGCTCGTCTAAATAAATACCGTGCTAAAACTTGAAGGTCAGCTTCAAATTCTTCACTTCAGTTAAAGCAGAAAAGTAATAAACTCATAACTTTGATAAAAGTAAAAGCACAAGAAAGATTCACAAAAGGAAAATATATCAGCCTTAAATCACAGTCTGATTTTTTTTTTTAACTGATGGTAAATTAGTGCCTCTTCCACCAACGAACCAAGGAACATGGGAAAATATTAGTTAAGACAATCTAACAGCTTTCTTCCTAATCTCTCAAATGTTAGCTAACATGATAATAACTTCGATTATGCAAACGGTTTGAATCTTAATAGCTAGCTGTCACAATACAAACTGTTGTGATAAATACAAAGTGTCCATAGCAGCAGACGGTTTACAGCGATATAAATCAGGTCTCATCCTCGGGCTCATATCTGATTTAGGAATTTAAATCAACGCCTTGAAGATGTATGATGCTTAAAAACTAACCCTATGACATTGCAAATATATGATTATAGAGAAATATTGTGATGTAGTGCTTGAAAATGTCATTTTTTTTAAATGTAGTAAGTAAAAGACAAAGGGATTAGGTGAAAGAAAAACTTGAATAAAGTAGATATTTCAAAGTCAGCCTTAAATACAGTGATAAATTCATTATAGTTCGTTACTTCCCACCTCTGACACAGACATACATACACTATATTACCAAAAGTATTCGGTCACCTGCCTTGACTCACATATGAACTTAAGTGCCATCCCATTCCTAACCCATAGATTTCAATATGATGTCGGTCCACCTTTTGCAGCTATTACAGCTTCAACTCTTCTGGGAAGGCTGTCCACAAGGTTGAGGAGTGTGTTTATAGGAATTTTTGACCATTCTTCCAAAAGCGCATTGGTGAGGTCACACACTGATGTTGGTCGAGAAGGCCTGGCTCTCAGTCTCCGCTCTAATTCATCCCAAAGGTGTTCTGTCGGGTTCAGGTCAGGACTCTGTGCAGGCCAGTCAAGTTCATCCACACCAGACTCTGTCATCCATGTCTTTATGGACCTTGCTTTGTGCAATGGTGCACAGTCATGTTGGAAGAGGAAGGGGCCCGCTCCAAACTGTTCCCACAAGGTTGGGAGCATGGAATTGTCCAAAATGTTTTGGTATCCTGAAGCATTCAAAGTTCCTTTCACTGGAACTAAGGGGCCAAGCCCAACTCCTGAAAAACGACCCCACACCATAATTCCTCCTCCACCAAATTTCACACTCGGCACAATGCAGTCCGAAATGTACCGTTCTCCTGGCAACCTCCAAACCCAGACTCGTCCATCAGATTGCCAGATGGAAAATCATCACTCCAGAGAACGCGTCTCCACTGCTCTAGAGTCCAGTGGCGGCGTGCTTTACACCACTGCATCCGACGCTTTGCATTGCACTTGGTGATGTGTGGCTTGGATGCAGCTGCTCGGCCATGGAAACCCATTCCATGAAGCTCTCTGCGTACTGTACTTGGGCTAATCTGAAGGTGGCATGAAGTTTGGAGCTCTGTAGCAATTGACTGTGAAGAAAGTCGACGACCTCTTTGCACTATGCGCTTCAGCATGCGCTGACCCCTCTCCGTCAGTTTACGTGGCCTACCACTTCGTGGCTGAGTTGCTGTTGTTCCCAAACTCTTCCATTTTGTTATGATAAAGCTGACAGTTGACTGTGGAATATTTAGGAGCGAGGAAATTTCACGACTGGTTTTGTTGCACAGGTGGCATCCTATGACAGTTCCACGCTGGAATTCACTGAGCTCCTGAGAGCGGCCCATTCTTTCACAAATGTTTGTAAAAACAGTCTGCATGCCTAAGTGCTTGATTTTATACACCTGTGGCCAGGCCAAGTGATTAGGACACCTGATTCTGATCATTTGGATGGGTGACCGAATACTTTTGGTAATATAGTGTATATGTACAAACCTGCTAGGACTGCACATAAGTCTATATAATAGATAAGTATATAAGTATATATGATATATGATATATGATATAAGTATATGAGTATATATGAAGTATATAAGTACATATATAAGTCTATATGATCACATGAGCCAACAGAGGTTGATTATTTTACTTTAATAATTCAGGCCAAACATTAACCTGTGGTAATGGTAGTGGTTCAAGTTACTGTATACTGCACTACATATTTATATATCAGGCCCATGCACACACACACACACACACACACACACACATTTTTGTTCACCTGAATGGATGCATGCTGTCTGATTTATATTTCCTCAGCTTACTCTTGAACTTGGACTTGTAGCTGAAACATATCAGAGAACAAGCAATGTATTATTATTATTATTATTATTATTATTATCAATAATAACAACAATAATACTCTATATTATTATTATTATTATTATTATTATTATTATTATTATTATCAATAATAACAATAATAACAATAATACTCTATATTATTATTATTATTGTTGTTGTTGCTATTGTTGATAATAATAATAATAATAATAATAATAGTAATAATAATCCAAAAATGAGTTTAAACTAAATACAAAACTAAATATGCATACATATGAATAATTATTAAAAAGAGCTTTTTTTTTTTCAAACCTAAAAAATAGTTTAAAATATGTATAGCATACATACTGTATGTTATATAAACAAACCTATGTTTATCCATTTTATATTCAAATAAACAATAAATGTAAATCAAACCTGTCATAACCAATCAGATTCCAGTCCTGTCTACTCAATAATGTTTCTAAACATCACTGTGAAGCTCTTAGTGGCCGGGTACAGGAATAAAATGATGATTGACAGCTGTCACTCTTACATGTACTTGCTGCAGTCACAGTCTCCAGGCCTCACCCTCTTCAGGTGCCCTCTGACCTCTCTCAGGTTCTTAATCTTCGTCTGGAGTGTTTCGATCTGAGGGGTGAGGATATAATCTTCAGCACAAAAATCTGAGTGTGTGTAATGTTTGTGAAAAGTGAGTGCATACGGTATGTATTTGTATGTTTTGCCTGCCTCATGATCGATGTGGAGTTTATGATCTTTCCATGCCTGCAGTGATTTGTACAGTCCTACGTCACACTTTACCGTGTCGTTAGCCAGGATGGAGCACCTGGAAATAAAACATACAGTCAGTACCAAGACTTGCAGCTATGAGAAATTAATGCCATTTTGTAAAACAAAACGGAACAGAAGACATTTTCATTTATTGTAATAAAAACAATGACAAGTCTTCCTCTCTTGAATCAGAAAGAGGCGGAGCTTAGTGCTGGAGTTTTTATACGATTATAACAGATTTAGAAACATTTACTAACCGCACACTGCACAAACAATTTGTTTATTATGCAGTAAACCCTAAATAAGTACTAAATAAGTGAATATTGGGTATTATTTACAAAGAAATGACAACTAACACTGTGTTATGACATCCTGTAACTCTCATGATGTCCAGCAATTTTTTTTAAAAAGCAACTATTGCTGTGCAAGAAGGAAATTCAGTTCTGCCAAGAGTCTATGTAGGTCCTTCTATCTGGGTCATTGAGAAATATCTAGGATTAATTAGTTAAAGTGACTAGATTTGTAGTTTCATCTTGACGGAGTTCCACTTTCCTGACATCACATCTACCCTGTCAGTTTCACATCAATTCACAGACTCACGTGAATTCTGTTTATTTAAAAAAAAAAAAAAAAAAAAAAAAAACGCTGTGGAATGGCTTCATTTTAAATAAAGTATTATTCAATAATAAATAAAAATGAACTGAAAATAAAAACAGTAGCTTGGTACTGGTTTTTGACTTTTGAACCTGCAGTAATATACACACACACACGCACACACCTTACATCATACCTGTGAGTGACTTTAATAGATGAGGGCAATGTCAGGCTGTTGCTGGTTTGCGGCTCAGAGGTTGGACCCATCCCGCTGAACAACTCCTCTTCCTGGTGGGCGTGGCTCAGGTTCCTGCTGTTGATTGGTCGGTATTCACCATCCAGATCCACTGCATATAGATCTCCATCTATCTCCACAGACAGCGAGCGAGCATAGCGGTTCCTGGAGTAGCTTTTCAGCGTCTTCATTTCTGCCAAACACATAAGTGGGAGTGTGTAATCCAGGTCATTCTGTAATGTCTCATTAGCTGTGATGACTAGATTTGTGGGTTAATCTCGAAGGAATTCCACTATCCCAAGGATGTCATTGCATCATGAGTGTGAATCTCGACAGGGGAATTTCTCACCATTCAGAGGAACCGATGAAGCGACTCAGGTGAGTGATGCTGCTGCTGCCAGACATACAGGATTGAAGCTACACTTCATCCACTAGGGGGCAGGGGAGTGTTATGGAGATACGACGTGGGAGTAAGGGACACACTACCCAAGTCCACACATCTCTCTGTACAGCTTACATGACATAATTCTTTCTTGTAAATCTGTCATTTTGCCATTGTAGTGGTGCCGTTACTACACAACCAAGCACACACAATAAGCTCATAAACTGTGAGATCTTTCACCTGACCACCTGACACTCTCACTGATACAAACAGCACTATAACAGCATATATATATATATATATATATATATATATATATATATATATATATATATATATATATATATATGAACTGAATAACATTGATTATCTTGTTACAATGGCACCTGTTAAGGGGTGATATATAGTAGGCAACAAGTGAAGAGTCAGTTCTCAAAGTTGATGTGTTGGAAGCAGGAAAAATGGGCAGTTGAAAGGAACTGAGCGACTTTGACAAAGCCCAAATTGTGATGGCTAGACGACTGGGTCAGAGCATCTCCAAAACGGCAGGTCTTGTGGGAGTTCTCTTTCCTCGTTCAGCAGGATAATGCTCCCTGCCACACCACAGAAATTGTTCAGGAATGGTTTGAGGAACATGACAAAAGGATCAAGTGTTGACTTGGCCTCCAAATTCCCCAGATCTCAATCGGATCAAGCATCTGTGGGACACGCTGGACAAACAACTCTGATCCATGGAGGACCCACCTTGCAACTTACAGCACTTGAAGGATCTGCTGCTAACGTCTTGGTGCATATAACACACCTTCACACCTTGCCTCGATGGGTCAGAGATGTTTTGGTGGCATAAGGGGGACCTACACAATATTAGGCAGGTGGTTTTAATGTTATGGCTGATCGGTGTAAACGAGTCAACAAACTGTAAAAAGATGCATAATTAAATTTAATGAAAGTCTTCAAATTAATTTGAAACACAATTTCTTCTGTTTTTCATTGGTCTAGTCATTTTTATATAATTTCTGCATGCTTTGATTTCAAAATGTGCTTTTTTAATGAATATGATATTTCCCTACTGACTTTTTACCCAGTTTCCTCCTCCACTGAAAGTTATTGTTTAAAATAATAAATATTGTCCCACATAATAATTGTAAGAATGAAAATTTCATTATGCATCTTTTTGTACAATTTATTGACTTACATTTACAATACATTTTTATAGTATACAATGATTTCTTCCATTACTGCCTTTTCTTTCAATTATTTATCTTCAGCAAGTGATGGGATACCAGGCCATCGCAGAGCACCATGCACACATGCACATGCACCCGCACACACACACACACACACACACACACACTCACACTTTCATTCACACCTAGTGGCAATTTATCATAGCCAGGCCACCTACCAGCATGTTTTTGGGAGGTGGGAGGAAACCGGGGAACCCGGTTGAGCACTCCAAAGAAGAACAGCTTGCTACTTTATTCAGATGATAGGAGTGATAATTTCCCATGGTTTGCCTTCACACTCTCATTATCTGTTGTTTATTTTTGTTCTCACAGTTGCTCCCATGCTACTCACACTTGATATGTTGTGATGATTTTAAACCTGAGTGAAAAACTCCTCTGAACAGCTTACACTTTAAGCCTCTACATGATTTCAAATATTTAAAAAAAAAACCTTTGTGTTACTTAAAATCTGTCATTAAAAGTGTATTAGGCAAGATTTGTGAAAAAAATGTATCTAACAGGTAAACGGATGGAGTTGAATAAGATTTGAATGTTTTTTTTTTTTTTAACTCATTGAGCCCGCCCCCATTTCCACCCATATACCCAAAGCTCCACCCCCAAAACTTATGGTAGGTCTGCTAGAACTACCATTAGCAAGGACTATCATCGCTTTCAAGCCCACTCAGGTGTTCAACTGATTTAAAGCCAAGTTACAACTCTATATAAACATGTAAAATTCTCCTTATAATGATTTATGAAGATGTTGAGGGGTGTTGGGGGCGTGTCTATAAAATGTCTGACAAGAGGCCAGTCCAAATACAAACAAACATTCCTGGATCGGAAAGCAGATTCCCAAACTGTGTTTTTTGTTTAATCATTCTACATAATTTTCCACATTATTTGTACTAGTAAGAAATGAAAAATTATAGAGTATCAATTATTAATACCAAAAAAATGACCAATTACTTTATAGATTCAAGAACTGCATATCCCTAACTACAGTTTAATAACTAAATCTACTAATCAACTACATCTACTATAACTAAAGTCCTATGTACTGCCTGATCAGAATCGCATGAAACTAGAAGTCAAGTTGCATAATGATTGACAGTGGTGTCTCCCTGGCAAGGTAAACGCTAGAGCAAGAGATCACTAGTACTAAAAAAGCATGTGAGAATGACCGAGCTTAGCTTGTACAACTACGCAACTACTTTATATGCTAATCATGCACTTTGTGTGATGCATTGTTTTTGTTTTGGACATATTTCTGGAAGCACGGGGGTTGGGTAAGATTGTGTGCACTCCAGTGCTACTTTCCCTTCCATCTAGTTTAAAAAGCTACACTGATCAATAGAGCATGACACTGCAAAACATATAAGCAGCAAGCATAGCATGCATGGGTTAATAAAACAGATTCAAATAAGCTTTACTCTGCTCTCATTTAACTGTCTGCTATCATGTGGTGCTGATCGTTACCATTTAAGGTCATGCCTGTCATGCTCAGCAAAAGAGTTTATGTTAAGGGATTTTTATTATACGAACATGAAAACATTGACAATGTACTTTTCAATCTGTCCACATGTAAGAAAAGAGTATTCTAAAAAAAATTGTGTGATTTACATAAAAATACATCTTGCCTACCAGAACTACCAGTTGCCTTACAGGACATAGGCATGGATCATGATTACCTCAGTAGCAGTTCAGTGAGACTGCTAATTCTTATTCCTTTCACTACTGAAAATATATATATATATATATATATATATATATATATACATACATATATATATATATATATATATATATATATATATATGTATATATATATATATATATAACTAGAAATATTCACCATTACCACACATAAACTCTTAATATGTTTCATTCATTCATTATGCCATTCATCTTCAGGAACCACTTGATCCTGGTCATGGTCGCAGTGGATGGAGAGGCTATCCCAGGGAATACTGGGTACAAAGGTGGGAATACACCCTGGATGGGATTCCAGTGAGACATGATGGGACGGGACACACATTCACACAATCATTCACACCTAGGGGCAACTTAGAGTAGTCAATCCACCTACTGGAGAACCGGAGAACCTGCAGGAAACCCACACAAGCATGCTGTGCCACCATACAGTCCATGCTTAAAACAGTATATAGAAAATGGTAAAAAAAAAAAAAGTCCACCTGGATGCTATTTTGCTGAAAATCAGACACACAGATGCTAAGCAAGCAGGTAAGAAGTCACTTTAGATTGTGCGGTTAGGGTAAAAGGGAAGCTGACGCAATCAGCACACCTCTACCCAATATAATACTCGAACACAGCAGAAAAAAATTCAGACATCTCTTAATTGAAAGAAAGCCTATCAGTGATCTTTGTTTTTGCAGTTCATAACCAATTCACCACAGAAACTAAAGATAACGGTAATAAGCTAATTATAAAAATGAGTTCACAAGGGCTTTAACACTGACGTGGGGGTTTTATCGCGGATCTGTCTAAAGCTTGAACATCACTCCTAAAATATAATGTGCACTGAAGTGTATCAAGCAAAGAGGATGTTTTTTCTCCCCGTGAGATTCTGTTCTGATTTACGACGTCTCCGTGACCTCATTTATCTTGATCGTGCCTTGTAAGTGGATTGCATCCATATCAAATTTTACTCATATGAATTTACACTAGCAGATGAATACTGTATGTCTCCAGTTTGCTGGATCACATCTCAAATAATATGCAAATCAGCTCACGACGTTTGACCACCAAATTCCTCCTTTATAGTTGTTTTATGGAAAAGATGGCTGCTGCATCAAAAATCACCATCATCCACGTTATTTAAATTTTTTCTTAATCTCAATGGAAGGTGGAAGTTATGGATCACATGCATTATTATAATATATAATGAACAAATATAATTTATTTGTTAAATGTGGTTTGGAGAGACAGTGGTTTGGAGATTTACATGCATGTCACACACACTAGAGTTGTTTAATCAATTGGAAAATCTTTTTAAATGCATTTTGGGTGCTGATCTCCTCCAAAACGGATGTAATCGTGATATATATGACACATGAAATGAAACCCAAGAAAAGTGTTTGTGATCTGTATGTTAATTGCTTACTTTTTTTGGACAGCAGGGTCTTTTTCTTCAGCGTGCTAAGTCTGTAGCTGCTGAAGTCACAGTCGCAGTCATCAGACTCTGTGTTAACTTTAGCACTGGTGCTAACAGTGCGTTGGAAAAACTGGGGCTTCATGCTGGACACTGGTTTCCTCACTGCAGAAAGACTGGCCATGCCTTTGCACTTATATAGCCTCAGCTTCCCGGTGGAGTCCTCCACACACTGCCACTTCTACAGAGAGGAAAAAAGGCGTGGGTTGGGGTGGAGGGGTGAGAGACAGGACATTCAAGGCAAGCTGTGAGCACTTGGGACACACGAGTACTTAGCTTGCTTAAACAAGCACATATAAGTAGGCCTTTCTCACTCTCTCTGTCTCTCACACACACATACACACATACACACACATACACAGAGTACTATTTTAGGCAAACCCAATGCACACACCTCCATTTTTTTGTGTACGTGCTGAAAGCTTTTTGTCACAAATGATCCATGTTTATATCACACCTCTGACACCGCACAGGTGAAAAGCGGCACTCACGTGCATTGTGCGAGCCTGTGTTTGTGCGTTTGTGTGTTTGTGCCTGTGTACGTGTGTTCGGGTCGATTAAGTGGTGAGAATTGCCTCCCTGATCTCTGCCTGCTCTCTTTGTCATCAGTAATTACCATGCGATGCCAAGTCCTCCTTGTTAAAAGCCTCGTTAATGAAGAGCTCGAGTTGCGCTCTTTTCATCTTACACGCCGGTGCTCGGGCCCTGTCAGGTCATTAAGAGCGAGACGATGCTATAAAAGCTCGAATATGATGCTCTGCACCAGCCAGCTGGAAACAAGAAGTGGACTAAAAATGGGGATTGTGATACAGTGTCTTTGTTTTGGGACGTTCTTCTATGCCAGAATAGGTTCAGCGGCACGATTGAAGGCGCAGCAGCTCTGTTACTTGTTTTCCTACACTGTTGCCTTGTCACATATAGGGTCAACTCCAGAATTATTGGCACCCTTCATTAAAAAAATGAGCAAAAATTAAATGTAAGTCAATGACACAATGCAGTAAGTGATATTTCGAGAATATGGGGATGGCTAAATAGTTTTATCCATTATCATTCATTCATGTATCATCAGTAACTGCTTTGTCATGATTATGGTTGGAGTGAATCCAGTGCCTATGCAGCTCCAGAGTCCAGGGTTTGATCCTGAGCTCAGGTTACTGTCTGTGTGGAGTTTTGTGCATGATCCCTGTGTCTGTGTGGGTTACTTCTGGTACTTTTCCTCCCACCTCCCATCAATCCGTGGTGTGTGTGATGACCTGAGATGAACTGGTGTCCCATCTCATGTATTTCCAGAGATTTTGCCTTGTATCTAGTCTGTATCTATCTGTGATAGACTATGTAACCTCAGTGAAGATAAAGAGGTTACAAAAGCTTTCTCAAGCTTTCTTGAGTAGTGTTTTTTTCCCTTAAACATTGTTATCAAAGTTCATTTCAATTCCTTCATCATTCATTTAAGATTTCAACCCTATAATTAGGTTGAGTTACTGTGTGTAGTGTACTTTATACAGCAGTCTTTGCTCATTCTCTTGGAAGGTGCTAATAGTTCTGGAGTTGACTGTACACATACAATATATACAGCAAAAATTATATTCTATAATCGTAATGACTCAGTTTTATTACTACTATTATTAGGAATTTTATTTCCGAGACAATATAAAGAACTAACCTTGAAGATACAGTTCAGTATTTCTAATTATTTTTAATGTAATTAGTTATAATTTATAAATGATGTTTATAAGTTATCATTCTAGTTATTTATAATTATTTACCATCATTTAATTATTTCAATAGTTGGCGAAGTTTAAATGTCATGTTTGGGGGCAGAATTACATATGACTTATTAAGATGAATCAATGATCAAATATAATCCTACAAGGGTTATACGATTTAAAAAATAATGAAGAAGAAGGAGAAAATAGACAAAGAAGAAGAATAATCAAAAAGATATTAAATGAAGAATGAGTAACTGCACTGTGTTCATTTTCCAACTGACTGGATAATAAGTTTAATTACTAAATTAAATGCAATTAAATTGTCTATAGGAATGTGAATCTAGTGCTTTCTCGTTATGATTTCTCAGTCTGATTTGGGGTTACAGGAATGTACAATATAATCAATACTATTTTAGAATCATCAGTTTAAAAATAATCTGTATTGATTTGGTATTTTTAGACCTGCGTAACTTGGTACTGTGGTAATATCTATAAGAACTGCACACAAACAAAACAAAACGAAACACAAAAGTTACTGGGATCACTAACAGCATGTTTAATGCAGTTCAAATGTAAATTTAATTTAATAATTAATTTAATTTAATTAGGTCCGGGTTTTATACTAATTTGGCATGTTCTTTTACAATATAAAGTAAATGGTCAGAGAAGTTTGAAAAAAAAGGACGCTTTTGATCAAACTTGACGGAGGACTAAAGACACTTGCTTTATTGAACATGGCACCCTACTCACAAGTTTGAGAAGGACATTTTTGACAGGAAATGGAAAGATGAAACACACAGAGGATGAGAGAATGGCAGGATGAGGAAGAGAGAGTGATTTACTGGGTGGGAGATGGAACACTGTGGAGGACGAGAACGGTCAGCTCCCTCACAGAGAGAAAAGACCTGGATATGTCAGGTGTGTTTGATCTGACAGCTCAAAGCTCTCTACCACTGTGCCTTCATTAGCTAGTGTGTGTGTGGTGTGTGTGTGTGTGTGTGTGTGTGTGTGTGTGTAAGAAAAAAGATCTCACTGCAGGACATCCTCTTGAATACCTCCTGTCTTTTCAGTTTTGTGTAGATATAGCTTTTAATGTGTATACACAAATCTATGCTGTATTTTGTCTATTCATATTGTATGATTGTGTTATTCGTGGCAACTTTGTGAGTGTGTGTAGAACTTGCACTACAGAAACATGCTACAAAACAACAAGCTACACAAACAAGCTTGTTAGTATGCAGGTTTGTCTTATTTGTAATCATGGTGCTATCATGTATTAATGAATTACCCATGAATGTAATATTAATATTATCTATTATTATCTTTCCTTAACTCTTAACTATCTGTGATTATATACAGTGGGGTCCAAGAGTCTGATACCACATTGAAAATCTAGGATTATTTTTATTGAAATTGTAAATAATCAGAAGGTTTTAGAATTTTGAAATATTTAAAACAAAGAAAGTAAAAGTTCAATGTCTTTAATATTTAATATTCAAGATTCTGCACTATTTCTAGGTCTCTATTTAAATGTGAGCAGATTTGTGATATTGACCATGTTAACTGCTTTGTACAAAAGGTCAGATTTTCCTCATGCCTAATCTCTTCTATTGAAGCATGTGTTCAGACGAAACTCTGATGGATTTGATATAAAATGGATCATAAGGTTTTGCACAAACTTGTGGAGTCCATGCCAGCTCGAGTCACACTGTCATTAAAGCAAAAAAGGGGGCGTACCAAATACTAAGAAATTCATGTAAATATTCCAAAGATTCTACTTTTCACTCAAGAAGTTGTCAGTAATATAATCTGTTGTATTCAATTAGAAAATAATGCAAAATAGAAGCTCTCAGACTTTTAGACCACACTGTACACAATACAGAAAAAACAGTAGCTATTTACTATTCTGTAATTACATTACCAAATTTATATTGCACTCCTGTTCCAAAATTAAGCAAAAGCGTCTTTCTCTGTCATCTCAGTGAATAATATTTACTTTTAATCAGCAAAAGTTCACACATCCTGAGTCACAGTAACTGTGAAAATATCTATGGCTACAGAATAATATAAAAATGAAGCAGTCTGATGTAATTCTGAGGGAACTGCAGCAGCAAGTGAATCTGAGTGACAGTGTTTACATGACTGTGTACTAGGGATATAATTGAATAGATATATATTATTCGGAATGAACAGATGTGTTCTAAACAGATGCAAATACAGACATGAATAGGAGGTGCACTATTTTTTTTCTGAAAGCTTGCCAGAAATTTGCACAGGGCATCCGGTTAAGACTAGAAGTGTACAACAAGAAACAAACAACAAAAAATGTCAGACAAGCAGGAAGTTTTTACATTCATGTGAGTTAGTGGTCAGATATGAAGCTCATGGGCATGAGCAAGAGGTCAGATATGAAGGTTGCAGGACAAAGAAAGACCACATTCATTGATATGAACATGAATTGCTATGCAATATTCATTCATTCATCCTTAGTAACTGCCTGGTCAGGGTTGCTGTGGTTTCAGTAATTCATTAGGCTGCTGACTGTTTTATATTTTGAGAAATAGAACAGATAGTGTCATTGTGTTTTATCCCTCATGCACATTATACTGAGCACTACTATGAGAAATAGTATGTAGTATACAATACAGTTCAGTATACAGTATAGAAATAAGCCAGTGTAATCACAGCTACAATGAAGTCTGTGCCTCATGTGTAAGTGGCTTTGGATAAAAGTGTCTGTCAAAAAATGTATTAAAAATGGAACATGTTTAATAAAGAAAAATACAGCATAGCATAATACTACAAGGAGCGCTGGGAGCGGAGCTGCATCTACAGCAAGGGCTAGAGCATTTAATGAATATTTCACATTATTCAGTTATAATTTATATTATGCACACAGTATATCATTTGGGCCCTATGCATTAAAATGCTTAAAGTCAGATATGCAGTATATGATAGTTGTTGATCATATCCAAAATCCTGGTCATGGAGAGCTACTAGTAACACAGTCAAAATCACCGGACAGAAATACCTTGTTAGACGTGGTATAGGGGAGGGGAATGCAAGGCAGGCACAGGAGGGGGGCCCCCTGTGGTGTGGAGCCCCAGTGTAGGATGGTAGGATGAAATTTAATTATCATGCAGATAGACTGCGAACATTAGAGAAAATTTTGACAGAAACTTTGCCAGTTAGTTCTGTATACTGGCATCTTTTACTACAAGCCTATCTGCCACGCTGTTATTCATGTCCTCATATAAAGGCAGGCATGTTTGCATTGCGTGTGTATATGTGAGTCTGTACCTGTCCAATCTGTTCGCAGGGTGTCTGGTACTCAGCACGCTGACACAGGTCTTTGACTCGCTGGTACTTGGGAAGGTAGTTCTCTTCTTGTGCCACGTCCTTCCCGTCATGCACTACTTTATGAAGTAGTTTGCTGCCAAAGGGGGAAGAACAAAAAGAATTTCCCTAATCAGGCCACTCAAAACACTGGACTGATTCTGATTGTATCTGGTACAAACGTAATTAGGCAACTTTAAATAGGGCCCAGTAAGAGCTAACCAGCTGACGGTAGCTAAAAGCTCCTGCTGAGAAGTTTTGCTCAGTAACTGTCACAGTCACTTTATTGTGCACAACAAACTTATTTTATATTCATAACACTTCTGTAATACTGAGCAATTGTGGTCTATGAATAATTGGGCCATGTCTCAGTCTGCATCCTATCCTACTAAATTGTATGTCACTACACCACTGGTGTCATTACTATTTGGACATATGTATATGTTACATCATGTAGATTCACAGAAATTGAGCAAAAAACAAATTTATCATGAACTGTAAAATGGGTCATTTTGACCACAACAGAATAATATCATAGACATGTCCACGCAGATACACATTTATTGCCGACTCACCCTCTCTCCACCAGGAAGGAGTCCCTCCATACTTTCCCCTTCTTGTTGACCTGGAACCTGAGATTAGGAGAGAGGGCAGAAAATCGATTAGCTCTCACGGAACCTGATCACTGCCACATACGACTCGATTTCATCTAGTGTGCATGCCGGAACCTTCAAAACAACGACAACAGGTTCAGCCAGAGATTGAAAAAAAAAAGGGGGGAGTGAGAAAAAAAAAAAAAAAGAGAAAAAACACCTCCGGGCCAAATGGGCTCAAGAATTGAAAAGGCATTTCAGAATGATGGAAAACAAGAATGATGGAATCAAGGAGCGTAAGAGAAATAAACAGTATCCTGGGCTGCTTTTGACCTTCGTTGCAGTTATGAGGTATCGATCATTGCTGAGCTGCTCTGATCTTTGCAGCAGAGACGGATGAATGAATTGCTAGGGGGAGGAGAAAGAGAGTGAGCTAAAGGTGTGCAATCCTTTTTATGTTCACTTTATCTTTCTGTCCTCTGGCCTTAAACTTGTACTCCTTGTGCATGTTTTACAAGAGATGAGAGATTGTTGATTCTACTAGTCATAGCTATTTACGCTAGTCTTCTCCTATATCTTATTCATTTATTTCTTCTGCAGATCTATATTGGGGATTTTGTCTGCATAATGCCATCTTTATTTGCTAACCAGTGAAAAGTCCACAAACATATTCAAGTGTGATCCATCTGCTATAATATTTGACTACATCCCAACATAGTTTTGGTAGTAATCATACTTGCACTATCCAACTCGTAGGAGAAGTCATGAGTAGGGGTGATGGGGCAATGTTAGCACACAGGCTTTTTTTAAACAAATTAAATTTCCTAAGAAACTGAATAAAATCACTCATTAAAATCAATTTCTAGAAATATGGCAGCAGCCATTTAAATTGTACTGCATTTAAATGACAGCAGATTAGATTAGTTCCAGAAATCCAACTTTTCATGAAAATTTGTACAGTTGAGGCCAAATTTTTTAGATACACCTAAAGATATTCAATCTCAGTTTTTCACAACTCCACACATTTCATGTTACCATACATTTCTTTTGGCTAATTAATTAGGACATCTACTTTGTTCACATCAGAGGTCATTTAAAAACAATTGATTAGACAGATTTATTTCAGCCTTAATTCACTATATCAGAATTTAAGTGGCTCAAAAATCTTTACGTACGCCAAGTTGACTGTCTCTTTAAACAGTCTGGAAGATTCCAGAAATTGATTTAATGACTTTAGAAGCTTTTGATTGGCCAATTGTCATACATAATTAGGAGTTAATTGAGAGTGCACCTGCGGCTGTATTTAGAGCCAGTGCCTTTCTGTCCTCGATACCATGGGAAAATCCAAGCAACTCAGCCAAGATCTCAGAAAAATAGTCCAGTTTATCCTTAGGAGCAATTTCCTAACAACTTAATGTACCACAAGCATCTGTACAAACAATTGGATGCAAATACACGTAAAAATCTCGGGACCACAAAGACACCACAGTGCTCAGGAAGGAAGCACAAATGAACTCCCAGGGATGAATGAACTTCAACTGAATCCCAAGACAACAACAAAGGAACTGGTGAAGGAGTTGGGGGTATCAGGTAACACAGTATGTACATGCACCATTAAGAGAGTCCTACATCATCATTGGATAAAAGGTTGTCATGCAAGGAAGAATCCCCTACGCCAAGACTAGCATAAAAAAAGCCTGATTGAAGTGTGCAGGTAATCACCAGGTGTGTTGTCTGGTCAGATGAAACAAAAATGGACCTGTTTGTCCATAATCAGCACTATGTATGGAAGACAAAAATGAACTGTTTGCCTATAATGATCAGTGTTATGTCTGGATGAAAAATGGTGAGGCTTTTAATCTAAAGAACACCATCCCAACTGTGAAGCATGGGGGTGGCAGCATCATGTTGTGGGGATGTTTTGCTGGAAAAGGGACTGGTGCACTTCAGAAAATAGATGACATCATGAAATATTGAAGCAAAACCTGAAGACATCAACCATAAAGTTAAAACCTGGTGGCAACTGGGTCTTCCAGCATGACACTGATCCTAAACATACACACAAAGTTGTAACAAAATATCTTAAAGGCAACAAATCTGTCTCTTAGCCATTATTTTGAAATGGTCTCTTATAGAAATAAAATTTCTATTTGTTTCGGTAGAAAAACCAGTAATTCTTGGAAACTTCAATATAGTATATCATTCGTTTTGGATAATCCACAAGACGCTCTGAGACCCTCATTCAGTATGGCGGACACACCCATAGTTTAATACTGATATTTACCATGAATATAAACAACACAGTCTCAAATGATCTCTGATCACTATCTCATTCAAAATATATATTAAACTGCATCAAACATACAAACATATCAGCTATTGTACCCATCTTTATTAAAATCTCCCAGATTTGTTGAGGCAAGAGACAATTTGAATTGAATGACAGGAGAAGTTCCTTTAAGAACTACTTCTGAAGGGTGAATCCTGAATTAGCATGTGCTGTACCTGTTTATATGTCTGTCAGTGTCGAGCAGTTTGAGGATGGACTTGCCGTCCATGTCTGGAGGGATATCGAGCCCGGCGATGTCCAGAATGGTGGGGGCCAGATCGATGTTCAGCACAATGTGGGGGTTGCTGGGAAAAGTCATAGACATCACAAAAAGATTAAGACTTGAGCTTGGAGTGTTAAGGCAGAGAAAAAAGAGAAAGTAAATAATACTAAAACAAATTGAACTAGAGCAGAATGAACAAAACAGTAATTTTCTGTTACTATTCTACACTGCCTACTCTTAATGAGAAAGCAATCCTGAATGAGATTTATGATAAAAATTGATTCGGAAATTGATTGCACGGAGCAAATCTCATAAATGTTAAGCTATTATTCTATGTGCAAACCCTGGCCTTGTGTCCAGAGCAGGATCTGGTCCAGATAAATGGACTCAGCTAGAGGATAAATCCTAACCTTCAAACTTTCTCTTCCTGCTTTAAACACATAACCATTTGTCTCCTTCTTTCTCTTATTCCTGAACCTTATGATACTCAAGTCTGAGGTCATAAAGATACTCATAAAGATTCTCTCTCTGTCCCACAGGTCTCATGAGTTTCACATTTCTCCAATCAGAGCGCACAGCAGCATAGAACTGCAAACACTACTGCTTTTAAACATTAAACAGAGACAGAGAGATATCTTTCCTACATTATCATTAAATAAATCTTAATCTACACCCCCGAAAGAGAAAACAGACTTTTATATAATCTTTTATTGACAGACTACCTGCTCCACATTGGTTGATTTCTGAAGTACATCTTCTTGGATGCGTGAGAACGAATAAAGAGCCACACACACATTGTCACAGATTACAGATACACACGTACACATACACTTACATGGTTCCTCCTTCCACACTGGGGCCTCGTATATAGAAAGGAACTCGTATGTCAAACTCATAAGGCATGGATTTGCCCTTGACCAGTCCAAACTGCCCGATATGGTAGCCGTGATCAGAGGTGTAGATAACATACGTATTGTCCAACTCGCCAGTGTCCACAAGCATATTATAAATCTGCAGAAAATAAAAGAAATGGTATTATATAGTGACACTGACAAATGTAGTACAAACCACCTGGGCTTTACATAGCTTGCACAGTGCTCCATAGGCAATTAATAAAGCCGTCAAATTCTCAGTCGCTGCTGAGCTCATAGTCTGTAGAAGGGGTTCTCAAACTTTTTGCAGGCAGGGACCCTTTTAACTGTAAAATAAATTTCACTGAGAGTAAATCTCACTCAGTTCAATTTTATCAACATAACACAATTATACAAAATATTATACCTATTATTTAAATGTATACAATGATATTCCTGAACTTTCCACAGACAGATGAAGTTGGATGAAGTGAAGTTGGCATCACATGTTTTTGAGGTTCAAATTATTCAATTCAAGTGACCAAGCTAATAACCTTAAGACCTCAATAATAAATATAATAACTACGATATGGGTGGGTTACGATTTCTCCCACTGTAACACAATTTTAAAAAAATTACTGACCCCTTGTGTATGCATTACGGACCCCAGTGGGTCTCTCCGAAACTCAGTGGTCTATACAGCTAACAAAAACAGTAAACTGATCCACCAACAAAAACCACAAAGTCTCCTGCAGTTTATCTAATAAACTGCACTCTCCCAACCCTTAATGTAGCTGCACGGTAAAAGATTGAATAAACAACCAAATATTTTCTTCCTGAAAAAAGGTCCTAAATTGATTAGCTTCTCGTGTCTGTGTGTGTGTGTGTGTGTGTGTGTGGTTTCTCTCTTGTTTACCTTCTCCACGCTGTCATCGACAGACAGCAGCGTCTGCAGCCTCTTCCTCTGCAGCATGTTGGTGAACTCCATGTGGATGGGTTTCATGGGACCAGTATAGCGCATGATCCAGTGCTTGTCCGGGTTTGGAGCATAGTTATAACTTGGAGTACTGAAAAGAAAAGGGGACAATCATGACGTTAATGAAAATGCATGTTAAAATAAAAGATTTTACTGGAGGTGGAAGCGCAGTATAATGTCTTTACCCATAAAACTGGATGTGAGCTGCTTAGTTTATCTAAAGAACATGACAAATTACTTTTAAAACAATTTAGATTTTGTTCAGGTCATTCGAAGAGTAACAAGGACAAATAAATGTAGTAAAAAATGACTGGTCTTTTTGTAAATATGTCACTTCACTCCATTGGTAATTCAGTCTTACACATGTACAACCAGATCATGTAACGAGGTTTCAGATGTCTATATCATCTCAATTATTGAGGTGAAGATAAGAAATACTGCAGATTTACAAACTACATTTAACAGTTGTGTAGATGCCAAATCAAAACAAGATCTAGATCAATAGGACAGTAGAAGGGTTAATTAAGAACAGTGTGTTCAGCTGGTGCGGGTTTCACAAACTGTCACTTTGTTATGACCTGCCAGTTAGTTCGGTTTGTGTGGTGTGAGTTTCATCGAAAAAGTTTTCAGAGCAGACTGAATTGCTGTGTCACTCTGTCTGTCTCGCTCTGTCTCTCTCCGTCTCTCTATTCCAATCTTCTAGGAATTTCACACAGACTGAACCACAGATTGTAGCACAACTCATCTATCTGCCATTAAAAGAGCTAGACAGCAATCCTGTTGTTTCATTCTGTGCTGTGTGTGTGTGTGTGTGCACATGTGTTTTTGTCTTGCTGGGGACCAAATGAACCCATGTCTTGTGGAGACATTTGGCTGGTTCCCATGAGAAAACGATTTTTTTTTTCATATAAAAATGCAGCTTTTATTTAAAAAATAATAATGCCAATGGCCCAAGGTCATAATAATGCCCAAGGTCCTCATTAGGATAGTAAGACAAACATTTAAAGATTAACGCCATAGTAAAACACTATGTAAACACACACACACACACACACAAATACAGTTCTTCAATGTGAAACTGAGATTAAATAACAATCAGCCTCGATTATTTACGCTTCCTGACCTACGAAACTGAGAAGACTGAGTACAACAATGCCTGCAAATTGCATTCCTCTGGTTTTAAGGATTAAGCACCTTGACAGATAAATAAATGCAAGCATGTTTGCTGCCTGTTTTCGTTTTGACCAGCTTGACTACAATTCACATTTACTCATCTGGCTGATGGTTTTATCCAAAGAGACAGGATATGAATGAGTGGTTGAAGGTTAAGAGCCTTTGCTCAAGCACCCGGCAATGGCAGGTGGGTTTGAGCTCACAACCTTCCGATCAGCAGCCCAAAGCCTTGAACACTGAGCCACACGGCTACAAATTCTGACTCTTTGCTTTGGTAATTTGTCTTAGCTGTCATATTTTTTCCCCCATTAACCTTTAAACATACATAACTGCCAGGTGTTAGACTCTCTCATCTTAAACAGAAAGTGCAAATCATTCTTTACTAAGTTAAAGTACAGTAGTAGAAACTCAATTTTTTTGTGTAAAACATGCTTTTGTATAGGTGAACAAAAAGCATATCGCACATAAAATGTACAAATTTGAAAAAAAGAAAAAAAAAAAAAGCTGAATAATTAGCTCATCTGTTATTGTTGACATGTCTATCTGAGGTCGGAAATTATTTCACTGCATGAAACTGTCTGAAAAAATAATCTAATAATATGTACATCAATAAATCAACCAATTCTGAAAAAAGTACAGATTTTTCTTTTCAAATGCAGTGATAAAAAAGTTGGTAATGAGTAAAGTCCAGATTCTTGAAAGCTGCTGGGTGTAAGATTTTGGAATGTTGCCTTTCTGGCCAAAAAAAAAAAAAAAAACATATATTTTTCATAGATTTTTTGTAATTTTTCATTTTTTCTCATGTTTCATAATATGCATAGCATGCTCGCCACACAGATTAATATAATGGCTGTGAGTGCTATGTCAGTACCTATTCAGAGAATTCAAGGCTCCGTCCCAAACCAGGTAATACACACTAGGTAGTATGCCTTATATAAAACAAACCTTTTAGTAGTAGGACGGTTTATAAATATCTCATTTGTACAATTTCATGTACAGAATATCTCTTTTGCACAATTTCATGTACAGAATATCTCTTTTGCACAATTTCATGTACAGAATATCTCTTTTGCACAACTTCATTTATAGTATGTATATATGTATAGTCAACTTAATTGCTTTTCTTATACTTCTATTGTTGTATGTTAATATTTATGTTTAACTTGTATGTAGCACCGTGGTCCTGCTAGACACGACATTTCGTTCCACTATATGTCCACACGTAGCAGAATGACAATAAAGCTTGACTTGACTTATACTTGATGCATGATTTTGCATGTGCATGCAGAAGCAGCAGCAACACAAGCAGCATTGATCACATATCACTCCTGCTTACTTTATATACATTTGGACTCGGAGGAATAAAAGCAACATTCACTAGGTGGCATGTTACAACCAAAACATTCCTGTTTGTCTAGGTTTTTAAAATTCAAACACTAGACACAACTGGTTACTGTTAATACTCTATAACAGTCTAGACCAGTACATAAGTGTATGTGATTTGAGATACAATGTTAATTTGTGTATTCATTTGCAGACACAGTGTACATGGTGTTCTACTGCCTCCACAATTTACGTTGGTATTGCATCAGCATGTAATTTCTGACAACCACAGGATACATGCGGCAGCCATATTGTGTATGCATAGTTTAATCCAGTATAATCCAGACTTTAAAACAGTTTTTTTCTCTAATGACTCAAAAATGCAGTCTTTTTTTAACATTTTCTGGTCAAAAATCCTGCAGACCATTGCTTTAAATATACTAATGACGTTATTGTTCTTCATTATGTCACAGCTCTGTCCTATAACCAGAGAAAATAAAATAATCCCACTCTATTGTGTAAGAGAATAAAATAATCTCCCACTGTCTCTCATTTCAATTCAATTAAATGTGATTTGTATAGTGCTTTTAACAACAGATATTGTCACAAAGCAGCATTACAGAAATGCGCATGTAGATTGCAGATTTAGATCACTACTCATTTTTTCCCTTGTTTATGCAAAAATTAAGTGCGAAATCATTTTTAAAAAAAATTCTCTGTAATCTTTTTTTCCCCTAACTTTTTCTTTATCCTTCACCCCCCTTCCTTGCACTTTCTATGGCTTTCATCTACTTTACTAGCCCATGTATAATCCTTTTAATCCTTTTAGACCCCTCTCTCTCTCTCTCTCTCTCTCTCTCTCTCTCTCTCTGTGTGTGTGTGTGTGTGTGTGTGTTTGGCCACTTGCTCTTGCTCCTGTAAACTCATCTCCCTGGTAAGAAGAAAATAAGAAAATCTGATTGTTTGGAAATAACCCCATCCCCCCCACCACCCCCCCCCCACCCGCTCTTCCACTTCCGCCAGTGCTGTAGTGAAGGATTTAAGGGCCCCTGTTGCGAGAGGAGTGAGGGATCTGACCCAGCAAAAAAGAGCAGGGAGAAAATAAGTGGATGCTCGCCGGAAAGCTGCAGGGATCCAGAGAGCTTTTTTCCTGAGCGCTGCTCCAGTCCGAGAGCAAAAAATTTTAATCCAATACACGATTGTTGCAGAGCTGGGGGTAAAGTAGGCTCCCTACTTAGGGGCAAAGCAAAGGGGCAGAGGACCCCAGAAGGGAATTTCATGCTGGTGGGAGGTTATTAGAGCGGACAGCGGAGCAGACAGAAGCAGACCGGTGGGAGTTTCTCAGATTCTTCATGGAGTATTAGAGCAAACTGTAGGAAGTGGATTGTCCAGGGCTGAGGAAGTACTTTAGAGGGATGGCTTGTTATAATTCTTGCAGCTATTAGAGAACAAGGGGTTTGAGCAAGACTGGAAAAGGATTACAGAATATAGTCCAATGGATCCATACAGTGCATTGATGCCCTAAAGATGTGCATTTCTCAACGGTGTGACTTGCAATGCCTTACAAAGTATTATTTGGCTTTACACTTCTACACCTGTACACTGTAATGACTGATTCACTGAGAAACCATTGGGTTCCCTTTTGAGTCTATTTCCTCTAAAGAGTTCTTCCTCCGGGACTTTTTCCTCTCGCCTCTGACTTGTTCATTAGGGATCTAAATCTACATCCAGATTTCTGTATAGCTGCTTTGTGACACGCTAACACAACTCAGATTGAATCGATTTGAATAGGGGATGGGGAAGCATCTGGCATTTTGTCACCATTTGAAAAATGGTGAGTTGGGAACAATTATAAGAATTAAAAGTCCCACATCACAGCCACAGAGACCAAGAAACTGCACTAGGAGGCAGATTGGGTCAATAATGGTAAAGCAGAAGCACACAAGCAAATCAAACTGAAGTTGTCTGACTCCTAAGTAAATGCTCACATATGACCACACATCTAGATACACACGTTTAATCTGCCACTTGGGGCTGTTAATGGATGTTCTAGTTGAACAATAAAGTAAGGTAACAAATTGTAATGACTTTTCCGTGACATGCGAAAGTGGTCAATTACACAACAACAGCATAAAATCCATGCACTCCCCTTACACACACACACACACACACACACACACACTAAGAACAGATGTTTTCAAGCTATCATTAAGGCACTATACCATCTATCCTTCAAACAGAAAAAAGGCATAGTAGCATTGCAATTCTTACTCATTAGTCTTTCAAGTAGAAAATTGCTGTTTTCAACATGCTGTTTTTATGTATTATTTTCCAACAAACATCCTGTCCTTTTTCTACTGCTCTCTCCATTAGTCTGTAGGTCATAGATACTGCATCATGTGAAGGAGTTCATATCTGTATGGAATTATTCTTTCTAAAAAAAAAGAAAATGTAGCAGCCACACTGATATATATACAGACAGGTGACAGGAAACAGTGAAAACTGTGGCTCTGTTAATTGGTGAGGGAATTTTTGTGGAATGGTTTGGGTCACCTTAGAAGGAAGCGTCACTGCAAATCAATACAAACTTATTCAGACTGAACACCTTAACCCTCTGGTGAAACATTTCTACATCTGATGGGAGTGGTCTCTTCCAGGATGATCCTGTCCTCATCCACAGAGCATGCAGAGTCATTGAATGGTTTAGTGAGTATGAAAATGATCATATACTATGGCCTTCACAATCACCAGATCTCAACCCAAATGAACAACTACAGGAGAGTTTGGACTAACGGGTTAAACACTCCTCACCACCATCATCAAAACATCAGTTGAGGAAATATCTTTTTTGGAGGAATTGTGTTCATCCCTCCAGTACAGGCTCTGATTTACTAAAGGTTTGCATAAGCAAAAACGCCTACAAAAAGAGTGCAAGCTGGATAACTAATAGGGTCCATGGAGTATTGCATCTTTAAGATTAGCAATTAACATTACTTGTCTGTGCATTTGCATCAGTGGATAGGTGATCTGCAGTTTTTCTATCTAAAAGTGCCTAATACAGGGTGGTATACAGGGTCCCGGCAAAGTGATTTACTGAAATTCACTTACACTTCAATTGCATGCGCAAGAGAATACAAACGAAAAGCAGGTATTTTGCAGAAGTTCTTTCTGCCAGTTAGAGGTAAAACTATACCATTTACTCCTAAAAATGTACTAATAATGGGAAGGTTTATTAAGATTATGCCTTTCTCTCTCCAAACGACCAGAAAGTTTCTTAAAATTCTGAAAAAACTAGGCGCTATGTAAACAGCATTTATACACATCCTGTGAAAAGCGTGTCATTCACATGTACCTTATGAACAGAACACTCTCATGTTTATCTTACATTCATATCATATTTTGGATAGTGTTTTGACACGTCTCGTCACCTTTAAATGGTGTTATACTTGAGTTTCCATTTCATTCTTCTGCGAGTCTCTGAGAATTGAACTTTCTGTAGCTATCAAGAACAATCAGCACGTGCAAAAAAAACCTAATCTGCATATGGTGTTTCTCATGACTTTGCATGTGATGTAATTCATGCGATTATTATGACAGATTTTATTTTATTTTAAATATTAATTTTAATTGAAAATAAATATTTAAAATAAATATTTAAAATATGTATTTCAATTGAAAATCACTGGCCACATGCCCACTTTTTGTGTGCACATTATTCCAACCCTACACACAATTTATTTGGGATCTTACTAAATCAGGGCCTTAATATTGCTTTTTTTCCCCTTTAATTTGTCACCTGACTATACGTACATATAATCCATATAGTATACATACAATATTTGTAGTAGTAATAATAGTACTAGTAGTAGTAACTGCTTACTACTACCATCATTCCTCCAACACTTGATTACACTTGCCTTTTTACAATGTTCAGTGTTTATTTATGTCACTGAAGAACAAAAGAACAAAGGAAATAGCACACAGATTGCTGAGAAGGTGGTCACGAGTAGGAGGTTTGTAATGTCAGTTCGAACTGTAGAACAAGAAAGCTGGAGGTTTGGATCAGCTGTGGGTTACAGATGGGGCTGTTAATCCAGCCATGGCAAAAACAACGGCAGCACCCGCTGGCAGGATTTAAGCACTAGCCGAATATGTGTGTGTGTGTGTGTGTGTGTGTGTGTGTGTGTGAGATTGTGAAAAAAGAGAAGAGACATCTGACAGCAGCGAGGAGAAAACAAATGTGTATGTGGGCAGAAAACAAGTATATCCACTTGGAGAGGGAGCGAGAGAGCTGTTTCTTTGTTAAAGGAGAAAATGAGCGCATAGACAGCAAGAAAATGAGATAGTGACAGGCCAAACAGAGAGGAAGAGAGACAGGAACCAGAGAAATGTCACTGAGAAACAGTTAGCTCTTCTACGAGTCTGAAGTGCTTCTTGTGTGGAAAATGCATGGACAAAGGACAGTGGAGACGATGCATCACTCAACAGCTGCTGGATGCCGTGACACGGATTCCTATCAATTATTGCTGTATATGTGAGTGTGTATATGTGTGTGTGTGTGTATGTGAAATCTTCATATTTATGCACGCAACCACAAACCAGAGTCCACTAATATGGTAAAGAACATACGAACACGAAGCAGAACACACAAAAGTGCTTCTATTCAACGTGAACTGGAAGTGACGCAGAATACAATTCAAGCCCAGAACTGTTAAAGGAGCTGACAGTGTGTTCCGCAATGTTAAAGACATTTTCTTGCTTGCATTTTTTTTCTCCTGAAGCCATCTGCACTGAGAGTTTGGTATACATAAAAAAATCAAAACTCATGTGCGGTCCTGGGAACTGGAACTCGCTACTCCACCTGAAAACAGTAGTCTGGGGTGCACTTCAAGTGAAAGCGATCCACTCCCGGAGCTGTGTGTGGAATAATGAGGTTCAGTTTGTCATGTCGCTTCCTGTTTCGAATATCCCACTGGCAAGGAAAGGCATGTTGTGGTCTGCAGATGAAACAGAATGCCTTCTCGATATGTAGCAGCCCTTCAAATGTACGTGACTACAACTCATGAAAATGTAGAATGATTTGTGTAGTATGCAGTTTCAACAGAAAAGATTCACCCAACCAGCTAACTGATGTTATAAATGAAAGGAAAGATGCTACCTAAATCAATAATACAGTAATTAAATAACCATAATAAGAATAAGCAATGGAGTAGCTATTGTCTCTCAGTTTAAAAAAAATGCACATCAGGAGAAGTGATACATAAAATTACATTAAAAAACATTCCGCAGTTCAGAAGCAATCTGTCTGTGTGACGCTCCCGTTCCTTAAATCGATCCTGAGTACGGACTCGGGCCAAGCATTTGGGCGAGGTGAAAATAAAAAGTTTCCACCAACCGACCGGAAACAAATGGAAGATAATTATATAATGTACAGAGAGAGAACTGCCACTCCGCACAAGGGTAGAGAACTGCGAGTACTGGGGAGTGATACACACATTTCTCACAAAGCAGTCATTCAAAATATGATTGATACAGTTCTTACAAGCAAACGAAGGAAACTCACAGTTGACTAATGTAACATGGAACCTCGAACCACAAGAGCGATCAATCATCTTAACACGTAATAGCACAACAAAATCAACACAACTTTGAACATCTATTCAAGGAACCCTTTCTTTCTCATCATTGCTAGGAGCAGCTTGGGGGGACTCACATGTGTTGGGATGCGTTGGGGAAGGAGGAGGAGTACTGCGGCGCCGCGTCTTCTGGCCCGTGGGGGGCGGCGTGACTGATCACCATCAGCACTGGCCTGTGAGGATAGATTTTCTTGGACATGCGGAAGTAATTGACGCTGTCGTTGGTTATCAGGTCTGTCAGATAGTCCTGAGGAAAGAGGGGGGTGTTATTTATGGGTTGTGTTCAAATCGACATTATTTTTTATACTTTTGATGCTAAATTCTCCTCAAGAACATAATACTGGGTTTAAACAACATCTAGTTTGTCAGTGATACCTGGCTGATGCATTACTTGGACTGAATTGGTGTAAAATAACAGTGTGGAGCTTCATTGCTGTGTTTTGCTATACATAATGATTGAAAAGTGTGTTGTAATGCTGTTACCACCCCCGACGTTGAATTATTTTCATATAACAGCATGTGAAGAAGTGTTTCCTTCCTCCTATAGCACAGCAATTTGCCAGTGCTAATAATGTTATATGTACTAAAGAACAACACAACACAATTTTTTTTATCTATTTCAAGTTATATTTAATTTTGTGGGTTGTCCGGAAAATAAGTCCATTCCTGTTATTACCTTTTAATAACAACTGTAATAACAACTACTTCTGTAACAACAGTTGTTCTCTCGTAAGCCTTTCTTTTCTCTATCTTGAAGTTTATAAGACAAAACAAAACAAAACATAAATTTTATATGCTCTCTTATCATGGTACAGAGATACAGCAAAATACTTTGCCCTGAAGACTTTCCTATGTTGGAAAATTTAAAGAAACAGCTTTACCTCGGACTGTTAGAAAGCACTGACACAAATGCTACACAAACGTCCTCTTACAAAACGCTTCACCATATCAACAATTACACACATTTTTAAAATCCATTTATGCAGAACTTTTACCATACAAGGTCCCTGAGTAAGTTGTTATTATATAAATAATAACATATTTGAATGAATGAATGAATGAATTGATATAAACCTGTGGCTTGAATTACAGCTGGAAATACTCTCCGAGATGTACTGTTAATTATTAGAAATTTAATCAGCACCTTCTGACCAATCACAATCACACAGTAATGTAAAGTGGTATAATTACATTTAATATTTAGGTTTATGTTTAACATTTACATTTATTACTATTTATGTTTGTATAAAAAATATTTCTGGAAATAATTGAGGAATTGGCTACAGCCATTATTGGTATTTTTCCGTCAATTGTTCTTTCAAAAAAAAGCTCCTTAGTTTAACTTATCTGCGTGTGATAATACATGATGAAGAAGGTTGGCTAACAGTATGAACATGTATAACAAGTGCTTTTTATGCACTGTCTGAACAGCTGGGCCGTGTCTGAGTTAAGGGCTGTGACATCTGGCAACTCTCTACAGGGAAAGAGAAAGTAGGTTTGTGGGAAAAGCAGGAGGTGTGGGAGAGTTTTTTTTTTTTTTTTTTTTGAGATGGTGATAATAGAGATGCACAGATAAATCTGACTATATATATATATATATATATATGAAAAACAACTGTAGGAAAGGTTTACAGAAAAACCCAAAGTACTACAAAACAGATTAGTTTCAATACAGAAGCAATAATTGAATGATGTCATTTAGTATTATGTGCATTAATCGTTTTCTATAAAAATCTCTAAAATGAAAAAAAAAAAAAAAATCTCATCTTTCGTTCATATACACACCTGCGAGTAGTCGAATCCATGTTTCTCGCGGACGCCGTTCCTGCAGATGGTGTAGTTGTAGAAGCGGGAGTTCTTCACCATCCCTACCCACTCTCTCCAACCAGGGGGAATGTAGCTGCCATTATACTCGTTCAGATATTTCCCAAAAAATGCTGCACACACACACACACACACACACAGTTTTGGTATGTAATATTTGGTGGCGTTTTTCCTGGTGTGTTCTATGCAGTGTAAATTAATTTAGTTCTGTTCATTCAGCATTAAAATTTAGATGAGTGGAGAGCTAATTCAGGCATCGAGTGCGATGAGTGCCACTATCTTGCACTCCAGCAATTTATTAATTTCCCTGAAAAAGTGAACAGTCATCTAAATCCTAAGGCTGCTGCTCAATATGAGATATTTGCTAAATCTCTGCACTAAATTAGCAGTGGGAATCTTACGACACCACAAGATTCAATTTGAATTTGATTCGGGGTGACAGTTCGTAATTAAAAATAAATGAATATACTTCTTCTTAATTTGTCTAGCATATGTGGAATTTATCCCTTTAATTTCCTCATGTAAATGCTTTTGATACATACTGTAATACTGTCATTTTCATCATTCATGAAAAACGCTAGCTTAATGTATGTTGTGTTTATTTCCCTTCAGAGTTTTGTGACTGATGACATTTTTTCAAACATTAAAAATACATGTATGGATAAGATCACATGCAATTATGACCTTATGCAAAATCCTTCAAGGGAGAATTGATTAGTTTTCCTATTCCAAATTGAAATCTGTATTCTCCTAAAACGTATATGACTGTTTTTTTTTCCATAAAATTGCCTATAATTTGTTGCAGTGGACTTCCTGATACAAAAATATGCATCTAAATGGGCTCTATTTGTGAACCTGTTACCAAATCCATCAACTGTCACATTTTGCTCCATGGATTGGTTAATGGGAAAAAAAAAGTTTCCCCTTAACAGCTATTCAAGTTCAATTCAATAATGTTTCCACTTGACTGATTTCCATTTACACTCTAATTCAAAAGAAATTCAATTTTGCTTTCATGTGCAGTCTCTCACCTGATGAGCTGAAGCAAAAATTTCAACTTTAAATTGTGCAGTGGAGCTTAACCCTTTAAACGTCTGGCTTATTATATAGATATTCATCAGTAATTTCTATAAATTATTCAGTTGTACTGAATAGTAGGAAAGGTTACAAGAGTGCTGACACTGTCCTGAAAATTTAAGGGGTTAAACAAAGGACAGATAGAAATCATGTGCATGCTCACACACCCACACCCACACCCACACCCACACACACACACACACACACACACACAAACAGGAAAAGGCTCTCTGCTTGGATTAGAGCAATGATTAGATGAATGTTGATATTGCAAGCATTACATTAGGTTGGATGTCAGTGCTTTCCTTGGCTAAGCTCATCTCTCCCAGAGAAAGTGCGTCCTAATGGATTACTCAAGCCACTATGAGCTGACTCACTGCCAGGTGTGTGTGTGTTTCTGATGCACATCATAGTGCAAACCTTTTTCCTGGAAGCAGTGATTACACACACACACACACACACACACACACAAAATGTCTTGTCAGCCTGCAGTGTTCCTGAGGCTTTTACTGTAATGTAAACTGTCTTTAGGAATAGAAGCAGGGCATGCGAGTGTGTCAGTGCTGTGTACAAGAGTGTGTGAGGGGGTGTGAGACTATGACAAAGTGTGTGTGAGGCTGCAGGGCCTGTCAAACAGAATGTCCATTAAGTGTGTTTGAAAAGGTCACTGCATATCTGTTTACTCTGACATAACACTTCTTGAGGGGAAAAAAATCTATTTAGCTCCAATCATAAAAGGCAGATCTGCCAGGAAAGAGTTCCAGTAAGTTTTACCCAGTTACAGAGTTTCATGAACTTCAGGGAAAAGCTGAAATTCTTGTGTAGTAAGATGCATTAGGTACAGGCCCATAGTCAGTGTTGGGGGGGGGGAGAAGTTTTAGTGTCATGGCCGCCAACCTTCAAGGCTCAGCTTAAAACCTTTCTCTTTTCTCAGCACTTTCACTCTTCTTCTCACTGCAGTTGATTTTTGTGTGTATTTTGTGTGTAGTTTGGCTATACAGCTACTTTGGGAATGAGAAAGGCACTATATAAATGAAACCTATTATTATTATTAGTAGTAGTAGTAGTAGTAGTAGTAATAGAAGTAGTAGTAGTAGTAGTAGTAATAGAAGTAGTAATGGAAGTAATAGTAGTAGTAGTAGTAGTAATAGAAGTAGTAATAGAAGTAGTAATAGTAGTAGTAGTAGTAATAGAAGTGGTAATAATAGAAGTAATAGTAGTAATAATACAAGTAGTACATAGAAGAAATAGTAGTAATAGTAGTAGTAGTAATAGAAGTGGTAATAATAGAAGTAATAGTAGTAATAATACAAGTAGTACATAGAAGAAATAGTAGTAATAGTAGTAGTAGTAATAGAAGTGGTAATAATAGAGGTAATAGTAGTAATAATAGAAGTAGTAATAGAAGTAGTAGTAGTAATAGAAGTGGTAATAATAGAAGTAATAGTAGTAATAATACAAGTAGTAAATAGAAGAAATA